>NW_024884475.1:18133591-18412604 GCF_019232065.1 Centrocercus urophasianus | reverse complement strand
AAAAGCTTGGAACGGCTAGGAAAGCACCTCCAGCACCCACTGCAAGGCAGCAAGAGAGCGCCCCCCCCACCCGGAAAGGCCAGATCCCGTGACTGCTGTAATGTACAGGGATAGGAACTTGGAATTGAGGCAGTGACACTTCAATGCCCCGTACACTACATGATGTTTTGATGTGGAATACTGAAACCCAAAATAAAACAAACAAACAAACAAACATAGAACCATGACAACTCTTGTTCATTGCTCATGGTAATGGTGCAACTATGTTGAAGAACTGTATTAGGTAGCTAAGAATTTGCTCTACAAAATAGTGTCATTGTGGTCTTTGTATGTGTTGTATTTTCCAGGAGAATAAATAGGAGGTAATATCTTTGGAGTAATCTACATAAAATGACACTCTTAACATCTTATTTTTAAAAAGACTTCTGTATTGTGTGAAGATCCCATCTCCTGGGCATCCAGGTCTGGGAATCCCTGAGTGTTTAGGGCTACATAACTTCTGGAGATCCCTTCCAGCCTTAAACATCCTGATATAAAAGATGTTCAGGAACGTGCTGATTTCATCTGTAAATGTAATTTTAGGTTTTACCATAAGGATTTAAATACGCAGTCATCCAATGCAATTTTCTCTTTTTGCAAATTATTTTTTATTTTCTACTGGGTTGAAGGCTTAAGTATTGAAAATTATTTGTTACAGACACAGGGAATGGCTGGGAAAACACAAAAGCATTGTATCTCCTGACCTCGACACTACAGATGAAAAATATATTTTCTCTGAGATTAAAAATAACAGGTAGTGCAACCTAAGTAACCAAACAGAATCATGTGAAATTTATCTGGGACTGTATTTATTAGAAAAATGCCTACATTTCCTTTGCAAATAGTCAATTTCCAAAAGAAGATGTAAATATACTCTGACAAGGTCATGTAAATAAGGAAATTTGTATAACTAATATCACAAATATTTGTTTAGATATTCCAGAGAAAGAAATAAGAGCTCACATTTGCTTAGCAAATGGTCACTACTCTGCATTATCTATAAATTTAGTTGATCTGAAAAGGAATGAAGAACATATATACTAGACAAACATACTATTGATTGCTCAGTGACAAAATATTTCTCATCACAGATGGTAATATCAGTCTATCAATCAATCAATCAATCATGACATGGGCAACCTAAAGATTTGCTGATATTTTAAGATATATATTTTATTTTAGAGATCTTATGTCTAAAAGCATATGATATGCATTAAAGCAGCTAATTCAGAATCAGTATAGTTCAGATTCCTTTCTGCAATATGGGCATTCAGTTCACAGGTTCCCGCTCTGAATTATAAGTTGGAGAGCAATGTCCTCCAGCTTTAATGATCTCAAAGGGCAATTGTTGGTATGCAGTGGCTATGAATTTAGTCAAAAATTTACCATATTTATTGTGTGAATACATGTCTTTTATGGGCTTAATTATCTATATATGTGATACATTGAAGATTTAAGCAAGTAATTTTCAATTCAAAGCCAGGTATTATAGTGTAAGTAGACAACACCATAAAATCTAGTAAAGCATTTTCAGAAGAGAAAGGAGAAATGAAGAGGGACTTTGCAAAAAATATTGTCCTTTCTGAAGAATTTTTCCATTCCGGAGCTAGATTACGTAATATCTCATGTCAGCATTAATATCTAGTTCTCTAGCTTTGAATTTGCAGTGGTGGCTTCAGTTTTCTCTGTCAAATAAAACTTGACAAATATAATGGCTTGTAAATACTGTACACTATTCATCTTCTAGCATTGCTCTGTTTTTCTTCCTGAATTATATTGTTATTTGTTTAACATAAATAAAATCCAACACTGTAACAGCATCAAGTTTACTCAACTTCATGGAGCAGCTGTATATTTTCTTTTTTGCTTTTGCAAAATTTTATTGCCATAGATTAATAAGAAATTTCTTTCTTTAACTAAACTATTCAGTACAGTATTTCTCCATTGTTATATAAGCAAAAGCCAAAGTTTCTCCCAAACTTTAAATCTTTTTATTCTTAGTAATATGTTTATGGATTTTATCTTCACGATTCTAAGTTTTTCAGTCTGGTTATAAACAGAAATAATGCAGATGACAAATCACTCATATAGAAAGCAAGTAGACAAACAAAAATAAAAAAGCCAAGATGAAGGATGGAGAAGAAAAAAAAAGAAAATACAAATGCTTGAGATTTTATTTTTAGTGAGAATTGCTCAAATAATATCATTATAAATTACTGAATAGCTTAGGGAAATTTTTGGATAAAGATGCAAAAAAAAAATTATTTATGCACAGATAGCTTCTTCCAGGTAGTTCTCAGCATCCTACTCTAATATAGCATGAATCTTACAAGGTCACCAGAAATACATATTATATCTGCTTACACCTTTTGAGATCCCTTGTTAAGTAGCTTCCAAGCAGACAACACATAGAATACTGAGTCCAGTTTTATATTACAAAAAATTTTAGTTTTATATAAAACTAATAGGGGTTTGAGAAAGCAAGAATAATCTGTTATTCTTCTAGGTGACTTTTTTTTGAAGGAATGACTTCCCTTTTACTCTCAAAATGAAGGTACTATCTAATTTCTTAAATTTTCTTCATCCAAGCAGATATCTATTCTTGTAAAGACCTGTCCTTCTAATAAATTCTGATCACCAGTTATCACAGGTTTTCTGTTTTCTTTTTTTTTTTTTTTTAAGGCAAAATAACCCATCACTCAGGTAGATTAAAAAAAATGTTACTTAATGACCTACTCAGTAATATGACTGTATCACTAGTAATAAAAGTAATGGCTTTTATATTATTCTAGCATTGTAATATCTCAGGACCAGTATCAATTTCCCTAATCTCCCTATCTTGCTCTAACTTGGCAAGCAGCCAGTTGACCAGTACCTTACCTATTTCAGCAGCAACTCTCCTCCCACAAAACAATATGCGGTGCTGATGTCTTACAACAAGTTCCCGAGGTCTCTCCATTTGAAGCAGAATACTGCTCTCAACTTTAGGATCCAGAGAGACAATGGAGGGGTAAAAATAGTGTCAGAGAAAAGTGACAAATAGAAGATTTTCTTATAGAATGATTTTAAGAATGCTGTCACAATGAAGCTGAGATTTTTCTGCATTTAAACAGGCAATGCTAACATTCTTTTTTGCATTTTGTTGAAACATTTATGATGAAATATCTGTTAACGATGAGGTAAGCAACTAAGTATTTTGTTCCTTGGTTTATTAGGTGTGTTGTCAGAAAACTGAATGTAAATGTATGCCTGTAGAGTAATGGCTCTGAGAAATTAAGAACTTGGTCTTTGCAATTTTACAAACAAAATATTAATATTAATTACAGTGGACATTTTGTATGAGTTTTAAAGGTATTGTTAGGTTTTGGGAATCATTTAAGACAGAAGTCTAAATTAACAATAACTTAGAACTTTTTGACTATGTTGGGATACTTATACCGTCAACTTCAAATATTTCATTTCAAGTTTTAAAGCAGATCTCCTATTTTCCACAAATACCTTACATGTTTAATTTAAAAACTTACATTTTCTAAAAGAGTTAAACTTTTGAGTGAACATGTACGTTGTTTACCTGGATGATTGCTTAACACAAACTTGTTCTGAGCTCCTTTTACCATCCTAGCAGAGACATCAGGTATAACCCATGGCTATAACCCAACACCCATTCTTGACTGCAGTATGTGTTTTTATAACCTAATCTGCATATCTTATGTATGATCTCTTTTTCTGCTTTATCCTGGTAATGCTTCTTACCTTGGTTAACCAAGATGACTATAGGGGGGAGACTAAGACAAATTATTTAGACAAATAATAAGAGTAGCTTTGGATAACCCCCATGACTTCCTATTATGTACACAAGCATATTAAAAGTATAATTGCATTATATATAATAATTTTCATCTTGTTCTCTAAAACATGCAACACACTGAACTCTAGAATACAAAAATAGATTGGGAAAAAATTAGTAAGAAAATTACTCTGTCAGTGAAGGGCTGTTCAAGGGAAAGAAGAGATTCCTGATGGCAGTGGTACAGATTGACAGTATTCTTGAGCGAGCAAACAGATGGGATCAACCTAGTTCTATTTAGTTTTGTCACAGAACATGGATTATAAATGCTCTGTATTATTCACTTGTTGATAATCCTATTATACAAGAATAGCATTTTATATCTTCCCAATGATCAGAGGACTGAAGATGCAAAGTTGACAGCACTTATTTTCAGCTGATTTAAGAAAGAAGTGAACAGGACCTTTGCTAAGCAAAACCTTTATCTCTGTTTAAGCTGTAAATGTGCTAGACTTGGTTTGTTTCTCTTTCTTTATATAAATATAGTATTTACTAAGTGCTATTTTTTGTACCATTTTAAATTTATTTTCATCAACAATTTGAATTTTAAAGAACTAATTAAATGAGAGGAAACTGAATACTATTCTATGCTCTTGTTTTCAGAAACAAATTTAACTTGCAGAAGGAGATTTATATATCTTTACTGCTTTGATAAGCTGTTCTTCTGTATACCCATGTATAATCCTGCTGCCCTCCTGAGTGCTATCACAGCATATTTGAGCAGTAAAGAAACTCAAATTATTTAATGAATTTATTTAATACCATATGGCCATTACAATCCAAGTTGTTTTTTTTTTTTTCTCTCTCTCTCTCTCTCTATGTTTCTTTCTCTCTCTCTCTCTTTTGTGTTCTTTTTGTTTGTTTGTTTGTTTGTTCTTTTTTTTCCCCTGCAGATAAATCTCCTTGGAATGACTTCTGATTAAATTTATTTCATCTTGGTCTCTTGTATTTTCTCTAGCAAAACATGAAATATAGTTATTGTTCAAAAAATATAACCATTTATTCCTGACATTTTTATAAATCTAAGAAAATAATTCAGGAAATACAAGAAGGGCAAGTCTGATTAATGTTATATAATTTGCAACCACAAACATAATCTAGGTATTTGTAAGGCCATTCAACAGACTCTTCATGAATCTATGTGCTTGTTTTGAAAAATATGTTTGTTCCAAAGAAAAAAAAAGGTAGTAAGAAAGAGAGAGCAATTAGACATATTTTTTTTTAAGTTGAACTTGCTGTAGATTTTGATTTTTGCTTGGTTTCTTATTAATTTACAGAAAGATAAAACTGCTGTCTCATGTCATATATGCCTTTTTATCAAGGTCTGATACAAATTATGTAAGAAACAAAGGTAGCTTCTTTTTTTTCCCCCTAGTTGTTCACTTTTAAAATTGTGAATATAGATAAGGAACTTGTAGACCATGTATCATATGTGGATTTCCAATTGAATAAAGAGACTCAGAGTAAAAAGAGAATAGACATCACATTCTCAGAAAGCTGTCAGGGTAGAAATTTTGTAAAATTTCATGTAGGTCATGAATATAATTCATTCACCTACATAAATAGAATAGATACTGCACTAATCAACATTACATTCAACTGAATGACAGTAAAGATTTACAACAGGACTATCTGGATTATTATTATGTGGAATTGTAGTTAAACACTGTCCTATAAACAATGTTTATAGGAAGAAAAAAGGTGTTACCTGAGTGGTTTTAGATAAATCATGTTTTGATACATGTTTTTTGAGTTCCAGAATAAAAATAAGAGTGACAGTACAAAAAGAGGATAAACCATGCCAGAAACATAAAAAAGCCAGCGTTATCTTTCTATGGAGAGACAAAATGGCAGCTGTATGAGAATTTTATTCAATATCTAATTTACTCTAAACTAGCCAGGTTTGTTTTGGGATGGGAGTTTTTGCAGGGAATGCTGTATTTATTAATTGAAAAAGAGAAAGGAACATTCATCCAGCTTTAAATCATTCATCCATGTTTAAATCTTTGGAAATATGTGTGAATAAATTCACTGAATGTTGTTGTTAGTCTTCTTTACACAAATAATAGAGATGTGCTAAAATTCTGCTAGTAACACACTGATTGGAGGTGTTATCAATGCAGAGAAGGAAATAAAGATGTAATACGAGAGGAAGGAGATTACCTTGAAGACCTGAATAACAGAAAGAGAATGAAGTATATTAGTACAAAGTGCAGTGCTAAGTACTCATGTAGTAGTCATAAGCATTAGTAAATGCAAATGTTCAGAAACTTTGAATCATGCCTCAGAAAAAAATTCATGGAATTGACATAAATTGACTGACTCGTCGTACTTATTGAGTTTTAGAGTATTCAATTTTATCTGCAAGCATAGATCAAGAATATTAATGAATGAGATGGTACTCTAAAAGATTGGTAGCAGAACACGATTGACTACATATGACAGGTTATAGGATCTGACGTATATGTGTGTAAGAAGCAGCATTGCTTTGTGACTTGGAGTTCATTTAAAAATAAAAAACAGGTCAAGGCAGATAACTGTAGAACTTGAAGTTTCAGATTTCCCCCTTTTTTTTTTTTTAACAAGAAAACATAATATCTTTTTTCTTGCTTTTCTTGAGTTTATTGTAGTAGTTGTTTTGATTGAAGGGAGAATCTTTTGCACTCATTTTGCAGGGAACAAACAATTTAAAGTTTCCTCCTGCTTGACCAGAATGATTTGGACAGTCATATCATAGTGAAATCTGGACAGAAATAAAAGATGAAGCTGCCCTACAGTTTTTTTTCTTCTTAGATTCTTTTGATTCCTTAGATTTTATTTTGTATCTCCTTCAGTAGAACCACTTAAATCCCAATGAACTCTTACAAGCAAAACCTGAGGAATCCAAGTTCATTGAAAAAAAATGTTAAAAATTCTAGAGAGAGGTTGCTTCATCATTGCATTCATGCAATGAATGAGATACATTCCATTCAAATTCCCAGAATCCTAAATAAATTAATAACTTGGACTATTTATATTATTATTATTTAATCCAGGCTTCAGTTTTGCTATTTTGCCATTAACAATATTTCATCTACATGACTGTATGTGTTTTTTTTTTTTTTTTTTTTTTGTGCTTCCTTGATAACACAGCAGCAACAGATTCTGGTTTGCTGTACTTCCCAGTCAGCCCAGTACCTAGGGGTGCTTTTTGGAGTAAAATGAAGAGACAGAGAAAAGACTGTTGTACTTTGATGCATCCTCCCTGAAATTTTTTAACTTTTTTTTTCACTCTACACTAGCAGAGGAATTCCAGCAATGTTGAATTGTTGACCTATTTTTTAATTTTGGACCTTAAGACTTCTTCTAAAGAGAAACAACCAAACATATTTTCTTCGTATTAATGCATCTTTCACTTACAGAATAAGGTTTATCTAGGTATAAACAAGGATATATAGATGTACTATATGCTTCTGTAAGAATTTGTCTGCATGGCTCCTATAATTTACATCTCTCTACAAAGAAAACAAGGAATCAACATTTACTTCTTGATTGTTACTATTTTCATTAAAAAAATATTTAAAAATCAGACTTCTAATTACTTGATTACATTTCAAAATCTAAAACCATAATAAATATGACATTGTAAAAAATAATTTTTTTTTCAGGAACATCTACATAAAATGTTAAATATTTCTGCTTTATAAAACAGTGTTATCAAAGGTTTCTTATACAACTTTAGCTCCTTTTTATTGGACCTGAAAAAAAATCTTGTAAAGTAGTGAAGTGATATAAAAGCCTATTACTTTTGGGTTATACATATCAGACTTTTTGAAGATTTTGATACCTACCATTGGTTGATATTGTCTACATAATTTACATTTAGTTTTACAGTTGATTTTTTCCCTTTCATACAAGTAATTTCTTAGAAATTGAAGTAGTTTACTTGAGCTCTGATAGCGGAATGATGGTATATATGTTTGAACTGTATTTGTTCAATATTTCTGAAGACATCCAACAGACAGTAAGCTATTTTTGCATATGCATCTTTCTTCGCATATACTGATATCTTAACATAATTTCATCAAACAGATTTTTACAATAATTATCTTCTTAAGAGCATTCTTGACACAATGTGTCTTATGAAATAATTTTCTAAAATTGAAACTAAAATGACAGTCATAATGATCTAGTTCACAAATTGCTGTGTTAAGAGTTTCCATTTAAGTAAATTGTTTAAGTACATATAATTTTATATGTAATTGTCTTTGTTAAAAACACTGAATTGCTTTGTTTCCAACTATGTATAAGTTCAACATTCCCACCTACTTCATAGTTTTGTTTGCTTTAAATCTGGGAGCTTTTCACTGTCGTAAAGCACCATGACAGGAACAGCAGATTAGCATTTTACTACAGTGAGTTTCCAAAGAAAGAGATAAATAAAATCATTTGAAAGTTACTATTATAGCAATGACTCACAGGTTAAGCACAGATACAAGATGAATGCTTGGAGACCATTCAAGCTTATTTGATTGAATGATCTTTCTACCCAATATTAACCATAAAATATTTAATGTTTATATGTTGTAGCTCACAGTCATTTTAAGACCAACAATTTTGCTTCCTTTTGTCATTTATTTTACTCACAAAAAGGCTATCAGTGATCAAAAGCATTTGTGAATTATGTTTCATAATTTCAACTGAAATGAAAATGAGGAAAAGAATACATTTGAAAAAAACAAAAACAACAACCCATTATTATCATGCACTTGAAAGGGTAATAAGAAGATACTAAACATTAGATTTATACTACAAATTTTGAAGATTAACTTAATCTTATGTCCTGCCAGCTGAAAAAAATGAGTAGAAGTAGATGGTCCATCCCTAAGTTAGTACCAGGTGGATAAGATTTTACAAGTCAGAGCACCTATTGGCTGAATAGCACCAAAAGTTAGGATGGGCTAGGAAGCCAGCAAGGCAGACCCAGGGGTGATGAAACAGCTGCTGTGATCAGTTCCTTCATGCATCTCTAAGAAGTCAGGAGGCCAGTAGGTAATCAGAAGTCAGAGCAGGTTCATTATTTCAGGCTAGTTCATTATAAATGTCCTTATACTGGGAAATTTTTTTGTGATTTGCAATGTGGTCAAGCTCCTCCATAGGTAAAGTATGTATTCACATATGGACTTCAACATTATAAAAGTCAGAATGAATAATAAAATGAATAAAAGAATAATAAAATAATTGTAGCCTGTGTATAAAAGCAGTGACTTTATAAAAACTTGTGTAAGATTCAAATCTACTGCATCAATGCATACAAAAATAGTATAAAATTTCATTAATGAACTTTCAAATCAGCCTTTTATATTATAATTTGTGTATAAAAACAGTCTAACCCAAACAAATTCAAAGAATGAATACTAGTAATTTTAATGTGTTTAATACAAAATACCCAATATACTTTGAAAACAAGTAACCATAAAATGTAATTGTGGTAAATGCTCAATTTTAAAACTCTCCTGGATCTCTTTGGTAGTGGATTCTAGATTTAACCAGTAGAAATGTTTCAAAATATAATGAAATCAAATAAATTCAAATAAAATCAAGAACAGCAGATGGAAGATATGTATATTTTCAAAATTTGTCTTAGTTTCAGAACGCTAAACATTTCACAACAATCTTTCTTTAAAAATTTATTTTTCATTAATATAAATGACAATTTATAATGGAGATTATAGAAAGTTTATATTGTCAGGTTTCTCTGTATCAAATATAAGCGCAAGAAAAATTTTTATAGATTTAGACATAGTTTTGATAAAGTACTTACACAAAATAAATATAAATAAAAATATAATGTTTGCTCCCAAGATGGAGCAAATCATCTTTGGTGAGATAGCATAGCACGTGTGTGGTGTCCAGGGAATCAGGCCCAGCCAGTATGGGTTCATGAAAGGCAGGTCATGCTTGACCAACCTCATCTCCTTCTATGGCTGGGTGACCAGTATGGTAGATGAAGGAAGGGCTGTTGATGTAGTCTACCTAGACTTCAGCAAAGCCTTTGACACGGTCTCTCACAGGCTTCTGGGGAAACTGTCTGCCCATGGCCTGAGCAGGTATGCACTCCTTTGGGCAAGGAACTGGCTAGAGAGGGCCTTGCCCAATGGGTAGTGGTTAATGCGGTTAAGTCCAGCTGGCAACCCATTTCAAATGGTATCCCCCAGGGGTTGGTATTGGAGCCGATCTTGTTTAACACCTTTATTGATGACCTAGATGAGGGGATTGAGTGCAACCTCAGTAAGTTTGCAGATGACACCAAGACGGGAGGTGGTGTAGCTCTGCCTGAGGGTAGGGAGGCCCTTCAGAGAGATTTAAATATGCTGGATCACTGGGCTGAGATAAATGGGATGAGGTTCAACAAGGCCAAGTGCCAGGTCCTGCACTTTGGCCACAACAACCCCATGCAGCGTTATAGGCTTGGGGATGAGTGGCTGGATGACTGTGAAGAGGAAAGGGACCTGGGGGTGTTGGTTGATGCTCAGCTGAACATGAGCTGACAGTGTGCCCAGGTGGCCAAGCGGGGCAACGGCATCCTGGCCTGCATTAGAAATAGCGTGGCCAGCAGGAGCGGGGAGGTGGTCATCCCCCTCTACTCAGCACTGGTGAGGCCGCACCTTGAGTACTGTGTTCAGTTTTGGGCCCCTCACTACAGGAAGGATGTTGAGGCCCTGGAACGTGTCCAGAGAAGGGCAATGAAACTGGTGAGGGGTCGGGAGCATAGGTCTTATGAGGAGCGGCTGAGGGAGCTGGGATGGTTTAGTCTGAAGGAGGCTCAGGGGAGACCTCATTGCACTCTATAACTTCCTGAAGTGATGAAGATGGTGAAGAGGAGTTTGGCCTCTTCTCCCAGGCAACAAACAGGACCTGAGGAAATGGCCTCAAGTTATATCAAAGGAGTGTTAAGTTAGTCATGAGGAAAAACTTTCTTTCAGAGAGTGGTCAGGCACTGGAATGGCTGCCCAGAGATGTCGTGGAGTCACCATCCCTGGCAGTGTTCAAGAGTCGTCTGGATGAGGAGCTGCAAGATATGGTTTAGTGCTTGTGGTAGTGGTGGTAATGAGAAGACGGTTGGACTGGATGATCTTATAGGTCATTTCCAACCTTGTGATTCTATGATTCTGTGTGTGCTGTAGCTGAATCCAGCAGGCAGCTGAGCACCACAAAGCCATTTACTTACATGGATACATGCATGATAGTAGGTATTCTTGTTTTGAAATTCCAATCCTTTAAAAGGTAATCATACATTCATGGCCATTCATCCAAATTTTGCATATAATTTATAACAGTCTGGATTTAGCTCAGCTGAACATTCTTTGAATCAGTACCTTGATCTGGACTGAGCAGAAGAAAAGAGGGAAGATGCAAGGATCAGTTTTTATTGTGAAAGTCATTTGCAATGTTATCCACTTCAAAGAACTAAGTGAATTAAAGAGAAGTAAACTAAACTTTCAGTGAAGTCCTGAAAAGAAAACTGAAAAATGTGTAAAATATCCTATATTCAAGATGTTTGACTTTTGCTAATGCTGAAGCCAAAGGAAAAATCAAGTCCTGAGAGGAAAACCTAATAGCATGTTCTTGTAGACAGGAATTCATTTTTTCAAGAATTGGTGATTTTCCCTCAACTTTGAGCAAAATATGGACCTGGACAGAAAAAAGACTACATTTGGATGTAGTAATTTGATATTTTGGGGTTTATTTTTAATAGTTATCGTAGCTACCTTTGCTACTCTTCTATTCACATATATCATTCATTCCATTTCTATTTTTCAATTTTACTTTTTCTTTCCTTTTTCATTTTTATTGTACTTCTTTTTTTTTTTTTTTTTTTTTTCCCAACAGTTATTTTTCTCCCCTCATTATACTGAAGTCTTTTTTCCTCATCTGTTCTATACAGTGCTTCCCATTCTCTTACATGTTACCCTTTCTCATTTAATGCCTTTACTGAAATACAAATAACAGACTAGAATTTGAAGATAGACTATTAAACCTTCTTTTGGTGGAAGGTTCTTGAAGCACAAACTGAACTGAACCTATAAGACTATAATTTCACATTTACTGGTAGTACTGCTTTGGCCATTTCAAACATCTCTCATCCAGCATTTGCATTTCAGCTGCTCTTGCATATTGTCTCTTGCATATCCATATTGTGACCTGCCATGGAGCATTGAAAATTATGTCTCATAATTTTTTGGAAAATATACACTGAAAAGAGAAATTAAAATGTTCGTTTTTGGAGTGGATTAGTTTACTAACATAGTTTTTGTTTGTTTGTTTTCAGCCAAACAGATCCATCTCTTGTCAAAATGCAAAAGAAAGGAGTCTGAAGAAATGTTGCAAGCTGCTATTTTTTTTTGTGAACTATACACAATTCCTTGCAAAAAGTAAAACATTCATGGATCATGTCACATTTAAAATGTATGCTTGATCTAACTTGGAAGTTTGTTTGAAATGGAAAGAATGAGTAAGTAAATATCCTTGATAGAAGTAAAAAATATGTATTGAGAATTTGACCGTTTCTATATGCTATTTAATGTAACTATTGCCTGATCATGGTTGTTGGTTTGTTTTTTTTCTAACTACACTTGTGGATAAATAAGCTTACATAAAATCCTTATTGAGATTTTCCTCTTGAAGTCATGCATTGAAAACCTGAAGAATTTAAAAATCCATAGGAAAAATTTTTGAATATTTTCAAAGACAGATAAATTGCTATCTTATGATAATACCAGTCTGTCGTAATAATTCCTGATATCTATCTAAAACAATCTTTAGAATTATCATACAATATGTAAAAAAGAAGTTTTTTATATCTATTTTTTATATCTAAAGAATTTTTTAAGTTCCTAAACAGTTCAAGTTTTTAAGGCAATGTGCTTAGCAAAGTATGCGTTGAGAACCTCAACTTTGCCGTGCCCTGTGACACCAGAACCCCTGCCCCATTAAGCAGCAGGCCCACGTTTTCTCTTTTGCTACATAAATATTTTTAATGCCCTTCTTCTGTATCAAGTTAATTTTTTCATAATGGTCTTCAAATTTATGATCTGTCAGAAAAACCAAACTGTACGGTAAAAGAAGTTTTTGTACATTTTAGCATTTCTGTAAGGACTGCCTTGAAAAAAACATGGAAAGAAAAGAAACTTTCTCCTTTCACATAGTGCTTAAACACTGATGATCCTAAATATTTTGACATTTCAATCATGTGGAACCACAGAGAAAAAGGATTGAGTCTTCCATATTTTTCAGCTGAAAGTACAGATAATATAACTCCTCTCTTATGTTTGTCATGCCCAAATTGATCAGTAAAGTTATCAATTAGTACTGTAAAAAAAAAAAATACCATTGTATCCAAGTAATGATCAGAAGAAATACGATGAACTTATTTGTGATACTGTTGCAACTATTTTGCATCCATATTTTTTTGTATTTGTAGCATGAAAGCACTAATAACCTAGTTTTATTAAGGCAACATTGAAGATATTTTACTGCTCTTTATGAAAACAGGTGCAGCATTTCTTGTCATTGGGAATATCTTCTATGACCCTTTCAAGATTACTAGATGATCTTAGTAAGTTAATCAGGTACCCTAGGAGATACCCTTTTCTCTCTTATAGGTCTGTGAATAAGCAGTTTACTAATATTATCCCTGAATTCATCTTTCTGTGTCATTAATAGTTCTGAGTCGTTCAAACTCTGTCTATTTCCAAAATAAACCCGAGAGGCTTGAGAAACAAAAATTGATAGTAAGGGCAAGAGCAAAGAGAGTGGAACACCTTAGCGTTTTCTCTTCTTGCTAGTTCTTTCACCACTTCTTGTATCAGGATCTCATTTTCCTTAGGTTTATTTTTGCTTCAAATGTAAATGTACAGGGATTGTTTTGGCTTTTTATCTCACTTCTTCATTTCCGAGTCATGCTGAGCTTTGACTTTCTTATTGTGTTCTGAATCTTTGGTAAGGTTTTTGTATTCTTTCTGTACTCATAGAATGTTTCCTGTGGAAGTACTGATGCCTGTGTCTCCTCGTCAGTTAAGCATTAATTAATGTTGCCATTTATTTATTTATTTATTTATTTATTTATTTATTTATTTATTTATTTATGGGTGCATTTTCCTTACTTGGGTTACAAATTAGAAAAAAAAAAGAGAGATTATAATGTGTAAACTGTCTTAAAGCCACTCAGTATTTGCAGATTTAAACCATACAAATGAAGTATCCTTTTGTGTTTTGAACTTCATGGTAGCTCTGTCTGGTTTGGTGGTGTTTTGTTGTTGCTAGTTCTTTTTATTTGAGGTTTGTTTGCTTGTTTAGTTTCCTGGTCCAAAGAATGGCTTTCTTCAGTCTCAGTTCTATATTCTAGAAGAGGTAGGATCAACAGAAATGTTGTTTAATATCCCTCTGTTTGATTGATTTGTCTTTATTTTCATTTTACAAACAAACGAGTAAGGAATATTTCTTTAAATATGGGAAGGTAAATAATTTTCAGGAATGAGTCAAACATTTCTTATAATGATTGATTGCTTATAATAACTAGTAGGTATACTCCCTACCACCCAAACTTACTCCAAATCTTTTTCCAGAAATATGTTCATCTTCCTCTCTAGGTTTACATCTATCTGCTTGTCCTAAGCACAGAAGTACCTCTCCTCATTTCCATTAATTTTGACTATGTTTTCTGTCTTTTCCTTATCTACTAACATTCTTCTTTTTCTTTCACTTACAGGATAAATTCTTCAGTCTTACCCATATCTTTAATATTGTTTCCTATCTCACACTAGATGAATAGACTCCGTAAAAGATGAAGAATCTCTGTTTTGCAGAAAGAATAACTTTTGTCTGCCACAAGGACAGGAGAGGAGGACTCTGTATCAGAAATTGCTACTTGCATCATCTTTAGTTCCTTCATTTCAGACTACTGACATAACAGTACTCAGAAACACTATTTTCTCAGGGTGCTGCTCAAAGCATTTGTGCATTTCTGTCTCAGAGAGAACACAGTTATGCCTAAGAAAGTGAAATCCTGGTGATTTTTCTATCTGGGAATAACTAATTTTGGCTTCTTTTTAAGCCAGGATTTTAGATAATTTATAGAGAAGACTTTTCCTTCCTTGGAAACTGTAATTAAGTTTTTTAAAAATGTACCTAAGGAAATTCCTTCTGAAAGAATTTAAGTACATTCAGAGAGAATACTGTTTGGAGATCTGAAAGCAGTGAAGTGGCTGAGCTGCTTTTTGAAATGATGTTAAGTATTAGAACAGACAGATACACTAGCACAAATAAAGCATAATATTCTTGCAATTTAATATGTGACAGAGCAATTTAAAATGTAAACATATACAAAACTGAGTTCTCATTGCATTAATGCATTTCTTTTAAACTAAAAACTTTGATTTCAAACCTCAGTCATTTATTTACCTGCAGGATGAAGTATTTCATAAAATAAACATCTTCGATATGACAGATACTAACTCAGCTGTGTCTCTAGATTTCATTAGTTTGCAAGTGTAATCAGTTGTCATTTCAACCTGACACCTCAGCTCTAGTTATAATGATTTCTCCTCTTAACAGTGGGTGCTGATCTTATGCTTGTGTCCATATTGAAACACTTCAGAAATTGTAACTGCAATAAAAATTGTGGATGATAATGCTTCTGTTATGAAAACTACCTTGGAAGTATTCTTTAAAACTTTTGTCATCAGTTTCAGATTCCTATTCCTAAATTAGTCATCTAGATAGAAAAATATTTTCTATCTAATCACATCAGATTGTAAGTCTGCCATTTCCCATTTAAATTTCTTTCAAACCACATTTTCTATATAGTCAACTTTAAAAATCTTCTGCCTTAACTTAGGTCATTCCCTTCCATCTTCATGTTCCTTTTCTTTTTTACCAGAAAACAAGCATAATAGATTAGGGCAACATCTCTGATTCAAGGATTCAGTCTTCTGAGAAAAGGGAGCGGTGATGCTTTGATATAAGGGAAAAACCTAGTCTGAAAAGTTTCCATTTAGAGATTTCTGGCATGCAATTGCAATATATTAGGATTGCTAAAATATTTTTCAGGAGAGCAGGAAATTGAGATGATTCAAAGCATGTGTTCTCCATCTTCTACTTCAAAGAAGTTTGTTTGTAGCTTCACAATAAGATACTGCATTACAGTTGGCTGCTCATACCAGTAGCGATGGATTGAATATACATGTGTAAGGTTCACCTTGAAATGCTTTTGCATTTTATCTTTTATTTTCCTGAGTAAACAACCAAAAATATATTTTCTTGTTGATAAGTAGGAATCTACTAAAACCATTGGTTATCATCTTCTCTTCACAGTTGGGATATTTTTGTGTAATTGGAAGTAATGCAACATTAATCTGGATGGCATCAGCTGCACTGTCTTTGTTTCATTAAAGGTTAAAATTTAGAAAACAAATACTTTTCACAGAATCATTCGTATTGGAAAAGACAACTAAGATCATCAACCCACCAATACCATGCCCAATAAACCATGTCTCTCAGTGCCACATCTACTTGTTTCTTGAAGAATTCAAGATGTTGAATCCACCACCTGCCCGTCTACACCACATTGATGAGAACTCATCTGGAGCACTGTGTCCAGATATGGAGTCCTCAGTACCACTGAAGCTCATCTTGAAGAGTGCCACAAAAATGATCAAAGTGTTTCGTGGTGGAACACTTCCCATATAAGGACTGGATGAGAGGCTGGGAGTTGGGTCTGTTCAGCCTGGGGAAGTGAAAACTCTGGGGAAAGTGATAATAGCCTTCCAATATCTAAAGTGGGGCTATAAGAAAAAAAAGGGTCAGATGCTTTAGCAGCATCTGTTGTGGTAGAACAAGGGAAAATGGTTTTAAACTGAAATAGGGAAGATTTATACTGAGTGCAAAAATAAGATTTTTACAAAGTGGGTGGTGAAGCACTGGAACAGGTTGCCCGGAGAGGTGATGCCTCATCTCTGGAGACATGTAAGGTCAGGCTGGAGGGAGGTATGAGCAACCTGATCTAACTGTAGCTGTCCCTGCTCACTGCAGGGAAGTTAAACTAGATGATCTTTAAAGATCCCTTCTACCTCAAACAATTCTGATTCTATGAAAAACTAGAAATCCTATTTAAGGAAAACGAAGTGGAAGAATATTCTGAGTAAAAGTCTTCCCACTATATCATGAAACAGTGTTCAGAAACACTTGCTGTCTCTAGCCAAACTGTCTGGTAAAGTTCTCTGGTGATAACACGGTTAACATGCATTTAAACTTTAGGGAAATACTTACACTCGTGTTATTAACTTTGATGATGATTTTTAGTAAAAGGCCCAGGATGCAAAAAGACTTTTAATTCAGTAAAACATATCAAGCAGGAATCCTAACTGAATTGTTAGCTTACATAATAAAAATAAGTTAAATAGTAAGTTGAAATATTATTCTTTTATATATTTTAGGAATTCAGAGTTGCTCAATGTCTTCCTCTTATCTTTGATGATTTTTTTTTTTTTTTTTGCAAATGTGTACAGAATGCATTCTACTCACAAATACAAATTAATTCAGGTACTGTGCATCTATAATCCACACTGTCATTCAGGATTATAGAGGCCAATAGACCAACTGTGTCCTGATGATGTGAACTGGGATAAATCAATCAATTTACAGAGCTTTGGCAAAAGCTGAACAGCTAGTGCTGAAATTCCTTGCTGGAGAAACGACCAACCCACCAGAGATTAAAGATTTAAGACAAGATTTATGGTTGAAACTTCAAATAAAATCCTCTTCAAAAGTGTTCTGACTGATTATAAGGCAAGTTTTGGGACACCATTCCATGGCATTCTTCAAGATTCTTCTGGTGTTGAGCAAATTCTCTCTGAGGCCAGTTGCTAGTAGCAAATACATTAGTGTTTTCATTTTCAGGGTATTTTTAAAAGTTCTCTGTAGACCATTCCCTTTTCATTTAAACATTCACTAGGGTGCATTTTGGTTATCAATAATTACTCTCACATACTTAACACAGCAGAGAGTACAATGTTTTTTGCCCTTTGGGTACTCAGCAAAAGATATCTGTTGGCTTAGCAATATTTAAAAAGCTTATGAAAAATGTTTGATTACGTAATAAAGTTTTTTATAGTGGAGGATGTGATTTTTGGTTCAACTCAACTTGTTTTATAGCTGAAATAAGATTTTATAAGAAAGAGAAATATCAAAAGGGTAGCCTTCAGACAGAGAAAATAAGCAAGGGACAAGAAAATTTGTTTACATGAGAGAAATAAGACCATCTGAAATGATGGGGTACACAAAGCTAGGATTTTTAGGGAATAGGGAAAAATTAGCATTTTGAGTGAAAAAGCAGGTAAAGATGAGACTAACAGGAGAAAAGGAGAGACATATGAAAAGAAGGACAAAAACCTTAATCATGTTGTCAAGATAGCCAGGAATGAGTGCCTCCAAAAAAAAAGCAAAAAAAAAAAAAAAAAGCAAAATTTTAAGAAAATTAAGGAACAAAAATTTAACATTCTGTACCAGGAGTCCTGTGAGTGTCTGGACATGCAAGATGAAAGTGCCTGTTCAAAAACAAACAAACAAACAAAAACAAACAAAAAAACCCAACACCACAGAAACAAAGGCTCCTATGAATAGAATGTTTGTCAATAATGTTACGTTAAGCAAAAAAACAGTTAGACAGTTGCCTTCTCTAGTTATTTTTTCAGAATATGTTACCAGCTTTCAGAACATTTTGCACACCACATTTTACATTTTTTAAAGCAATTACATCTGACAAGTGATAAATTAATAGCTATGAAATCTTCCCTTAAAAATAAGGTATAGGTCTGGTGAGTAAGAAAGGCCTTGCACTGATTACACTGACACTGAGGGAGATTCAGATTTCCTTATTTCAGATATCTACTTCATCATGGTGAAATTAATCTACACAAAAATGATAGTTGTTGCCTAAAGTATAACTGGGATCACAGAACCATTTTTCATTGTGCAAGGTTTTCAGGATCATGATGCATCATCTATCATTTTTAATAAGTCCAAGAAGAGATGGGAGAATAATGATAAAACCTGGTAAATTGGTTGCCGTAATCATTAGCTACAGACTAGCATGCAAATGACTTGAGAGTTATCTAGAGAGACAACTGTTTTCATTACTTGAGCATGAAAGCAACTTTATTAAGAAAAATATTTATTCCTTAAATCTTGATGAGGCAAATTTCCTCTAGAATCAGATCTTATCAGATAAAAAAAATTATGGAGTATTTAACCACAATAAATATACCTTATGAATTAACTCTGAATGTAATGAGAGACCAACCTTGATCTAATATTCTGCATTTCACACATGAAACTGGAATTATGTAAATTGGATGAAATCAAGAAGCTAATCTTCTGAAAAGATTGCCACTGAAAAAATATTTATTAATTTTATTTTAAACCAGACTTATAGTACTTATTTATCTTCCTTCATTCTGATTTCAAAAATAAAACAAACTATTCATCATATTAGCCATTTTCAGCAACTTCATATATCTTTCATGCCATGAAAACGTAGAGGAACTTAAAATTGACCAATTTCTACAGAAACTAAATGTCATGAATCAAATCAGTCATAGGCTCTACTATAATATCACATAGAATCATAAGGTTGGAAAGAACCTGCAAGATCATCTAGTCCAACTGTCCTCCTATCACTATTAACTACCCATTAAGCTACTAAACCGTATCTCATAGCACCTCATCCAGGTGCCTCTTGAACTCTGCCAGGGACAGAGACTCCACCATCTCTCTTTGGCAAAAGACAAAACAAAGCAAAGACACCAGCAAAGACAAAACACAGACTCATCAGAATAAAATATTAAAATCTATCTTTTTATCTCTCTCTCTAAAAAGTTGAATCTGCCTTCTAGCAGGTGTAACATAAAGTCTGTTGTTGCTAAAATTTAATCACTGAGAAATTGAAAGTTACCTCTAAGAAAATTTCCAGACATCTTTGAGATAACACAAGACTCCGTCTGTATAAGGCTATGTATGCTGATGTTTAATATACACTTCTGTCCATTAAAATTCTTATGTATAGAAGAAACTTAAGAAGGATTATATATGTAGAAAATTTATGATGTCTTTAAAAGAAATTATATGTTCTGCTGAAACCAAGAACTCTAGAGCTGAATTAATGATTAATTTTTCAAGTATCTTCAAACTGCAACTTCTCCTGACCTCATAGTCATTTGTTAAAACACTCCTCTTCTTGAGGTACCTTGAGATTAATGATGTTATTTTGTAGTAATACAAAGAAAAAGCCATATACCAAAAGTAATAAGATTCCCCTATAATATGAAATATTTTTAAATTGTATGAAAATTGGAGAAATAAGAATGAAAAGGGAAATGTTATATTAATTTCCACTGATGCGAAATGATTTTATATAATTAAGGCCAAGATAGCCACCAGTTCTCACTTCACCTAAGGGACGCCCTTCACTTGCTTTTCCAGGTGACTATTACCAATGGTGGGGTCATGATTTCCAGGAATTCACCTCCTGATGGGAAGAGATGTAAGGATTTCTTATTTTGCTTTGTTTGCTTTGTTTATTAAACTGGCTTTATCTAGAGAGAATTTTCTCATTTTTAATCTTCCAGTTCTCTCATTTTGTGACAAGGAAAACAGTTAAGCAGCTGGACAAGAGTATATTTGCTGGCACAGTTGCAGCCCACTGCAGTTAGGCAAATGAGGTGTATGGAAATGGGCTATGACCATTTACATATTTGGAAAGTACTTTCTTGGGAATGCCCTGAAAAACGAGACATATTCACTTTTTCTCTTCTGCATAGGAACTGCTTCATTTTATACAACACCTTTCATAAACTTCTGTGATTCAACAATGCATGTTCTACAAATATGATGCTGAACCTATCTTTTGGTCTCTACAGAGATATGCTCAGAATGCCATTTTATGTAGCTGCAAATGAGCTGGATGCACTCACTTTGGTTTCCCTTTATGTTGTATACAATCAAATTAAAAATTCTTCATTCAAGTTGTTTAAAAATTATCTACAATTTGACCTGGAGAGATTTGAATTATTGAATTTACTTTTCAATTATCATGTTGTTAATAAAGTGACAGGAGTAATAGCAAAATAATATTCAGAAAACTAGAATTTTTAACTGTCGATCTCTTTGCACTCTGAACATGTGATATGAAACTGTTGACTTGCACTTCAATATACTCTTTATAAAATTGAAAGTATTTAATGTTCATTCACATCCTCTCTTCAGTGTATTAGTTCTACTCTGTGGGATTTTATAGTTAAATTATGTAGATGTAATGAAACGCTCACACTGTGCTCATGATTGTATCAGTAGGGCACAGCACATCCCTCTTTGTAGCAAAAGTTAAATCATGCCGCTACTGAAGTGCTTTGCTTAGTTTCCTATGTTCTGTTATTCTAAACATGATTCACATACAACAGTTAAATTTCTTTCATATACTGTGATAAATACATAAATACAACCTGAGTGATAAAATATAGTAATTAGTTCAAGTTACTTGGAAATTACTTCTATTTGTTCGCATCAAATCCTTTTCTTTCTTCACCTACACTCAATGGAGGCTCTTGATCCAAGTATTAATACAGAATTCTATACATATTTTCCATGGTTTTAGGAAGAGACAGTAGTGAGTTAATGACTTTTAATTGGTATGGTATAAAATGAATTGTAATAAAATGTTCATATTCAAACTCAAGCATTCTTTTTATTATGTAGATTCATGTTCGTACAATAGTTCTCAAAATAATTAGTGTTTTAAAACACACAGTTATGTACTCATTCAGTTCAAATGAATTTTCTCTAATTTATTAGAAAGGAAATTTCGTTAAGGAACAGGACAAAACTCGCCAATTAACCTTTTTTCTTTTTTCTTTTTTTTTCTTTCTTTATTCTTTTTTTTTTTTTTCTTTTTTCTTTTTTTTTTCTTTTTTCTTTTTCTTTTTTCTTTTATTTCTTTTTCTTTTTTCTTTTTTTTCTTTCTTTTTTCTTTTTTCTTTTTTCTTTTTTCTTTTTTTTTGCTATGAAATTGATTCCTTTTATTGATAAAAGTATGTTATTAAAATAAATTAAGAACATGTAATTACAGACATAGAAAAAATCCCTCTTCACTCTTAATCCAGATAGACTATGCCTGTTTGCTGAGCATTATATTTTTCCATATGAATGATGAATCATCGCCATTATAATTTCTGAATTTCTAATAAATTTTCATGGAAAGTACTGTACACAGGTCAGAAGATTTGAGTTAGTAGGAAAATCCAAATGATTCTGACTACAGAAAACTATTAATTGTACTGAATATAAAATATGCTAGACATAAAAAAAGAAACAAACAGCCCACATTTATGAAAAAGCATATACTAGTACTGACTGCAAATGTAATTCAAATAGTAATTTCTTTTTCCTTGCAATTTATTGGGTGTTGCATATATAAAGACAAAACAGGGTAAATAGTAGGCTATTTCTTGTAAGCATTACCTGACATGCTAGAAACTTGATTTGACTCTGTTCCCCTTCAAATACGTTTTGCAAATTTCCAGGTGTGGGAATCAAATGTTGTTTCTGCATTAGAATTGGATAATAATTTTCTTTCATGGTCTCCATTGTCATAAATCTTTTTGGAAGTCTTTCTACTTGACTTGGGGGGAGTGCTCTGATAGTTTGCATCATTTATCCTCTAGACGAACCTTCCCCAGGAATGCACACTCAGTATATAGGTTTATATACATATATTTTGTCATACACATTGAGAGAATACCCTGCAAGAGATTGATCAAAGCAGAGAACAAGTCATTGCATCTGCAAGGGAGCGCCTCAAGAGACAGGAACCCCTGGCATCACCCCCACCACCCGATGCTCTTTGTTAAACGAAGACTTTGAAGAAAATCACCATGTCAATGTGACAGGAAGAGCAGTGAGACATCTTGGAAACAACAAGATGGTTGCCGACTGACACCAGATAACACACCAATTAACAAATGTAAACTCTGAAAAGATTGTGAACCTAGAGTACCCAGCCAATGGGGAAATAGGGGAGGGGGACAGGCAAAGGGAGAAACAAGGTACAAAAGCTGTCATTGTGTCCTTAGGAGAGCTCCTGCTTGCAGGACACCCATCATTGCAATCACGAGTAAAACCTGCTTTTATCAGAGATATTGTCCTGACAAAAATTGGATAATTCCAACACAGGCAAACTCCATTTCCAGCTTATGTTTCATGTAAGTGCATGGATTGAAGCATACAATAGGAGACAGTATGAAAAGGGAATGACAATGTTTATCATAACATTTCACTTATGTCTGCATACAAAACATAATATAAAACGAACATACAAACAAAACAGTGAAACAAAATAAATAAAGAAAATATTTTGAAATTATTTCAGTAAAACTGTTCATATGCCAAATACTGTAAACTGTAAAACTGTGAGGGTGTCTAAATGAAGAAAGAAGAGTCTTCAACAACAAACAGATAAAGAACTGAAGCACGAGATTCAGTATTTTGTCCAAGGTTACAGAAATCTCTCTGGCAAAGCTATGAAATAGCTCTCCAGTGACCTAACCCAGTGTTCAAATATTAAGATCATCCATCCTCCCAAATTATACTTGCAGATAAATCCCACAGTTAAGTAAGAAAGTATCTATGTTAAATATATATATATTATTATGGCATTCTAAAATCCAACACACAGTACTTTTGTATATCTCTTTAATATCAACATTTCACAATGTCACATAATTGAAGATGATATTTTAATAAAATTGTTCAATAATTCTGAGTTTCTGATTTTTTTATTTCTAGTTTGTAAGTTATTTACTAAACCAGTAAGTTATGTATCTATATTTCACATGAATATTTGTTTCAAAAACATAATGAAAGCACACACAAATTATTTAAGTAGCAAGCCTTGGTTTTCTATAGACTACATGACTTTGCAAGGTAGCTGTCTGAGCTTAAAAATGTTATTTCCTTCTCTTTAGGTATCAAAATTAATAAATTATTATCAGTCAGTGCTAGTAAGTATTTTCTGTGCAGTTATCCTTAACAGTCCAACGACTCATTGGCAGATCAGTTTTTCTTCAATGGGGAGTTCACAGGTTCCCACTCCATGAATTGTTTTATTGACTTTCGTTTATAGTGGTGAAACCACATCTCATCACTGGTATTGATGTGATCAAGAAAACTGTGGTATTCAGCTTCATATTTGTTCAGTACGTCCTGACAAACTGCAATGCAGTGTTCTTTCTGCTCCTATGTGAGCATTCATGGGACAAACCTTGTGTAAACTTTGCAATATTCCAATGTTGCCACCACTGTTTACAACACAGTGAAGCTGATATTTAGCTCCATACGAAGTTCCTTGGTTGTAATCCACCAATGTGTGTGGATGAGCTCAGTAAGAACCTTTTCATTTCATGGAGTGACAGCAGTGCATGACCATCCTGAACAGGGCTTGTCTTTCACCGTTGCTGTCACCACTGTTAAAACATATCACCCACCAACTTACTACGCTCACATCCACTGTTTGATCTTGTGAGACACTGTTTTGGACTCTTTTGTCTCAAAGCCTGCTGGTGAGACCCCCTTTTCTCAGTTTGTATGAGACATTTAGCACTCTGTCTCAAGGTTTACCAGAAGGCCCACAACCATTTCCTGACTTGCAAGTCCTACCTATGCATAATTGCCAAGGTCATCAAAGATGAGACAAGAAGGAAAAACCGGTTCTGCTGGGGTCCAAGGTATGGCTAAGCAACCTCCAGGGCAGTGGACCTTGGAAGATATTGTCCACCTGAGAGGGGATGCACATACCCAAATATGCCATTATCTAGGAACCCAAACCCAACAGGATAGTATAGACTGTTTGAATGAGAGAAAGAGAGAAAATCCTTCTCATCTACTTGAAGATGTCCTTGGACCAATGGAATGTCACTGGAATCCATGGTGGTCATTACTTCTTGATTTCTATAAGTAACCCTTGCTTTTATTTCCTATCTTTTTACTATTGCTCACCTTCCCTTCCTCATCACCCTGACTATGAATTTGTAGTAAACTGGGAGAATATTTGACCCCTTTTTCTGTCTTAAACTCACTCTGGGTCTATATAAAAAATCACTTTTCCTTTGATAACCCTACTGAGACAGATCTCCATAAAGATTTAGCAAGCATTGATGAATGTCAGTGGGTGCGATTTTTTCCTCATAGAGGAATTCTGTCACGGAATCATAAAACCATAAAATCACCAAGTTTGGAAAGGACCTCCAAGATTATCCAGTTCAACCATCAACTTATCACCAATAGTTCCTACTATACCATGTCCCTCAGTACATCTAAATGTTTCTTGAACACCTTCAGGGATGGTGACTCCACCGCCTCTCTGGAAGACCATTCCAGCACCTAACCATGTTTTGGTTAGGTTTTTCCTAACCAAATTTTCCTAATGTCCAACTTCAATCTCCCCTGGCACAACTTGAGGCTTAAGAGAAGAGAGTATGAAGGAGAAAAATATAGTATGACTATTTTTTAACTTATTTCCATCTTCCAGAATCCGGAGCTAAAGTCAGATAATCATTTTCAGTAGCTATTTTTTTTCATAGCATTCAAGTGGTAGTTTGGGCTTGCCAATATTTTGTGAAAAGTATTTGCTAGTCGCTTGCTTTCCCAAGAAGCCCATTGTTTATGGATTTCTTAGCAGCTTAATTATGAATAGTTGTCAATTAATTGCATGCTTATCTGCCCATGCAAACAGAGTACCTGCACAATGAATTTTCTTTTTTGTTCACTTTTTTTGTCTTCAGATCTACATGTGCTATAACTGTCACAAGACTAACAAGCTCTAAAATATTTCTTACTGTTTAATTTTAGTATTAATTCCAATATCATCCTTTTCCATTCTATTCTTTCATCTATTGATTTTCCATGAATAAATCTTGTGTTAACATGAGTTTATTTACATTCTATTTTCATCACCTTCTTCAATAATTCACTGCATGTATTTATTCCTCTCTGTGTGAAGTACAAGGTAATTTAATCTTGATCTCTGGTTTTAACTTTAAGTTTTCTGGTTTTAGAAACTCTCAGCACATTTCTATTTAATAAGCACAGTAGTTTTATGATTGTTGGAATCAGAAATATGCCCCTTTACACTTATTCACCTGTGTTATTCTCAATACATCTTCACTGTTTTGTTACTGAAGTAATGAAAAGAGATGAGAATCATACATTGGGCATTTAAAAGGACTCTATTGAATAAAATCTTTAAAAAGATCTTTACTATTTCACATTTTGGCAAAGTTGTAGATTTTCTATTACTTTTACAATATTTCTGTACAGTGACCAAAATTATATTTTGCTTTCTGAAGTGAAACTGGCATTACCTATTTGCCTAACAATTTACTTCTTTTTTATTGAGCTCTCAGCTCACAAATTCCACCATTAGTGGTTTCCTAGGATACCAACACACATATTCAAACAAGGCACAGGAAAACAGCATAGGAAAACAAGGAGAAAATCCTGCAGTACTTAAATTTTTTAAAAGTCTTTTCAAACTCTTTGTATTCTTGGAATTGTATCAATTTTAAGAGTACAATAAACTCTTAACTCATATTTGTGCAATTTGTGAAGTGGTGTAAAGTTCTCTTCAGAGTTCTGAGGAGAACCACTAAGGCAAAGAATAAGAGCTTTTTGCACAAGTTATGACTTTGGAATTATGAAACAGTAACAGTTATCAAAATTAATTTCAAGGCACTGTTTTAATAACAATTCAAATAACTGAATCCAGTGGTCATGTGGTAACCCACATGTACAAGGAAATTATACAATGCAGTACAGAGGTTTGGCAGGGGATACATTCAAATAAAATACATTTCAGCTGGGAGTAATGTTGACATTAAAATTCTATCTCACAAATGTCCCAAGACACACATACAACTACCTGAGGAAAAAATAGTCAAGTAATATTGTACGTAGTTCTTCCTTTTGTGAGAATTATATTAAGCAGATATAATTTTTTGGAATAAGGAAATAGGATAAACTGTAATATTAAATATTTGCTTTTGCATTCTATAGCAGAAAGGCAAATCTGAATATATAAGTTTTGGTGTATGATTATGGAGATTATATGCATTATATGTATTAAAATTAACTTTTTGTTATCTATTGTCAGTATGAAATTTTTGATCAGGTTTAGGTAAGCTATCATCCAGCAAGAGAAATGAAGAGATTTTCTTTGGTTTTGTTTTGATGTTTTGTTGTTGTTGTTGTGGTTTCCCCATGATTTGCACATTTTGACATGGTAACTTTTCTTATAATCTCAAGGGAAAAAAACATCAGCAGTAACTTAGTACAGAAAAGATATAGATGAACACATCACACATGAAGGGAGCTGAGGCAGTTCTGTGAAAACATCTAGAAATAACCTCAAGTTATCAAGTTGTTATTACCATCAAGTTGTTATTAAAGTCTTGGGTTTTATATATTATTCAATATCTTAATTTCATCACTGTGTATAAGAGACATACACAGGAACACCAAGAGTGAAATACATCAGAAACTTTATTGTAAACTACTAATGAAATAAAAAAGAATGTAGTTTTTTTCTCTTGTAAATACTAAATATTCCCAAAATGCTCCTAATTGTTGTTCAGTGTAATAATGTGATTAAAATTAGTATATATATTTATATACTATTCTTTATATATATATACTATAAAATTTTTCTAGGACAATGTAAAAATTAAAGCTTTTTAAAGCAGTCTGTTTTTCATGAGAAGTTGTTTCATTTGGCACAGCTTTCACATTTGTATGTAAATTATGATGAGGATTACTGGAAAAGGACGCAGAGCTTTGAGGGCTAAAGAATTTGAAATCTGCCTTCTGCTACAGAGTATTTTATGTGATGCCAAGGAATGTTTTAACAAAATATTTCATAGTTGGTCACTAATTGTGCATTTTTCTGTCTTTTGGGCACCCTGTTCAATATCTTGGAACTGGCAATGAAAGAAAGCAAGTGGAATGTCAGAGCTAATTAAAAAAGAAAAAAGGCAAATCAGAGAGAGAACAGCATGCTATTTGCTATGCAAGTCTAGTGTATGTATTCATTTGGAATACTGCTTGCCCCTGTTAATCTCACCCCATATCAAAATTTCATAGAATCATAGAATCACTGAAATATCAAGGTTGGAGGATTCCATTTGGTCCAACCGTTCACTTATCACCAATATTTCCCACTAAACCATGTCTCTCATTATAACATTTAAGCATTTCTTGAATGCTAGTGTAAAAGGAATGGAAGAGATTCTTGGAAAGATAATAATGATGACCAAAGTCATTGAAAAATTTCTGTGCAGAAACTCTTTGAAATTTAGAGAGACACGTGATAAGGAATGATGTTGTCTGTGGAATCATGAAAAGAATAAATAATAAATAACTTTCAATGCATTCATAACATTTCATTTAGAAATAGAAAAATGACATAACTAGATGAAATTGTGGTCAAGTATTGCAACATATTGTGAAATTTTACACCAAATTTCATTGTACCAAATGCCATGTCAACTGAAAATTTAACTGAAAAAGCCTATGCACTCATAAAATTACTAATTAAAAAGGTAATCATATCCAACTCAGAACAATCCTGAGGCAAAAATCAGAAATCTAGGTGATTCTTTTATATACATACATAACTCTTACACACTAACATAGATTTCCAGTGTTCATCAGTGGCAGATAAAACAGAGTGATAGAGGAACCTTTGACTTTTTAGTCAATGGGTAGTACTGCCATTAAAAAAAACAAACATGAATTCTAGATCCATACAATAACTACTGAATCTTTTGAAAGTGAAAGGAAATTTGAGTTTGAATTTCTAGACTGAATCTGTTAAAGGCACCATTACTTAGGAAACAAGTGCATTAAGACAGCAAAAGTCTTGTATTTTAACAGAGATTAAAATGAAATGACAACAACAAAAAGTTGTATGATGCCAAAATATAAGGAAACACCTACATTAATCCCCTGTATCCTCTTTACTACATCCTTCTTTAATCAGAATTACATTATCAGTTTTCTTATTCCAGACTCTCTTCTTCCAGTCTTAAAAAGACTTTCATAGAGGAATCAAAAATGCCTGCACAGAATTTCCTAAAACAAAGTTTTTAAGCTATTTTCCCAATAAAATTATGTCATAATTGTATTGTTTTGTGAGTGTGATCTATACTTAAATAAGTACATTCGCCTCTCAGCTTGCTAGAGCCAGATCTAAAGCCTACTAAATTTAGGAGATATTTACGTTCTGATAGCTACAGGAACCTACTAAAAATCATTGCCTGTAATATACCACAGAATGTTCACAGGTCTTTCCTGATAAATTCATGATATAATTTTAAATAGGAGCACAAAGGTGAAACAGAAAGAGTACAAAATAAATCGTAATCAGAATGTATTGTGAGTTTGTATAATTAAGTCTTCTTTCTGTAACATCTCTTCAGCCTACGTTTCAAGAACCAGCTGATTTATTTTATTTGCAATAGAAGATGGAAATTTTAAAAACTGTAGGATCTAATTGCATAAATAATTTTGAAAGAAAGACATAAATTATTGCAGTCGGAATGTGATGCAATAATTCCATAATAATCTGAACAATACAAATACAAGGTTTGTACCATTGTTTATTATAATATGTAGCTAAAAACTGAGCAAATTTATCAGGATAACGTAAGTACAGCTGTAACATTATTAGTATGTTTATATCAGGTCTATTTAAAGTGAGCGTTGTTCATTTGAACATAACTCTGCAAGTATTTGGTAGTTATTAGTTGGTAACTTCAGGTAATTACACAAATAATGAGTGACACAAATGTTTCAGTGTTACTGGTCTTGAGAGCATTTGTCTTTCAGGGTCTAAATGGTGATGTGCCATCTTTCAAGACAAAAAAAAAAAAAAAGAAAAGCACTGTCATTGCACAATATTTATTGTTTAGAATGATCTTTGTCATTTCAGTGCTATCCACTGCAGTTCAGACATATCACTTTCCTTTCTTGTCAGTGCTGAAATCAGATAATGCATGTATTTATCTTTTACATTCAGGCTCATCTGTTCTTATTGTTTGTATAACTGTAGTAATTAACACAGATGTTGCAACCATGTACTGACTGAACTGACTAAAGACATAGATGTGATGTCAAGATTGCAGTCATTTGACATATTGTTCTGAGATAAAAGCAGCTGCTCTTCAGTGGAGCTTTGTCCTCTTTTCCCCTTTCCCTTTTCCCTTTTGTCGGTCCCTTTCCCTACTCCTTTCCACTTTTCCTTCCTGTTTCCTTTTCCCTTTTCCTTCCATTTTCCTTCCCCATTTGTTTTCACTCTTTATTTTGGGGGGTTATAAACCATCTTCCACATTCTGCCATCTTAGCCGCTGTAGGCAATGACGCAGTACTTAATTACAAAGAGCCATAAATTCATATGCCATTTGTAACTTTGTCAGTGAGATTTGTTCTGCTAGAAGTAGGACTGCAGAACACTGAAAGCAAAATTTCACAAGTTAATGGCCTGCCCTTTTCTGGCAGCACACCAAGCTTTCACACTATTAAGTAACACTTTGCTTCATTCAACCACTGAACTGTTGACAAGAGCACTTTAGCAAGTCTGAACAGCAGAAAAAATCCAGTAAATCAAAAGCCAGTTTGGAATAAGGCAGACAAATATGATTAAAAAAAAAGAAAGAAAAAAAAGAAAAAATAAAAGATGAATCAAAGGAAAAAAGTAAACTAACAAAACAAAGCATGCTGACAATTTTTGAATAGTTTTCTTCTCACTAAAGGAAAAAATTATCAGTTTTTAAGTATTTCATACTGTTTCAGAGGATGGATTTTACACAGACTAAATTGTGCCTGTTTCACTGACATACTAATGAAAAAGGAAGAAACAAATTTTCCCCATGGAGATAACTAAATTTTATAAAAAATTGCTCAGAATGGAAATATTGATCTCTGTAGAGATTACAGAAAGTTATCTTTTAAGAGCATGAAAGAAACATTAACATTTATCATTAAAAATAAAACATTCAGATGTGTTCATGAAAATATGTTTCACAAAAGCACAAAAAACAACCTATTGTGCTTTCAGAGAATAAATTCAGAGAATAAAATATAAATAAATAAAATAAAGCTCTTTAGTTTTAGAGAATTCATCTAGAATAGAATGCACATTTTAATATTAACTGTTGAACATATGCACATACACATTTTTTTTTTTGTGATCATAACTTATCCATATGAAATCTTTTCAAAAAATAGTGCCTCCTATTTTATTATGCTGGCCCATGACTTAAGAGGCAGATGGTAGTGGTATGACAGTAGATGTTGAACCTTCTCTCCAATATGTGGTTACATTCTGTTGTCATGTGAGAGATGGCAACAAAGGGGCAGTCTGTCAAAATGGCATCTGCCATGGAAGTGTGGATGATGCAAAGGTGTGTAATTGAATTCCTCCACATGAAAAAATGGCACTCATTGACATTCATTGATACTTGCTGAATGTTTATGAAGACCAAGCAGTGGATGTGAGCACAGTGAGATAGTGGGTGGTGCATGTCAGCAGTGATGACATCAACAGTGGGTCTCCTCCAGAGATTTTCATGAGAGCAGCGTGCAGACTTGCTCTTTGCTGGCAAAAATGCAGAGCTAATGGTGGTGACTATGTTGAAAAATAGTGGCTTGTGGCTAAGAATTTTCTTTACGAGCTGGTATTATTGTACTCTGTATCTGCTGTAGTTTCCATGGAAATAAATTGGAGACATTACTTTTGGAGCGATCTATATACAGTGGTAGATCATTGAGAAAACGATGTATCTAATTTTCTCAGGAAAATCCTTGAAAATTAAGGAAACCAGAGACAACATAATACAAAGATTTTGGTCAAATAGAATATCAAATTTATGTGATTATACCTTTAAAACGAAAGCAAATGTTTCTAATCCATTATGTGGAATCTTGAAAATATAAATATTAAGAAATGCTACTGCTTTTTGTGTAAGTGATATTTTGAAAGCATACTCAGATTTTTGGCAGGTGTTCCCGTTCTTGTCATCAAAATGATTTCACATTCTGCTTGCAAATGTGATTCATAAAGTTTTCTATCAAATTGAATCAAGCAGAATTTCTTACTATTTGAAAACATTCTGGCATATTGCATATAATTTCAGGGAGATTTCCATGTTACTCCTAGGAGAATTATGGCTTCATAGAATCGCAGAATCACAGAATCATAGGCTTTGTAAAGGACCTCTGAATATAAACTAGTTCAAACTCCCTACTAGTTCCCCAGATTATGTTACACATGAAAGCATCTAGGCAGGTTTTGAATTTCTCCAGGGAATGAGACTTTACAGCCCTCCTGGGAAACCTGTTCCAGTGCACTGTCACTCTCAAAATCAAGAATTTATTTCTCATGTTCTCACGGTACGAGAAGTACGAAGTATGGAGCTTCCTATGTTGTGGCTTTTTCTCATTGCCTCTTGTTCTGTTGCTGGGCACCACTGGAAAGAGTCTGGTCCCATCCGTTTGACTCCTGTCTGTTAGATATTTATAAACATTTATAAGATACCCTCTTAGTCTTCTCCAGGCTCAATCCCAGGACTCTCAGCCTGTCCTCATAAGGGAGATGCCCCTAATACTCTTTGTAGCCTTTCACTGGACTATCTCCAGTAGTTCCCTGTCTTTTTTAAGCTGAATAGCCCAGAACCGGACATAGCTGCACTACCTTCCTAACAAAATAATCTATGGTCTTGAGATAAAGTCAGAGATAATTTAGCACCATAAAATAAGCCAGCAAAGAAAAAAAGGTTGAATAAATGTAGCAAATTTATCAAATATATGGACATTCAACATGAACAGATAGATAACTTCCAAGTGAAAATAAATGTATTTCTTTAATCAATTATATGCTGAGTATGGAGAGACTCCAAACTAGAGCTCTCTGTTTAAAAACAGTGAAACTTCAAAAAAGGGATTTTTCATGCATACAGAGAACTAGGTTCATACATTAAATAATGTGCATTAAATGATTGAATCTTTTAAATGAGAAAAATGAACTAATTCAAAACCTAAAGGAAAAGATTACAAAATGCAGCACTGAAAATATATCTCTGAATAAGAAGAGTCTTCTTAAACTTGCTTTTTTTTTTTCTTGTTCAATCAATCATGTCAGAATTAATAGAGAATATTACCTTCACAACACACTACTAAATTCATTGCAAGATAGTAACATTTATGGTCTCTAACCAAAACATGCCATTATCTTGGAAATCCAACTTGGCTTGATCACTCGCATAGGAATGTGTAAAGATGTATCTCTCATAGGTGAGTATTTTTACCAATTCTTTTTCTGCAAGTTTGACTATTTTTGATGCATTATTTGTTGCTCTTAAAATAAATATAATTGAAATGTTTTATACTACTGCTTTTTTTTTGCTTTTGTAGCAATGGGTCTTTCTTCTCTGCTCATACGGGTGGATCTTCCTGGACACAACACTAATAGTTTATTCTTCATAAGTGTCCAGTTTTTCTGTGAAGTTCTGTAAAAAGATTAACACATATTGAGTCTATGTCAGAAAAACACAATTGGGATCTCTTTATTTGTTTTTGATATGTGTTGGTTCTCTGTGTACAGTCACATACCAACAAAGGAACAATATTTAATTGTAAGACTAAGAGATATGGTACCATTAATTTAATTTTTTTTGGACAATTCAGTTTTTGATGTACTGATCAAAAATGAAATTTTAATAAATTCATTGCATCTCCAGGAAACCCTTATTTCTCCAGAAATCATATAGTCAATAGGTCATAAATTCAAGTAGTATGGAAGTTATGCTTGCTGCTTAAGTACAAAACAAATATTCAAAAAAAAATTTCAGACTTTTGGGAAGTCTGGGAGTATGAAACATTTATTTGCAACTGAAAAGGATGTACTTCTGTGATCACGCTGGTAAACGAAGTTTGCATTTGCATAATGCTTCCTTTAATTTTTACATTCTTCATATTTTTCTTCTCATTTAAAAATTTCTTACACTGTCTGTGGGGCAGCATGGTGAATTAATCTCAGAATATTTGCATTTTTTTCTTATAAATACCATTTTGCATTGCCAAATAAAGAATGTAAAAAAAAAAAAAAAAAAAAAAAAGAGAGAGGTTTGGTTGGTTTTATTTTTTGCCTGTTTTACTAATCATTTTGTGATATGCTTTTGTGTTCCACTTTTTTTTTTTTTTCTATAAACAAACTTCATTGAAATATTATTTCTCCATACAACCTTTTTTTCTTCAATGTCTTAGAAATATCATTCTGTTTTTTACAACATTTGGCCAGCATGATAAAAGTAAACACAGAAGGAACTATCTGGAAAAGGAAGAAAAAAATGTCTACAATGCTCATTTTCGTACAAACAACTGAATTACTGGAAAAAAAAAAAAAAAAAAAAAAAAAGTGACATGAATAAAAAATTCTCTCAGAAAAAAATGACCAGAAAAGAAAGTCCTTTCATAAATTTAAGAGGCCTGTGCTGATGTGTGTGTTTCATACGTTTGATGCACTGTATGCTCTAAATGCTGCTATAAATTAACATACAGTAACAGTAGAAATGGTATTTCCTGAAACAGATCGAATATTATTAAAATAAAAATACACATTCCTCTCCAGTTGTTAATTAAGGTTCAGTTCTTCTCTAGTAGAGACAGAAAGAAATTTATAATATCTGAGCTCAAGGGAATAGTAAGATTTGAAGTAAAAGAATAAATTCTTTTACATAAGCATCTCTTTTTCATATTTCTCAGTGCATAAATTTAAACCCTGCTGTCTGCCCTTAACTAAGCATGCACCTATGAACTTAATGAAAGTAAATAAATAGCTTTGATGTATAGCTCCAAACCAGAATATTTCAAGCCATGAATGATGTGTATTATGAACACTGCATGTTTGAATGCTTCTGTCTCAAAATCTTATGTCTCTATTCTTTCAAAATCTTTCCCATTTTAGCCTGACTTTTTTGTCTTCCATGCTCATTCCTAACTGACTGCATTTTACTGCTTTTAAAATTGGTAAGAGGTGAGGGTAAACTTATATATGCTTTATAAATAAAACAAGGAAATAATTTGTCCTTAGTCCTGTAGTTCCAAAGCTCAAAATAAGCACCTATACAATACATCAATACACCTATACACATCAATAAAATCAGAGAGCAAAAGAATGAACAAACAAAGAAAACAAATGAACAAAAATATCCTTATTTTTATTTTGCTATTTTCCTTTTCCTTTAGAAGTTTCATTGATGCATATTAAAAAGTCATGGCATGAGTAAGAAAACAAATTAGGATTTGTATGGTGTCAACTATAATCCTTACCTTGGAAATAAGGGCAGTTTTATTTTACATTTGAGATAAAATACAAGCAAAATCATAATTCAGACGTAAGGTTAATACAGCAGATATAACTCATTATTTCTTTTCTTACCATTCCCACTGCTGGCTGGGTTCTCAAGTTTCAATTTACTTTCTTCGACACATTCATGGTTTTGGTTACTATGATATTCTTGGAAGAGAAGTACGTGGCATACATTATCAAGAGATCAACATGATTGTTGCAAAATACTAACAATTTGGGCAATTCCCCTGAAATAACAATGAGAAAACTATGATAACCTTTTAAAGTAGAAAACTCAAATGCATATAAATAGTGACTCTAAGAAAGAATGAGTAACATTTATGAGCCATACCTTTTCTTTGCTGAAAAATATATTTTTATGGAATTTTTTATTTGTTGTAAAAAACAAAAACAAAAAACAAGAAAAAAATAATCAACGTGTATTTATTTCTATAAAATAGACTTTCTTTCCTGAAACAGCCAAATCTGTACAGTAAACAAACTGAAATATTAGTAACACTATACTTTCAGAGAACAGTTAGAAATTCAAAAATCTAGCAAAAGCAATTTTTTTGCTAAACAGTGTGAATATGAGATATGTTTAGTTTCTTATCTAATAGCACTATATCTAAAAATAATTAACAATAGTAATCATCAAGTCATGATAACTACAGAAATTGGAGCCTCTGAAAGTTCCAAACAGTACAGCCCAGTAACGGCTTACGGATGCTAGCCAACTATAGGTAGCCCTTAGTTAGGAACTATTTCTATGAAAATAAAACTCATGAAATCCATGTAACGATGGATGAAAATTATACATAGAAATACAAGCTTCACGAACTTATTAGTTTTTATCACAGCAAACAGTTTGTATGTTGGCTAGCATTTTAAGCACTAGCTTTTAATTTTTGAGATTTTGAAGTATTAAAAAAAAATTGAATCTCATATTTTTGAAAAATGAACTCTGAATCATCTTCTCTTCTTTAAGACTCCTCAAAATGTTTAGAACTTTCTCATCTGATTTTGAGTCCTCAAATTTGTTGTTTTCTTCATGATGAAGAAGTAGCATTAACACGCAGCCTGCAGATTTAGTATGAACTGTTACAAAAATACTAAATTATATTTGAATTTCATTGAAGGTTGTTATATCCAGCATTATTTTATCCATAAACTAGACAATAATTAGAATTGAGATGGATCTTCTTACATTCCTGGTAAATTGCTTTAATATACTGCTCATAGGTCATGAGAAACTACTAGTCCAGTTTCATTCATGATGTAAGTCTGTTCAGAGAGAAAAATAAAATCATATGCTAAGCATTAGAATGCCATTTCCACTGAAAAATGATAAACAAGGGAGCCATAATGGAAAATTTACACATTTTTTTCCAAATTCTTTCATGAAAATGAAACTTGTGAAGTGGTATAGAAGATCACAATCTTAAAGCATTCCTGATATTCAATCAGGATCAGGTGGATTTATTAGATACAATCTGATCACATTCTGGGTTCCCATATCTAAGTAAAATAGTTCTTTATACGGTAGACTTGTATATTATGCATATTTTCTTATGATTAGCACCTGTTGTCTGATGTTTTAGCCCTAAATTACAGCAGCCAATAGTATTTGTAATCATTATACTGATGTGAGAGCTGTTATGTCATACTCTTTCTAAAGTGTCATTACTGTTCAGTTGAAAAGAAAACAGAAAGTTTTTCTTATTTAGGCTAAACTGATTTAAAAGTGTTTAGAATAAGAGGAATATTTAGAAGCCAATAAAGCTGTCTGATTCATGTAACATGCATTAATCTGTTACTACAAACTTAATGTGGAGGATAACTGCAGGCAGGCTCAAAATAAATAAAAGTTTATGAAAACATCTAACAATATTATGCAAGTATAGAGTAAATACATGATAAAAAAAAAAAGTTATCAATATCAATTTTTTTCTTCATTATACTATGCTTTTACAGAAACCGAAATCTAACTGGAGTCATCATTTGTGTAAGAATCACACCAACACCCATACTACTATGTTATTAATAGTTGCACAGAAGAAGAAAAAATACATTTTGTATTTCTTTCATGTAATTTCTTATTCTAGCTGCTTTTAAGAAAAGAAATATAAAAGAAAGGGACACAGATAATATTTAACAATGAGAGAAAACTAATGGGAAAAAATAATCAGAATAAGAAAATAGAAGATTTATATTAGAGTAAATATACAGGGTTTTTGGAGGATTGTGGAAGAAAAGTGCTGAAGAGGACAATTAATGAACAAAGAAATTACAGGGTCATTTCAAGAAATATTCTGTTATTGTTTAAAAAGCAGCACAAGAACTTAGAACTCTGGATATTACAAGTTTAAAAGCCAAATTTGAAAAAAAAAAAATATATGGTATATGGTATATGATATTTGGTGGACAACTTATCCTCGCTGACTCAATTTCTAAACATCTAATGGGATCAAGAATTGATAGTAATTATCGAAAATAAAAATAGTAAAACCTGACTAACTATTTTATCTCTGTTGCTTGATTTTTGGTAAAGTTTCATTTAAAAATTAAATCAATTAAAAATTAAATTAGCTGTACTTGAGGTCACTACCAAGGAACTCTGACACTTTTATCACAGATCAGCAATGTAGTTCAGCTAAGTAGATACAATTATGCTTAGGTGGCTTTACACACATTACTAAGAGAAAATCATGCCTTTATGAGTTAGTTATTAGTTTGAGGATTCAGGTGAACATGTTGACCATGGTGTTTTGAATACCTTGATTAGATACATGATCAAGATCCTTAGAGTCTGTCTTATTTTACGCATTACTAGACCTGAAAATTTAAAATGAAAGATAAAGTCCATCTTTCTGGTAGATTAAAGCAAACACTGTCTAATAAATTTCATCTTTTAGCACAACTGAAACTACATGACTTAAGACAGGAAGCTTGAGGGGAAAATATAAAATCAAATCAATAAGAAGAGCTTTTTTAGTTAGTGGCTACATTTCTTCATCCATCATAAGCAAATAGCACTTGTATTGTATAGTGTCTACTATGATCTCCATCTGTATGGGAACTGCTGAGCCATGGCCTGAACCTCCGATTGATCACCTGAGGTGAGCAATGAGTCAGCCACAGGAGCACAGGTGAAGGCAATTCACCTGTGCTGCAGGAAGGGGCGGAGCCAGTCTCCACCTCTCCTAGACCTATTTAAGAACTGGCTACCAGTAGGGAAGGATCTCTTCTGGAGATCTGCTCTGCTGGAGTTTTGTCAGTGAACCTGGGGTATGGGTAAGTTTTCTATCTATTCTCTTTTTGTTATCATAATCTGCTTTGCCAAACTCTTGTTTATTTTGTAATTATAGCATCTTAATATTCATTGATTATACACTATCTACTTCATATATAATCATAAGTATATATCTGTATATCTCTATATAATATTGGAATCACTATACAGTGGCTGCAACTTTTTGCTATTCAACTTCATATTTTTACTTATTTAACTACATACTTGTTTATTTATTTATTTTACAGACAGAAAAATGTTAGCAGCTCTGCATCAGTAGTTCTGGATCAGTAACAGATGATAAGGGATTTCAGTGAAAGGTGCGTAGCCAGTGGTTCTGTAAGTGATTACTGATTGTCCTGATTATCACTTTAGTCTGTTTCAGGATACATTACTGAGAGCAGTGATCAAACTATGAATGTTTCCAGGTTAATTTTTTAGGGAATGAAATGTGGAATATCAATCTAAATGAGGATGTTTGGTACATTTTACTACTTAACGGTAATTCTGAGTTTACCTTCTACAGCTATCCTGGAGAGCTGATAATTATATGGACCAAGAGAACACTGTTTTCCTGAGATGTTGTAGAATTCACTTTGATTTTGTGGGATTGGTATCAGATGAAACAAAGTTGATTTTCTTTATTGTGTCTGGTATGATGGTATGTTTTGGCTTTAGGAGAAAAACAGTGTTGTTAACACACGATATTTCAGTTGTTGCTGAGTGGTGCTGTACTGAGCCAAGAGTGTTTTGGCTTTTCAGCTTCTTGTACTGTCCTGTCAATGAGGGGGACTGGGGGGGCACAAGGAGGTGGGAAGGGACAGAATCAGGACAGCTGACCTAAAATGGCCAAAGGGATGTTCCACATCGTAGAATCATGGAATGGCCTGGGTTGAAAAGAACCATAATGCTCATCTGGTTTCAACCCCCCTTCTGTGTGCAGGGTTGCCAACCATTAGACCAGGCTGCCCAGAGCCACATTCCAGCCTGCTCTTGAATGCCACATATGACATAATTAAAAAAAAAAAAAAACCTGTAAAACTGAGGGCAGTTGGCTGGGGAGGGGCTGCCACTACTCAGGGACTATCTGGCTATCAGTGGACAAGCGGTGAGCAATTGCTTGTGCATAACTTTTTTTGTAAATATATATGTGAATAATTATAATTACTGTTATTTCTCTCCTAGTAAGTAGGATTTATCTTGAACTATGAGTCCTCTTTTTTCCCCCCCCTTCAATTCCTTGTATCTCTGGAAGGAGCAGGGAGTAAGCAAATAGCTATGTGGTATTTATAGCCACTTGCCAGATTAAATCATAACAGAAAACATTGTGGATTAATAGAAATGTTAAAGCCTGGATGAAAATGTCCCAAATTATCTGCATGTTTACTTGAAGAAGAATAATAGATTGCCTACCTTATTATTCTTATAACTGTTATGTCTTGTCCTGCTTCATTTATGTGTATCTGTTTATTTTTAAGGCATACACACTGCATTCTAAGGAATCTTTGATTTGTGAATTCACTTGGAGAATCTGAAGTGTAATTGTGTTAAAGATGTACAGAATATAGTGTGTATGCTACGTGGGTCTGAAACTTGTGACAATTAAGTCTGAAGAAAATAGACTCCTTGTATCTCTCAGCTCTATAAAATTATTCTCCCACAGAAGCATATCTTTTCTTATTTAAATTTCTTTAAAAAATGCCACTGACTTTAGGATTAATGGACAAGAGACTGCCAATTGTAGTAGTACTCAACACCATAATACAATGCCAATTTATCCTGCTTTTCATACAACCCCAAAAATATAAAATACAGCTTTACTCTTGACAAAGGTAGGTCATTCTGTATGTAATAAGTCATTAACTTTGTTGCTGTCTTGAAGCCAGTAAGGACTGTAAGCATAAGAATTGAAAACTTGAATGTGGCTGCCTCACAATTTATTTACTTCTACAGTAGAATTCATTCTGCAATTCATTAAAATACTTTGGATTATATAAATTGACTTCAAAATGACGGACACTAATTAGGTATGGATATAGGCAAAGCAATATACAAATGCTGAAAAAGATACTTAAATTTTAAAACAAAACCATAGAATGACACCATAGAATGGGTTGAATTGAAAGGGACATTTGTCATCTAGTTCCAACCCCTCTGATATAGGCAGGGATATCTCCCACTAAACAGGATGATCAGAGACCAGATTGATCAAAGCCCCATCCAGCCTGGCCTTGAATGCTTCTAAGGAGGGGCATCCACAACCTCCCTGGGTAACATGTTCCACTGCCTCCCGCTATTGCAGTAAAGAATTTCTTCCTAATATCTAGTCTAAATCTACACTCTTTCAATTCAAAACCACTTAGCCTTCTCCTGTCACTACATACCCATATAAAGTATAAAAAGGTATTAAAAACATCTCTTGTTTTCCTGTAGGCCCCCTTCAGGTACTAGAAGGCTGCTGTAAGGTTCACCCTGTGCCTTCCAGTTTCTAGCCTGAAGACCTCCAATTCTCTCAGCCTGTCCTCATGAGCGAGGTACTCTAGCCCTCTGATCATCTTTAGGGTCCTCCTTGGGACCGGCTCCAATAGCTCAATGTCCTTCTTGTGTTGGGAACCCCAAAACTGGAAGCAGTACTCCAGGTGGGATCTCATGAAGGCAGAACAGAGAAGCAGAATCACCTCCCTTAACCTGCTGGTCATGCTTCTCTTGATGCAACTGAGGATAAGGTTGGCCTCCTGGGCTGGAAGTACATATTTCCTACTCATGTTGAGTCTTTTATCAATGGACAGAACTGATGAGAAGAGCAGAGTTTAGGAAAAAAAATATAATAGAAGAGTAGAGTAATATTAGAAAGAATAAAATCATTGAGTTCAGGTAAAAATATGGGAGCATGTATAGAAGAAAAGTCATCCATCCAGAATCCAGAAACATTTCAAGATACTAACATACAAGTCAGAATTCTTAAATTCTATTTAAGTTCAAAGTATAAGAAATCGTATTAGAGAAACCAACTATATTTGTGCTGAATATATTCATTATATAAAAAAGAATGAGACTGTATGGATTGCCAGTTTGCTTAAATTACACTCACTAGTATAATAAAAATGATCCCTATTTCTGTCTTTAAAACATGTATGTACACTAAAAAGTTGAAAACTAAAACACTTCAAGGTCCTACTAGTCTGTCTGGAGTCTTAATATCCATCCTCACTCTTTGTGGGGCATGGGGTTTGTTTCCTTCTTTAATGAATGAAGTAACATTTTTCTGTGAATCAAAGCCAGGAAAAGAGAAGAATCTTTTTGGGTGAAGATGTACTTTGCACTTCCAATTTTTTTCTGTGGTATCCTGATGTTTAATATTAATGTATGCTGCAAACAAGGAAGAACAATTTGTCTAGCAGTGTAGCATTTTTTTCTTGAAGAATGAGATAATCCTTGAGAAGATACACCTGGAATTCTCTGGTCAATTCAGATCATCTGTCCCCACTGCAACTACACTCAAATTCTTTTGCACTCCCAACATTACTTACTGGAGAGCAGTGTGAGAGATAGAGAACATGTTGACACTGCAAATGCTGTTCTGAATCTCTGAAAACATCAGCATGTTATTAATACTCTGTTAGCCACAGAATGCCTCCCTTCCTTAACAAAATACTGTCTGCTGTGCAGAAAATTAACTCCATCCTAAGCATGCTCAGTATAATGTTATAGTAAATAAAACCTTTTTTCATATCACATGTTTGCTGGTAATTAGACTGACATGTGTTTTTCATTTGAATTGGAGTAATAAATTTAGACCTAGATTTAAATTTAGTAATAAATTTAGACCTAGTGGAGTTTCTTATGAAGACCTAAATGGAAGCTGACTTCAAATGTATCAGAAGATATGGTTTGAAATATTGATGTTGAATGTGAATAATCATTTCTCTCATCACATATTTTGCTCACAGTTCCTGCAATTAAGCTGCTATGTTTCTAACTTATATTTAGAAAAACATAGCATATTTTAAATGTACAGATTTAGTAAATGATTGGCTGCATTTTAACTTCATTCACTGAAGCATTTTTTAAACTAGATGGAAATCTAACTTTTCCACAGCAAAGTTTTTACTCAAAGAACCAAGGAGACTTTACAGTTTTATCATAGTACACCTTGATTTTTAAACTAATCTATATTCTTGTTCATTATCTTGATTACATTGTCTTATAAAATGACCCAAGATATCTGATTTGTTTCCTGTGCTCACTGAATAAAGGTAATTTCAGGAAGCATCTGCCATGTCACATAACTGTAGTTAAAGAGTCGATAGGCTCTAAAGCAACTGCAATTTTGTTTTTGTTTGGATGGAAAAGGAGTTTGTAAGCAGATAAAAAAATTATTGACCAGGATTATAGAAACTCATACTACAGTCTACATTAAATTCTTCTTAGTTTTCTTCTGATCATCAAATAATGCTCTAGGCAAAATGAAAACTGTTGTTTTTATGTATCCTTGTTCTTTTTTTAAAAAAGTTAGTTTGGTGCATGGAGTTAAAAACTTATTTGGTGTCTTATTTCTGTGCCATTTCACACTCCCTTATGTTTACTTTTTTCTTATTTTTGCACTTTCTCCACCAACTTTTCCCTCCCTTTCTTTCCCACTTGCTATAGCTTACCAATTCTAAATTGTTAAGATTTTCTTTGTGATACCCCTGGGATTGGACAAAAATACTGCTTTTAGCACAGAAGATGGAGCAGATGATAAAGCTGATACAGCAGGACTACTGAAAATATTTTGCAAAATGAAATTATCAGACTTCTAGCACTCATAGCCTTTTTTTTTTTCTATAATTACTGATAGCAGTTTTTTCTTTGAAGCTCAGAATCATTTCATGGTTCCCAGGCAGGTAGAATCTGCAGTAGCTACCAAAGAAGCATTTTTAGGTTTTCAAGGAGCAGGTTTTCTCATAGTTTTCTTTCTGTAGTTTTCAGTTTTTGTATTTTTTCCTCCTAGTCAAAACTCTTGATCAACTGTTTCTGGAGGATCAGATTTTGTGCTCTTCACTGGGGTCATAGACTCAGAATGAATAAAACACATGAAACTGCCTGACATTTTTAAGTCAAGATTTCTTGGCTTATTTAGTTAGTTTCCCGATGTAGTTTAATTGACATTGGCCACCATTTAGTATGGTCTATGGGTCTTCTAAAGCAGAATAACCTCTAAACTTTTAAATATTCTGAAGTAATATTGAAAACACTTCTAATTTTCATAAAAATACTATATGAAAAGTCTGTCTTTTCTCACACACTGAAGAGAGATGAAGAGTGTGTGAAAAGTGTACAATTGTATGTGTAGATTTTCTGAACATTTCTTATAGAAATATAACACTTTGGATGACTTGCTGCTGTCATGTGTTTTGTTGGGAGTGCAAGATAAATTTCACTACTCTACAGTTCTTTCTTAGGTTAATCATGTAGTCGAGATGATGGAAAGGTATGATTGGAAACTGCTAGTAGATGAATAGAATAGAATAGAACAGGACAGGGGGAGGATAGAATGGAGAAGGGCAGAACAATTGAAAGACTTCTTCAAAGATCACTTGGAGAAGTGCCTGATCAGTTCAAGGCTTAGCAAATGTTAAAGCATATTTTTGAGGACATAATCCAAATGTGACTTGAACACTGATGGTTGTAAAGCATCAATAGCTCGGAAGCCTGTTAGAGAGTTTTAACATTCTTATAGTAAATAATTATTTTCTAATGTTCAGTCTGAACCTTTCCTGTCCATCTTTTTTGCTGTTTCCATGTGCCCTGTCATTGGTTGCAAGGGAGAAAAGATTACCATTTTCTGCTACAATTAACCTCCATGGTAAGCTTCAGAGAGTAATGAGGTCATCTCTGAACCTTTTTTCTCAGTCTTAGACAACCGAAGTGTCCTCAGCTTTTCCTCATGGAATGTGCTTCACAATCCTTTTAACAACTTCACTACTCTTCTCTGGACAATTTCAAGAATCTTAACTCATGTATATAGTTATATAAGACACATAGTTATATAAACATATAAATTAATTGATATATTACAAATACTGTAAGCAGAGTTTATTAAGCTGTTGAAAATGCAGAATGCGAGGAATCAGCAGTCAAATTCTAATGACTACAGGCCTAAGGGAGGATACACAAATGGTGCAACTGCAGCACAAAGCAAAGTTTTGATTTGTCATGTCCATGGACTAAGCATATTAATGCCATGTACATTGAGATCAGGAGGAAATTCTGCCAAAATATGTATGCATGCTAACTTAGTAAAGATTCTATACACTGTGTTCCAACAGATATAAGCCATTTTTTTAAATCTGTAAAAAGAGGTTCTATATTACCACATGACTTCGGACCATTGAAATGATAATCTTTATCAGCTTCTAGGGTGAGTTCTGTTTATTTCTTTTCTGTGGGGAAAAAATGTATAATACGCATGAAACGGAAGGTCTGCACTTCATCTTGCATCAGTGTAATTTTGCAGAGGAAAAAGTTACAGATTAGAAAGCACAAATTTATATTCCTTAGAAAAATTACAAGATTTATGTACCATTGTGTATAGATGGCAACCTACTTTATGCATTTTGTATGTTGAATATATAGGTGCTTAAAAACCTTTGTAAATACGGCTCCACGAGTCTTTGCCATGTACTGGAAATGAATTTAGTGACAGACCTAAAAAGAATCAGAAAGGACCTTCTGCTTCCCAATATTGCAGTCAGTTGACTAGACAATACATGTTATAAAAAATCATATAGCAACAGAATATATTTAATATAATTGTTCCTTCAACTGTTGGAATTTGAGTTTCCCCTTTACCTCAGTGAACTGCTAGTACCCTTTACCATCTTCTGTGTTTGAAGACACTGGGCATAACAGCAAAATTTATGTGTAACTGTGGCGTGTAAGTAGTAAAATCCAGAATCAGAATCATAGAATTATTGAAGTTAGAAAAGACATCTAGGATCATTTAGTGCAACCATTCACTTACTTCCAGTATTGCCTTCTAAACCATTTCCCTATGTACTACATCTAGCCTTTCCTTAAACACCTCCAGGGCGATGACTCCACCACTTCCCTAGGTAATCTGTTTCAACCACACCTTCTAAAAAGAAATTCTTCCTAAATCAATTAAGGAAGTAAATACAGTTATTTATTTTGATTGTTTTTGATTGTATTTCATTGTCAAGGTGTTTATTTCTACCCATATAGATCCTTGTCAAAGCATGGCTACCGGATTTTTTTCTGAAGTAAAAGTACCCAATCATCTTTCTACATCAGCGTTCAAAGAAACCATCAAATTACTTCTGTTTACTAGATTTCTGGAGTTATACATATCCCAACATAGCATGCTGTTCTCATCAGGCATTCATGAAATCAATATGATCAGATCAAGAATAATTAAATTTCTTAATTGGAAGAAAAATAATTTAGTACCAAAGGCTGACCTTGCTTACAACAGTTCAACTTCAATTTCAGTTTCTAAAAAGAGTAGATCTTGTTATAAGAAGCTGTTTTCCTGACCAGCCCAGTGTAGCCATCTGTCTCTGCTTCTGAGTAATCTCATTCCTTTGTGTTCTCCTCTGAAACATATAATGATCTTCAGAGGTATATTTGTTTAATGATGTCAATTACCCAAGATGGTCTGCTCTCCAGGCTTCTCTTTATTTCTCCAGCCATTTTCTGTTCATGCCTGGATTTCTAATAGCAGAAATGTGTGTGTGACTAATAAACACATGGTATATATATCTCCATGCACATACTGGCTTCTTCATCAAAATCATTTAATTACTTTGCAAAAGCAACTATATATACATAATTTTTAAGATTACAATAAGGTGAGTCCTTACACTTATTACACTTGCAGAAACTTCTGGAGTTACTGCACAAGAGACAAAAGAACCTGTGAAAGAACACAGGGACTATTACATACACTTAAAAGAATTCCACAGGCAAGAGAATGGAAATAATCATCTTACTGTATTCCCTGCTCATCTTAAGGAAATTATGTTCACTCCTTCTGAGGATAAGGCTAACTTTTTAATCATTTCAATTTGTTTTTGTGTTTCTCTGTGGATCCATGATTTTCAATATATGAAGTTCTTACACAGTTGTATGAGTAAATGTGTGTGAGCATAAATATAAGCGATATAATAAGCAGTGAAATATTACAGTCTGTGCTGCTAGAGATCTGGATTAATAGCACATTCTAATATCATAAATAGAAATAAGAAATACATCAGAGTTTAGCTTTAGAAAGAACACACCTTTAGATACGTGCAGTGAAGTCTTAATGAGTAATCACTCAGACATTCAGCCATGTTTTGATAGGTGGATGAAGTTTGAATTTATCATTTTATTAACTAGTAATGAAAGAGCAAATAAGAAAAGTATCGCCCCACAGTTAAATAAGAAAAGGAGACTGTCTTACCATGACTATGTAAAAAGATAATGCTCAGGTAACCAGTGCCTTCTATATTTTGGTTTTCACCAATGTGTTCTCCAACGGCAGAGAGACTCTGAAGAAAAAGAGGAACTACCAGGAATGGAAGAGAACAGAGTTCTCGATTCTGAGATATAAAGCTTTAGACAAAACTTTACCCACATGAGTCAATGGTTTTTTTTATCTAAAGAGCTGGAGGGAACAAAGTGATATTGTGAGTCCACCTCGTATACCTCAATATGAAATAATCTTTTGTAATGGCTATTTTGTACAGGCTAAGAACTACGTGGATGGAGAATAGCTCTGTTGAAATGTACCTGGAAGACCACAGCAGACATAAGCAGCAGTTTCTTGCTGGATGTGTATTCCCATTAGCAGAACATCAGCTCTTGTGCACTCAGCAAGTGAAAAATAGACCATTTTTTATTTTGTGTTCAGTCAATAATGTTATGGATTGACTTTTCTATTGAAATATTTATGGAGAACTAGTACCTATTAATGAGCGTCATTTTCATTATTTGTGTTTGCAATTGCAGATTCTGATCAATGTCAGACAAATGGAATTACTGTGTGAAAATGGTTTTGAATAAAGAAAAATTAGAAATTAAATTTAGTTTTCAGGATTGGATTTATATTTAAGTTCTTAATGTGATTTTCCTTTCATTTCTGTGACTACAAATTTTCTTTTTTGTCTTGTTTTCTGCAATGGACTTTTATATTTGGTAAAGTTTAATAGAACTGCAAACATGTGGAATCATTACTAACACAACCAAAAGAACAAAATGTTAGTTTAATATATGTTTCTGTAGCTGAGAAATGTGAAGAGAATTTTGAAGTATTGTACTAGAATGCAGCATTCAGCAAATTAAACACTTCCAACGATGGGTGGATTAAGTATCAATGAATTTGGGAACAGATTTATATCAAAACTCTATAATGATCAAACTATTTCACTTTATTTCCTTATTTTGATGGCTAAGAATTATAATATGATTTAGAATATGTTTTAATTTTAAAATGTAATGAAAGGGATGAGGCTTTTTTGTTTGGCTGTCATTTTATTCTCCTTGTTCTCATTGTATGTTTTGTAGAACATGAATTTGCAATTGTACATATTGTTTTGGTGGCTTATACTCAGAAATACGATAGACAAAATTCATAATCCCAGCTTCAATAGCATAATAAAAGCAATAAGATATTCTGAAGAAAGATTGGATCAGTGGTGCTTGCATGTCCTTCTCCACTTTATATGTGGATTTGGAACACAGGCTTAAGAAGGCTTTGAAGTCTAACTTAACAGCCTGACATCTTGTCCTCTAATTATGAGTGGTGATTACTAGGCTTATTGGCAATTTCATTTTCAAATGAAAGATAGTGACTTCTTCCTAGATCTGTTCAAACTTTCACCACTCTTCTGCTGAATAATAACACTCAACTCTGAGGGTTCCCAAAGAGGAAAAGAAAGATGAGCTGTAAGTTAAATAATACTTTGTGGCATCTCATTTTTCACTCTGTATTATATATGCAAAAAATGATCGTAAGAAGTAAAAGTAGATTTGCTAAGGTTATCCATGGGAAATATTATATATATTGCTATATAAATTTAGCAGAACTTTTACAATGATACAATGATAGATGGTAAATACAATGAATAAATAAAATTAAATTCAATCATTTTAATTATGCATTGTTAGGATGTGTCAGTCTGCTTCTTGAGCATATCCTGAAGCATCTCCTAATCAAACTCCACAGCAACAAACATCATGTACTATGAAATTGTAAAATGTATGGAATAGAAAATTATTTTCTCAGCTACCAAGACTAATTATTGTCACTTGATTAGCGAAAGACCAATACTATTTGGATGAGATTAGTTCCCCTTTAATTAACCACGTGTTCACAGTTTGAGGTATTTCATTACTTGTGCATTTGTAACTGCATCTTTTTCTTCTATTACACCTTCTTGAATAAAATGAAAATAATACACTATCATATTCATGTATTAATTTGTAGTATAACTATTAAATTTTTCCTAAGCCTTTGACCAGCAAGATAGATACTATGACATAACTTTTTTCCACTAAAAGTTTTTTTCTTCCAATTAGAATTTTTTAATTTTTTTTTGAGTGCATGTGGGTCAAAAGACAGTTTAGATTCCACCCTGAGACAAATGCTTGTGTGCAAAACATGTGTAGTAAAAATATAGGCATTGTTTTTGAATTCACAGGTTTTGAGAAGTTTAAAGTAGACCAGATTAAATAATTATATTTTTCAAACTCATAATTTGATAAGGCTAATTCTCAAAATGAGTGTAACTATTTACAAAATACAAAATGAAGTTTTCATATTCTGTTAACAAATGATGGCATGTTTTATTTTAGTGCTGTTAAAACATTGAGAGTACCACATACAATGATGGGCAAAAAGGCTATATCCAGGATATTGAATCATATTCATTTATATCACGTTCCTGACAATAGACCCCGTGAAAACGTTAGAGTTGGCTTTTGGATAAAAGCCAAGTCGTCTTTGTTTCATGGAAAATTTCTCTCAAATCAGTAAGTGACTTCAAAGCATTTTATTCCAACTGAAACTGAATACAGATTCACTAAGCTAATTAAATGGTTAGCTCCTTTTGAAATAAAATCCTGATTTTTAAGTTGTCAGGTAGTTTTGATAGCCACAGGCAAATCAAAACAAGAAAAGTTATTTGTCATTTGAAAGTGGGCACATGTTAAGAGTTTAGACTCCTCAATAATTAGCTGACCTTCATTTAGTTATAGAAATCCAGATCCTGATGACTCAATGCCAAACATTTAGTAATTTTCACCTTGGGGTTTCTTTGGGGGGCGGGAAGAGTAGGGAGGAAAGACTACAAATTTTGGTCATGTAGTCATTCAATTCTGACTAGACCTGGTATCAGAAAACAAATCTAATTGAGTCTTAATCTGTGATTAGAGGTAATTCTGCTGTGCATACTTCAGAAGCAGTAAAAATCAACACAGAGCTGTGCTGGATTCTATTAACTGTCTAGGACAGCAATAATTCTGCTCATCTTTTAAATATAGAAGTCTTACCAGATAGAGGATTTCTTTACTAATGTCAACTTAAAAATGACTTTGTCAGTATGAGAGGAAAATCCCAATGAAAATCATTTTCTCTTTGTGAGAAATTCAGCTTTGTATAAATAGATAAATATTTACAGACAATGATTGTACAGACAACGTAGCATTTATTCTAATTGTCTTAGAATAAACAGTAGCCTGTGAATGATGAATACAAGTCAGAAAATAACTGAACATAAACATTATCATCACCCATATGTGGATGTTCAATCAACATTTAATTTGTTTTAATTCTTATGCGGAAGAGTTCTTTGTTTTTTTGTTTGTTTTAATCTTGAGTACTTGGAATTGGAAAGCAAAACCAAAACCTCCAAGTCAGGACATAATTGATTTACCTTGGCTTCTTTATGTTCAAGTAGAAAGCTAAATGTGTATAAACTAATAAAAATTTATAAGAGTTGCCTTGGCCAAGAAACATAAAATAAGATGTACGTATGTCAGATGTAGTGGCTTTATAGATTACAAAGTGTCCAGCCAAAAAAGCTCTTTTTTATTTGCTTCATTACCGTACCAGAAAAAATGTCATGAGCTGCAATTGTTCTGGGTTATCAAAGTGATTATTAATGGCTCATACATAATACTCTGTGACAATTTCCAGAGAAGAAAATCTATACTCTATTTCAGGAATCTATTCTATTCCCTATCATATCATATATATGAATGTATGTATATATGAATATCATAGAATAATCACTAAAAGAGCAAGTTAGGATGGTTACTTTGTCATAACAGATTATCCCTGTAGCTGAAGGCATCACACTGTCACTAGCAACGAGTATGTAAAATTTTTACAATTTATCCATCCTTCCACAGATGTCATACGACAATATTTTGTCATAACCTTAGAAACCAAGAAGCATGGCTATTCAAGAGGCAAAAAATATGCTTTCTCTGCTCTGTTCTGAAGGCATACCATTTTTTATAGGAAAATAAATAAAAGACTTTGCATTCAGTCCCTTAGAAGGGCCTTCACTGCATTCAGAAGTAGCTTTATTTTCTTCCTATCTTCAAATTTACTGGTGAAATTATATATATATAATTCTTTTTCACACTTCATAAATTAAATAACAATAAAATTTATTCCATCCCTGGGTAATCACTGAGATAGTCTTTGATCGTTGCTTCTGATAGCCTCTGTTCCTTTAACATGCCTACACCTTTTCATTATAGCAAGAAAAAATAATTTGCTCCCTGCTATTAGACTGAATATAATTTGTGAAACTGATTCAAAGCATCACTTAGTTACACTGTTCTTGTTGCCTTCTTGTAGATTAACTATGGGTATGGTAGATTAATTGCTCTTGATGGAAAGTCAGAACAAAACCATTTTCTATTCCATTCCTCAATGAAGTTAAGCCTTCTGAGTTAAGTCAGTGATTCTAGTTCTTTTTTATTCTGTCACTTTTCCTTTTTTCTCTCTCTCTGTATAAAATAGTTTCTCACTGTATTAAAGGACTGAAGACTTTGAAGTATGAAGGCCAAATTTGGGTCAATGAAATAAATCTCTTCAGTGTGTAGAGAGCTGGAATATAAGAATACACATCACACTAGGGATAACTAAAAGTAAGACTTTACCTTTAATGGTGCAGTACTTGCAGCATTACAGAGCCTACATAAAAACAGGTTGCATGCCCCCAAATCTCCAGCATAGGTAAATATACTGCCTGACCACGTGTACTTCCAAAGTTATGTAGGTCATTTTTCAGTGCTAAAATGATAATACACTCTGAAAACACAATAAGAATTAATTTGGAAATGCTTGGATAGTTTCCTAGTTACAAGTAAAACAAATTTACTGAAAGATCCTTAGAATTGAACTATTAAATTAGCTCTTTCACTTTGAAAATTCAAGTCCTAATAGTGTTTTAGTTACAACGCAGCTGAAATATCTGAGAGTCTTGTCCTATATTCATTAGTCATTGTATTATCCTAAATTGACTTGGAGTACACACCTTGTTACGAGTCTTATGAATTAATAAATTAATAAGTACCGTATAACTAAATCCAGTTAAGCCTGAGCCCAGAGAAACCCACCTGGGACATTACACAGGACAGAGAGCCACAACAATGTATTTCAGAGGTGGATAAACAGTGCACAGATAATTTGGCTATTTAGCAGCTGGAATTTTCTGCAAAGTCATTCCAACAACTAAACAGTGTTAACTACATCTTATTAGTATCCATTTTCGGTAGTAAGTTTTTGTATTTATCTTCTAGCTGCTAAAGTTATAAAATATTTAAATTTGTATGCTAATTAAAAATAAAAACTTTATCTTAGTATGATCCTTTCAATTCTTGGAATGAAAAAGATTTTACTTATCAGTACTGATGTGTTTTATAAGCATTTCATAAGCAGGAAAGGATTTAGGGGGAAGGGAGATACAGTTTTTTTCTATCATTTTATGGCTTATATTTCCGGTTAGTAAATTTGATTGTAATCTTATTAACAGACCTTATATTCCTAAATTTTAATCTGGAAGTCAGTGGGAATGTTTCAACACAATTTTAATTGGAAAATTCACCTTATTTAATAAATAGTCACATGTCCATTTTAATTATGTTTTAAAATGTCAGTAAATGAGAAGTAATTTAAAATTAGAAAACATGATAAATCTATTATGAAAATCACTTTTTTAGTTTAAAATCATTTGTAATATTCCACCTTAACAGAAATTAAAATAAATACAATAAAATTACATTTTGAAATGTAGTGTATACAATACACAAACACAACACTGTGTAAGATTTTCTGATGGAAATTTTTAAGCTGTTGTCCAGAGTTATTTTGAGAGAGAGCTCATATCACATTTATCTGAGAATTCAGGCAGTCCATTGATGCTTTAGAAATATTTACTACAGACATGCTCTCTTTCAGAAACTCTGTCAGCTTTCTCTAAACACTATACCTTCCATCCATGTAGCTAAGCTCCCCTATTAATTTTTCTAATGAGAAGAATATTTTGAATGTAATTCTCTCCTCTGTAATTCTCTTTAGTATTTCAGTTAATACTGTAAGCTGATACAGCACAAATACGTCTGAAATAGTAATTGTCCTTTATTTTGATCTTTATTATCAAGTACACTCTATTTAAGCAGAAATGGCTACATAAAAACATAGGTATAGCATTAACTCGTATTGCCAAGTTTTACTTCTGTGTTCTTTGCTCATAAGAACTGATGAATTCTGGCACACCACTGTGTAAATACACATACATAACTTCAATACCAGAGCTACTTTTCATCTGGCCAGCTGACTCTTTGCTCATGTGTAGTCATGCCCTCAGGCACCTATGTGCCTTTGTGAATTTTAGCTTTTATCTTCAAATGATCTAACTCTTCAGTGGGATTCTCTCTAATGTTAATGTTGCCTTAGAGTATTTTACAATTATGAAATAAAAATGGAAGTCTATTGGTATTACAAAATCCATTACAAACAGTCCTAACTAGTTCTGTCACTGAATAAAGTTATTATGTGTATACCTGACTTAGACTTTTAAAAGATCTTCTCAGAACCTGTAAACAGGTTCTAGACAAGTAATCAGGTTGTCAGATCTAGTAAGCTAATTCATTTTGGCTCCTCTGCAATAAGTACCTGTACGCTTAGTCTAAGCCTGAAAAATGCACAATAGAATGTACTGTAAAGATGTCAAATTATCTCAAATTTATCATACAGTATGAATAATCCATGTGATCAACTACATAGAACAGGTCATGCCTGTTAAATTAATGCTGTCACATTCCTGCAGTAATCTATTGTGTATATCCAGATGCAGTAATATCACTATGATTTTAAAGTACATATGCTTTTGGAAATTCTCGTAACTAAATTATCTAGATTTCTAGTGGCCATTATGACTATTCAGAAGATCAATTTTACTCCCATTAACTCTAATAAAGTTATTTCTTAACTATAAACATATGTCCCTGGCTCTATTTGTAGCTGAAGTTGTTTATGTCATTTCAGATACAGCTGAAAGTGTAGACGTTTCATCACCTCCTAGTTTAACTTAGCTTCTTTTTTTTTACTGAGAACATATTACGATTTTCTTCCAAGCTACATGTAAAAAACATTTTTAAAATGTATGGGAGCTAAGAAGCGACATATATTTACCACTTTATTTTCGTATGACAAATATGTGAGCTACAGAATTTCATTCAGAGTGTAGAGCACAAATGGCGAGTCAATCTATTAACTTCTTTCTCTTTATCATTTTATTGAGAGTTTAAAGAAAATAGTATTTGTTTTGGAAAATGTTTTGTTACATCTGAGCTAAAACCAGTCTTCCAATGATCCACTTCTCCAGTTTCTCTTGCATAGGATTCTACTGTTTTTGCCCATTAGTAGTTTTCTTTCCTTCTATGTCAATGAATAAGGTAAAATAGATACATTAATATGCATACCAAAATTTAGAACCATTTGATGATACGTTAATTTCCTGCACTGAATAAATGAATCAAGCATTATTAACATACTATACTTGAAGTCTCTAGGAGCAAGAACACTTGTGTAGCATAAAAACATTATGCTTTGTACAGTTTATTGCTTTTATATTGTAGACATGGAAAATCAGGATATGTCTTAAGTGGTAGGTCCTAATATGTTATACTTGGTTTATAGTAAAAAATGATCATTATTTAATTGGAACTTTTAAGTTGCACACTGAATGTGAGGGAGGCAAAATGTCAAAAGACATATGAGCAGGTTTATTACAATAAAGTCTGTGTGTTACATTTGAAATATTCAGTCTTAGATTATATTGATCAACTCTCTAGAAACATCAGTTATTACAAATACAGTTTTGCCTACTATAACATGTTACTATGTTTTTTAATTTATATTGCTTTTTATAATCTTCTCTTTTATCCTATCTAAATCCATAGAAATTTCTTCCCTCAGACTGTACAGAACTCTGTATTAATTCTTTCAGGATAACTATGTATTTCAAATATGCATTTTATTAGAAGTCTGCTAACTGCCTCCAAAACATATTACTTGTCCTTTTTTTTTTTTTTTTTTTTTTACTGGGAAAGATATTAAAATAATTTAAATACTGACATACTTATTCAATCTGCATTAAGTGTTCATAGAAAATAAATAGAAATTCAACATATAAAGTTTCACTGTTCTCCATGTGAAACAGGACCTAAGAAGTGAAAGGTAGCAAAAATTACTGTATCCCTATAATTTTACTTCTTATTTTTAATTCAAACTTCAATAGAGGGATTGCATGTGGGCTTTTTTTCCTTTTGAAATGAGAGTTCTGCAAACAGTAACTGATGATGTTTTCTGTTATCAGATCAACCTTTCTGGCAAGTCTTATTCTCTCAAGGAATTACCAGTGGAAAGAAGACAAACTTTATTTAAAAAGTAACTGTGATAGTACTTCATAGATCTGAAAAAGAAAAATACACTCTTTTAAGGAAAATATATATGTATTTTAAAATAGCATCCTGCAGGGCTGTTACTTGATTAGTGTTTGATTAAGTTTTATTATTCAGAGCCAGAACGGAACTACAGAAAGCTCTTCCTCATACTAAATTAATTTTACTTAGATTTTCATAACTGTAGAAGTGCCATTAGGATTCCACATCTATTCTAGTCTTGCTTGCCTCATAATTCTGCTAGCACACTGGGAAAGAAATTCGAACTGCATAAACTATATTCCACTGTTGGAATCACTAGATTGTCAAGGATAGTATTAGTATTTTGAATTGACCTTACAATGGAGCAAGGAATTAGATATCTCACTGAAATATCTCATTCAGAATTCTTTTATTGCCTACTTTACTAGCATCTGAAAGAAAAGAAGAAAGTGGAACTCTCCTGAAACTGTTCTTATCCTTTCTGGAAGATTTAGATTCACCCTTTAAAATCTAGTGTGTGTGTGTAAAATCCTCTGTGCAAGGAGAAGAAAAGGAAGTTAATGCCATTTTTCCTTACTCGTTTACAGAATTAAGCACCAGGAAAGTAAAATTAGTTGGTTTGGTAGAATGTTCATATAGTGAGAACTGTATGGGGCTGCTGAATCACAGCCTGAACCTCTGATTAATCACCTGAAGCGAGCAATGAGCCAGCCATGGGAGCACAAGCAAAGGCAATTCACCTGGGCTGCATAAAGGGGTGGAGCCTGACTCCACCTCCCCTAGACCCATTTAAGAGATATGTGGGGAAGGGTATCTTCTGGAGATTCACTCTGCGGGAGTTTACTGTGTGAGTCCAGGATAGGGTGAGTGTCCTTCTTTCCTACTCTAGTGCAATAATTGCACCAGCCAAACTCCTGGATGTGCTATATCATCTGTATATTCATTGATTGTACAGAGAATATTATTTTATCTTCCTTGTGAACACAGCTTTGGCACGTAGACTCTTTTTCTATTACTGCTAAGGATGTAGTAAATTCTATCAGTAAATAAAATCAAAGCCAAAAAAGGCCCCAAACTGCAATTCATTTTAAAATATAATCATTTTTAAAATAAATGCTAATACCGTAACAAATAATTATACTAATGCATTTTGGATTTAAAATTACTTCTAATTAAAGCATTATGTCACAGCTCAAATTGATTTTATGGTAATTAAGAAAAAAAAACCAACACATAAAAACTATACACAAACATGGTAGCTTCTGGTTAATGTTCATGCCATCATCATTTAGGAAAGCAAATGCCATACTTTTGGAGTGTTTGGTAACTTCATATTTCAGAACAGGATGGTGCTCATTTGGGTAGAAAGCAGTTTTTTCAGAAAAGGACTTGGAATTTCTCATGGATCATAAATGGAACAGGAGCTAGCAATGTGCCCTCACAGAAGAAGAAAAACAACAACAACAACAACAAAAACCCCAGTATTCTACAGCTGTCTCAGGTCATTGTCAGCAGGTCGTTGAAAATAATCCTTCAAGTAAAATAACTCTGGAGTGCTGGGTCCAGTTCTGGGCTCTCCAATACAAGGAAAACATAGACATACTGGAGAAAGCACAGTGAAGGACCAAAAAATATATCATGTAAGGAAAGCCTGAGAGAGCTGAGACTCTTAAGTCTGAAGAAGAGAGGACTTAAAGATGTCTCCCTGATATTTATCTCTATTAATATCTGATATATATATATATATATATATATATATATATATATATGAGGGGAATGAGTAAGGGAGACAGAGTCTCTATGGGGTACAGTGAAGGGGAAAAAAGCAGTGAACAAGCAAATAAATAAACGAAAGTCCAACTTTTTTTTTCTGTGCAGGCAATCAAGCAGAGTAGCAGAATGCTCAGAGAGACTGTGGAAGTTCCATCTCTGTAGATTTTCATAATGTGACTGAACATATCTCTGAGGAACCTGCTCAAATTCTCCTTGCTTTGAGTAGAGTGGTAGGGCTGGATGATCTCCAAAAGCATGTTTCTACCTCAAATCTTTTGTAATTCTTTCTGAGAATATACAGGCCAGGATTTATATAACCTAATTAAGAACATCAATATTTTTGTATCTGTGCATTGACACGTACTGCAACTTGAGATAATTAGCATATATATTGAGTAGATTCAACTCACTGTGTAATAAAAGATATGAGATACACAGATTGAGGTATTCTTTCATGTGTATCTTTTTGTCTTTGTTTGCTTTTGATAGCTATACTAGATTTTCAGTTCTCAATTTAATACCCTGGAGACTATTTCCCTATTTCTGAAAATAATACAGAAATTCTTCAGTTTAAAGACTAAAACAAAGATATTTGAAATCAATAGTCACATGGTAAATGTGCAAGTTCTCTTTCTGAGTATGTAAAGCCTGTTTTTGTTCTGCTAATATTGATATGAAAAAAAAAACAACAAACTATTTCACTGAATGCACAGTTTTCAAATTGAATTTGGCCCTCATTATCCCCTCATTTTAGATGTTCTTCCCACTTCTGTTTGTATGACTACTGCTTAGCAACATTCAATGGATTATTGACTACAAAGAGTTGGTGCATGCTTACTAAGAGAAATTAACCTTCAATGAGAGACAATTATGAGTAAATAAGTTTTAACATCAATTAACATGCTGTACTACCCATCTGGTTGAGCATCTGAACTTTATAAGCTCTAGAATCACAGTGTCTTTCATTCTTTCTGTCAGGACTAAAGGGAAAATTACACATCAGCTTTCATGACATATATTTCCAAATACGCAGCTTGTTAATTGAAGCATGGAAAAGTACGGACCATATCCAAGACAAGACATTATTTGGCTGAACATGTATAAAACAATGAATTGAGAGAAATGTGTTTTGACACTGTAATGTGGTAAAATAGTGATACTCAAAAATGTAAACTACGTTGACAGCGTACACTGATACCTGTATTTAGTGAACACGGGTTCAGATTTTTTTTGTAACTTCAGTAGCTTTGCTATCCTTTTTGCTCATCCTCCTCAATTTCTGAATGATTTTAAAGAGAAATTGGGAAGACTGAGCATTGAACTAAACTGATGGCATCTGGTAAAATGTCTATTGAAGGAAAAGGAATGTTCCTAGAGAAAAAGTTGAAGTCTTAAAGCAGATATTTTCCATTTGGAATAATATTTTAATGTAAAGAGAAAATTTTTAAGACTGCATCAATTATTTCTGCAGAAGACAATACTACCATCAATCATCCTTTATTTTTTTCTGACTCTCAGCAAGAAATCTTCTTCTACAATCTTAGGATATCTAAATATACTTTTGTTGCATTTTTATGTTATGTTGTCTTAACAGGACTTGGAAGTGCATTCTATGTATGCCTTCACATACGTATTTTTAACTTTGAAAGGAGAATTGACAGGAAGTGGTTAATATTGCCTGAGTTACCGTGAGTAAGATTAGAGCCTCTTACACACTTCAGTGAGTGATTTTTTTTTTTTTTTTTCTTCCTTAGTTTTGAAATACTCTGTTTTGGATTAAGGTTTCTGTGTGACTGCTTCCGTAAGGGAAGTTGTTTAAAGCATCCAACTTTGTTGGAATGCTATTATTAATCTCACATTAACGCAGAAAAGTACATACCAATAAAGGACGTTGACAGTTTTGAAGTTTTGAAAATGTTTATTTCTTTTTTTTCCCAGCAAAGAATATTTTCACTCCTTCAAAACATAAAGACACAGACACTCGTCTGCTTTTAACAGAGAGGATTATACGAAACAGAGTATACTGAGCTAAATTCTGTGACTATTTTGCTGCTAGTAAGCATATATTGACTTTTTTAGGTCAGTATTAAGCTTATTGACTGGGGGATTTCATATTTACAGGTTTTTTTGCCAGAATCAATATGATGACCTTAGGGGGAAAAGAAGATGTCTTTGAGTCAACTGAACAGCAATGTTCTCTGTTTTTTGTTTGTACCTGAAATCTACTGATATTTAAATACACCTACACTGAAAAAATTGAAATATACACTTAAAATTAATAGTTCCCTGTTGTTTTTGTCTCCTGAAACTACAATATTAAAAAAAAAAAAAACATGCTAATATAATTTGATGTTTTAAGACTTTTTTTTTCTAGAAACTGATGTCACTTGTGTAACTGAAGTCTCAGATAAATTGTACTTTACATTTATATATATATATATATATATATGATAAATGCTCCATAGTTTGTTTTTTTTTTTTTTTCTCCTAACCATTGATGTAAATTGTAATCCCATCTGAATAGATGGAATTTGGTCATACTCACTTGAGTAATAGTGGATTTAATAGTAATAATGGTTGAAATTTTTGTAGTGGGGAACATCAAATATCTTCATGGGAAATCTGAAATTATTGGTGTTTGAAATCCCTATTACTTCATTATATAAGATTCCTTAAATTGCCTTACAAAAATAGTTAACATAGCTATTTGTCATCTTCTGTCATACTGGTTTCAGTGTTTTGTTTTACGGAACATCTTTTGTTTTACTAATGTCAACGGTTTATGGGCTGGTCCGGCCCAGTTCCGTGACCAGCAGGGCGGAGGGATCTGCGGATCCGCGTCTCTGGGAAAGGGGAAGCAGGGGACCCCAAAATACTTGAAAAAAACAACAGCACTGATCTGAGGTGGAACAAATGATTTTACTAAATATAGTATTAGTAAACTACAAAGAGAGAGAGAGAGAGAGAGTCTGTTTGAATTGTATAGACCTCACCACAATCCTGGGGTGAGAAGTGCAGTCCAGTTGAGTGACTGAAGTACAGACGGCGAAGTGCAGATGGCGAAACGCAGGCGGCAAAGCACAGATAGCGAAGCGCAGACAGCGAAGAGCAGGCGAAGAAGAAGGCTCAGGTGACCTTGCATGGAGTTATATCCCCTTGCTGACCGCAAAGCCTCCTGGGGAAATGTAGTTCTTCTCCGACGGACGAACATTCGGCAGATATCAAACCCCACCCCCAGTGCATTACATGATGTTATGGTGTGGAATACTGATGACCAAAAATCATAAAACCATGACAACTAAGTTTGCTATGAAAATAAAAATAAAATGAGAAGAATCAAATATTTTAAACTTTCCAAACAGTTCATCTTGCACTGAGTTAGCAATGTTCATTTCACACCTTCCACTAGACAAAAACAACACATTACCTGCTGGGTTTTTGACAAAGGCACATAGAATTCTATATAACAAAGTGATGATGACACACTTATTTAGTACTTGTATATTCATGTAAACATGTATAATTAATACCAATTAATATGAATTATTAATATGAACATATTTTTGGTTAACGCATTTTATGTATGTTATTGTAATTCAGAAAATGCATATATATTCCTGTTTTGTTTTTACTGTGACTGTATTAATCACTTTTTTTCAATTTTTCTCTTGGAATATGCTGAATGTTAACAATTTCAGGGCCTGTCCAAGATGCCCAAACTTAGGAAATTAAAGTGATTTTATGTTATTTGTATAATTTGTTCCATGACTCTTGCAGTATTAGAATTCACTGACTTTTAAACTCAGACTTCAGTAACTCAATTTGAGAAGTTGTTATTGGAAAAAGATGAGCAATTGCACTAAAATATCTAAGGAAATGTCCAATTGCACAAAAATAGATTCGAAAAACAAATTTCTAAAGAGAAAGGAAACATTGCTGAGGTGAAAACTAAAGTTCCAAAAGTATTTTTTAAAAAAGCATCTGACTATTTCATATTCAGCTCTTCACAACTTGATATATTCATGAGGACATTTATAAAGAATCATTTTTCAAAAGTAACAGAGGAATCAGCTCAACTGCTTATTTCTATTGTGAGTTAATGTTTAGGGTATTAGCTGTGATACTCTCTCCACTGCAAAATAAAATTGATGTATTGGATAGAAAGAATTTTATTATTATTGTTTTTTAAGTTGAAAACACCAATTTTTATATTAAAAAAAAAAATGCCTAAATCTTTTGGGAAGAAAATGGAAACAAATGAGCTACAGAGATGTCAAATTGTTCAGTTTATGATGTCCTGAGTGCTTACTATAAGAGAAAAACTTACCGGGAGAAAGGGCATAGCAACTGTAACAAAGTACCTGTGCTGTTGCTGAGATACAATGTATTTCTTAAGGGAAAAAATGCTACTATGCATTAGGACCTCCTGCACTGATTTCATTTAGAGTAAGAAAAATAAAATATTGATCCCTTTTAAAACTTCTCTTTGTTTCCATTTTATGCAAATATATCTGTCCTTTTATTTTTATCTAAATGACACCAAAAGGAATTCAGAGGTACGTTTGGTTTCATCACAGCATGGAAACAAACAGTGAAAACATCATTTGTTTATTATTCTCCGAGGGCCTGAGTATACAGATGCCTGATCATCTGTCTGCTTCTCTTCAACCTGTTTATGGATAGGCTGCTGTCTTTACTCACCTGTTGAGCACACATGGCATGAATGAAGATGAATGTAAAATCCAAAGAAAGCTGTACAATGAAAGGTGAAGATCAATCCGGTGAAAGGTTCCTTAATATCCTTTAGAAATAAGGAAAAAAAGATCTTTAACAGTGCAGATGGTTAGGCACTGGAACAGGATGCCCAGTGATTTGGTGGATGCCCTGTCCCTGGAGACTTTCAGGATGAGGCTGGAGCAGGCCCTGGACAACCTGACCTCTCTGTGATGTCCCCGTTCATTGCAGGGGATTTGGACTAGACAGCTTTCAGAGGTCCATTCCAACTCTAAGAATCCAGTGATTCTATGATTTATGCTGATTCTGACAATGAAGGCATACTCTATTAATATACGTTCTTAGTCTCCAAATATTTTTTGGCACAGGTACTTCTCAAGTCATCTAGTTTCAACCAGTCTGATATAGGCAGGGATGCCTCCTACTGGGAGACCAGGTTGATCAAAGTCCCATCCAGCCTGGCCTTGAATGCTTCAAGGGAGGAAGAATTTGTAACCTTTCTGTGAGTGTTCCAACGTCTCACCACCACCACAGAAAAGAATTTCTTCCTAATATCTAGTCTAAATCTACACTCTTTCAATTTAAAACCATTTCCTTTCCCTAAAACCAACCTTGTCCTGTTGCTACATACCCTTATAAAAAGTCCATCACTTGCTTTCCTGTAGGCTCCCTTCTGGTACTGGAAGGCTGCTATAATGTCCTCCTGAAACTTTCTCTTCTCTAGGCTGAAGAGCCTCAGCTCTCAGCCTGTATTTGTAGGGGAGATGCTCCAGCCCTCTGATCATCTTTGTGCCCCCCCCTCTGGGCCTGTTCCAACATCTCAAGTTCTTCTTGTGTTGAGGGCCCCAGAACTGGACGCAGACTCCAGGTGGGGTCTCACATGAGCTGAGTAATGTGCAAGAGAAAGCTGCAATTGTATTGTAAAGCTTAATGAAACTAGCAAAAAAGGCAACAAAAACATTTAATCTATGTATTCGTCTTTGACTCTTGTGTTTGTATTAGATCAAAAGAGATAATGATTCTCATTCATAAAAGCTGAAAAAGCCACAGTGAAAATATAGAAACATAACAAAGATAGAAATGGCATAAATAACTGTAAAGATAAGTAGCTACAATATTAACTATAGAAATACATGCTATTCTGAAAGCATTTACTGGATCTTCTTTTCATTTTAAAAAGAAATAGGAAATAAATGAATTACTTTGAGAGCAGCGGTGTGCCACTACAATTTAACCTAAATGTGAATTACAAACAGAAAGAGCATATCATTTTTGGTAGAATGATACTATAAGTGCCATCCCCAGATAAATTTAGGTAAAAAAAAAATAATTTAAACACTATTTTTCATAATGCCTTTATGTATAACCAAGATGTTATAATTTTGTATAACCAAGATGTTATAATTACAATATAATCAAGAGAGTAAGGCAAACAGACAATGATCACAAAAGAGAATAAGTGGAAGAGCTTACCCTTGGGTTGAGCTCACCAGAAGATACCAAAAGAGGGGATCTCCAGAAGAGATCCTTCCCCTCTGGTAGCCAGCTCTTAAATAGGTCCAGGAGGGGTGGAACCTGGCTCCACCCCTTCCGGCAGCACAGGTGAATTGCCTTCACCTGTGCTCCTCTGGCTGACTCAAGGCTCACCTCAGCTGATTAATCAGAGGTTCAGGCCATGACTCAGCAGTTCCCATACACTCCACCCCTTCACGGCGTGAACCAATGATCAGGTTAACAAAGGGTAAGCTTTCCCTAATACAGAGATCCGGTATATCGCGACGCTTATACAATTTTATCGCGACGTATGTTGGTACAGTTCAAGACAAGTGATGATTAGTGGATGTCCGTATTCTTCTATGGGCCAGTGCTCGATGATGTGACTGGAGGCATGAGGTCCTGAGGTGCAAGTCCATTCTATGTTCCATCAGTCCCATGCAGGCCATCACCGGGTGTTGTATGTGATCTGTCAGCAACACTGGAACGCTTGATGGCATTTTGTTCCTTCCGGTGGTCCTGAAGGCTCACAGACTCACGGGGAGTAATACAGATGTTTCACAGGTACCAGGAGGGGAAGGTCTGCTCTCCAGGGCAAGATACAGGCCGTATTTCTGTCTTGGGTCAACACTTCCGCCTGTACTGGGGCACGTCCTGGCCGCCTGTACCACACTTTTTGGCCGGATATCTGCGGCTGCATAACGATATCAGGCACCAAAGGAGGTGTCCTGATCTGCCATAGGGACAGGATGGGGGTCCCTTTAGCAATAAAGATCGGAGTGTTGACCACAATATCAGTAGGCCATGTACCTATTACTGGAGAGACTACTGAGCCTCCCACCTCCAATAGTCTCCCCCAAGGTGCAAGTAGGCCACACCACTTGGGTCCTACCTGCACCTTCCAGGGCCATTTTATTTTATGGGTTCCTGGCTCTAAGTTTTCAGGGGCAGGGAGCAGAAGATTATTTTCATTACCAATCTGGGGTCTTACCTGATGATCAGTGCCCGTAATTTGGATCCTAAGCGGGGTGGCCCATGTCGTCTGCAACATTCTCAGGGCACTGGGTCTGCCATCTCGAGGTCTTTCATTCAGGTCCCGCAGGGTTTCATACAGTCTTTTTGTCCACCCCTGCAAGGACTGGGAGTCTGTCTTCAGGGCAGCCTTAAGAATACCATTATAACGTTCGATGAGGCCTGCCCCCGTTGGATTATATGGCAGGTGAAATCGCCATTCGATGTTATTTTCTTCTGCCCAGCGCTGTATCGTTGCACCAGTAAAATGAGTCCCTTGGTCGCTCTCGATGACTTGAGGTGTCCCGTAGGCAGACATCAGTTTAGTAAGTGCCTTGATGGTATATACCTGGTTTGCTTTCGGTACTGGATAGGCCTGCAGTAGCCCACTTGCAGTGTCGACACAGGTCAGGGCATATCTTGCCCCTTCGGAACGAGGAAGGGGCCCGATGTAATCGACCTGCCATCGCTGGAGAGGATTGTGTCCCCTAGCAAGATGGGCTGTTGTTTCGGGCAACGATCTCGGTCTCATCTTGGAGCAAGCGTCGCAATCCTGGCATGCCTGGACAATATCAGATAGTTGTATGGGCAGTCCCCATGCTTTAGCAGCTGCCCACATTGTCTTTTGTCCAGCATGCTGTAGCTTCTGATGTAACCAGCGGGCGATGTTCTCAGATGGCGAATTCTCAATCCATCGAACTCGGGCCAGTGTGTCGGCTTCATCGTTTCCCGGTGACTGTAGGGGCTGATGACCAGAAACATGGTAGACACGTACAGTCCTGTGTTTGACCATATTCCATATATCTAACCACATGTCTTTGCCCCAGATCGGTCGGGCGTGGATAGTCCATTCCTGGGTGGCCCACTGTGCAATCCAAAGAGTGAGCCCCCGGTACACAGCCCAACTATCTGTGCAGATGTTCAGGATACCATCACCGGGTTCCTTGGTTATAACCATCCACATGGCTCGCAGTTCTGCCCATTGGCTGCTCTGACCATCCCCCTCATCGAACCAGATTGTCTCGGTGGAAGGATGGTATGCTATTGCTCTCCACTTGCTCGGGTTGCCCTTGCTGGACCCATCTGTGTACCAGGCATCTTCAGGGATAGGATATTTTCCCTCCTGAACGGGACTCTTTTCTGGTGGAGCGACCAGTATTTCTTTTGGTGCATCACTGTGATACGTAACTGGGCCTAGGATCTTCTGAAGTTCTTCTTTCAAGGGTGATGAAGACAGACTGCTCCTTTGGCTGAGATAGGCGACCCATCGTGCCACTGTTTGTGCTTGGGCCACCCCTGTCTTAGGAAGGTGGGTCAGATCTTTCACCCACCCCTGAATTGGCAGAGTCGTCTTGACTATAACTGCAGCTGTTTGAGTTATTGGCTCTACCGCCTGTAATGCCGAATAGGCAGCCAATAACTGGTTTTCAATCATACTGTATCTTTCTTCTGCTCCGTGCCAAACCTGAGACCAGAAACCAATGGGGGTCCGAACAGAACTCTGGTGTTGCCACAGGCCCCAACCAAAGCCGTCTTGAGTAACATGAACGTCCAACTCGGCTGGGAGGGTAGGATCGAATATACCCAATGCCTGAGCTTGTTTAACTGCCAGTTTTGCTTGTTGGAAAACATCCTGTTCGGTTTTCCCCCAGTCCCATAGCTGCCCCTTTTTTGTGAGTCTGTATAGTGGCCTTAGCAGCTGCGCTAGGTGAGGTATAAAGGAACGCCAGTAACCCAATATACCTAGAAACTCTTGCAGCTGCTTTGATGTTGTAGGGACTGGGAACGCCTGAACCTTATCTATAACAGCACTGGGTAGCACTTTGGTCTTTCCTGACCAAACCACCCCCAGGAATTTTACGGACAGGCCTGGACCTTGCACCTTTTGGGGATTTATAGCCCATCCCCTTTGTTGTAAATAGGCAGTTAATGAATCTGCTGCCTGTCCTACTGCCTCCAGTGAGTCGGATGTCAACAGGAGATCATCAATATAATGATATAGGTTAACATCATCAGGTTTTCTCCAGTCAGCCAGGTCACGCGCCACTAGATTGTGACAATACGTTGGTGAATGCACGTACCCCTGTGGCAGGACCTGAAAGGTCCACTGCCTGCCTCCCCACGTAAACGCAAACTGATCTTGCGATTCCTCAGCAATTGGGATACTGAAGAATGCATTTGCTAGATCTAGGACACAATGATAGGTTTTTATCTCCCTACTCAATGTGTCCATTAGGGAGGCAATATTGGGTACAGCCGCATGAATAGGCGGCGTGACCTTATTTAATTCTCTGTAATCTACTGTCATCCTCCATGTGCCATCTGACTTTTGCACTGGCCATATGGGGGAGTTATATGGGCTGTGTGCAGGTCTTATAATGCCCACTTTTTCTAATTCCTGCACCATTCTCGATATTTCATCTTGCCCACCCGGGAGTCTATACTGTCTTACATTAGTAATCCGGCGCGGTTTCGGCAGGCAAACAGGCTCATGTTTCGCATGGCCTCTTAATATTGCCTGCACCGCCCGGATACTGATACATCTTTGTCGAAGTCTGAACTCTCCCACAGTTGTTTGGAGAGCCAGACCCCATAGAATGTCTATGCCCAGGATGTATTCTTGGACTGGGGCAATAGACACCTTGTACTCCCGGGGTGGGAGACGCCCAACCCCCAATTTTAACCATGTTTGGGTGACAGGAATAGTCTGTCCCCCAAAACCACCAATCATCACTCTGTCGCCATCGAATTTTCCCGGATCTCCATAGATAATTGATGTTTCTGCTCCTGTGTCTACTAGTGCCATAACTCTCTGAATATTTTTTCGGGACCAATAAATCGTTAATTCTACATAGGGCCTCCGGTCCCGTCTGGAGGCCCTACGGGGACTAACATCCCTTGTCACTGCATGAATTGTGCTAGGGCCAGTTCTTTTGCTTCTGACGGCTCAGGCATTGTGGCCCGAGACACCTGAGGTGGCTTCTTTTTCCTGTTTGGAATAATAAAATCTTCTAGGTTCCATGTTGTTGTTGGAACCCTCTCTATAGCTCGTACCCTTGATTTCTTAGGGTAGCTCTGGAATTTTTGATTGTCCTTTAGTTGTCTCCAGAGCTGGAGAAGGACATGGTTGGGCTGGCAGTCAATCTTAGCAAATTGGACCCCAGCCCGAATTAAATCATTAAACATTTGTTTTCGGGATACCCTTATGGGTCCCGATGGAGGAGCTCGAGTAGCCGGCATTTTGGTTTTATTTACCGGCAGGACCTCTGCTTCCTCCAAAAACCGAATATTGTGCCTAGTCCGCAGGCGTTCTGTTTCTCCCAAGTCGGCAACTAACTGGGCAGCCTGCTGGACTACCGCTTCTGATGCTACAAGGGGATTTAATATGGAAACTAGGGTGCCGTACAGATGGGAGGGAGCTTGCTGTAGAATTAAATCTCTCATCCCTGCTGAAAATTTAACCATATCAGGGCCATCAAATGTATCTTCATAGATGGCCTCTCTTACACCCAGTTCACGGATATAGTTTTGAAGGTCCTCCATGGAGGACCACATACCTGTATGTAACGGTATGTCTGATTTATTCGGCCATACCATACGGCAGGCCGCCATTAACCATTCTAGTATGGAATGGTTTTCGTCACGATATTGATTGCCTACGTATAACCTCTGTCTGAGAGCAGGATGGACGGTCATGGTGGCCAACTTAGCTATTTCTGGGCCATTCACCAAGACACTTTCTGCCCCAGAATCCCACAATCTCAATAACCAAGCCGGCACACTTTCTCTAGGCTTCTGCCGAAATCGTTGTACTAAGTCCATTAATTCTGTTGCCGTGTATGGCCGAGCTGTAACATGTAAATGAGTCTGGGCAGGGGGCCATTGATCAGGCGGCACCCCTGCCGGTCTGTCCTGTACTTTCTTTGTTTTTTGGGTTACAACAGGACGGACTTCCAGTGGATCAGTTAGAATGGGACATTCAAGATCTGATTTGGATTTCTTGTTCTCCTGATCAACGAAGTCTGTTGATTCAGGAGTCTGGTCATCATTTATTGAAATGTTACGAATTTGGCCTACGGGAAGATGTAGAATTGGCTTCTTCCCTGTTAAAACGCCAAGTTCGTGCTCCAGCTTTTCAATGCGGTCTTTCAAAAGCTGATTTTCAGTTTCTAAAGTATTATTTCTTAAGTCCGCATGATTTAAAGCGGTTAATAATGGCCATGCCACCATGGAGGCAGCCAGTTGTCTTTCTTTGGTAGTGAAGACATCCTTGCCAAGTCCTTGAAAATAGTCCGCCATGCGATATGGGGAGAGATTGCCCATAACGCGTAAGGGACCCCATTTTTCAATGATGGCAGCTAACTCAAATCCTGGGATCTGCCCTGGAATCATTTTCTCTAGAGGAGTATTGTTCTCCCCCTTGACCCATTTATAGAAATTCCACAGAAAAGACATGATGTTAATTTCAGTATATTCAGCCTGCCTGGCTCGCCAAGTGTATAACCAAGATGTTATAATTTTGTATAACCAAGATGTTATAATTACAATATAATCAAGAGAGTAAGGCAAACAGACAATGATCACAAAAGAGAATAAGTGGAAGAGCTTACCCTTGGGTTGAGCTCACCAGAAGATACCAAAAGAGGGGATCTCCAGAAGAGATCCTTCCCCTCTGGTAGCCAGCTCTTAAATAGGTCCAGGAGGGGTGGAACCTGGCTCCACCCCTTCCGGCAGCACAGGTGAATTGCCTTCACCTGTGCTCCTCTGGCTGACTCAAGGCTCACCTCAGCTGATTAATCAGAGGTTCAGGCCGTGACTCAGCAGTTCCCATACACTTTACTTTTCCGAAACTTGGAGCTGAATTCCTTGTTCCTTCTAACAAACAGAAGAAAAACAACTACTATAACACTGCTGTTTGCAAAAGACACAGGTATAAGTCATTGTAACTTACCTTCTAACACATTACTTATGTCCAGCTAATGCACTGTCTTGCTACTTTTGTAATTTCCACTGGAAACATAACTAGGTTTATGTTTGCTAAGAAACTCCACTGAATAAATTAATGATTTTTGTCTCTTATAAGATCAATTTAAAGGTTTGAGGATTTCAATTAGAAGATGATATGCTTTAAAAAATGCATGCATAAGTCACACCCACATTTAATAAACTGTAAAAATACATTTCAACTTGGGACTGATATACTCTATCATGATTTACAGTGAAATTAATCCCGCAGTCTGCGTGCATATAGTACTGAATTGTTCAATAAAGGACATAATAATAATAATAATAATAAAAATAGTAATAGTGAGAACACCTTGGCTCTGCTAGAGGCTTGAAGATGTGATACCGTTTACTATGTAATGTCATCATGTTCTTGTTGAAGTCAGGGATCTAAGGACTGAGACTTTGAGGTACAAAATACCACTGCTAACCACAAGTTTTTTCATACTGTTGTTCACTTAAGACTTTCACTCAAGCTCCCCCAACCCAATGTTTATATTTATCTAAATGCTCAAATCTTACAACTGCTGAGTAACACCAGCAGATTAAACTGAGAACCGTTAAATGAACAGCAGTTTACGTTTAGTGCTCTGCTCTCAAATAGTATTGTGCATCTGGATTCCTAGCTATATAATTGATGCCTAAATGAGTTGCTCTTAGTCCTCACAATCTTCAACCAGCAGCTTTGTTTCACAGTAGTTGTTTCTGCTAAGATCTATACTTTCTGCTGCTGATGTGTAATTTTTTATTATTATTATTATTATTATTTTTTGTTACTAGATTTAATTTGTATATTATCAACAAGTCATTTTTCTTTTCAGCTCAGCTTTGCTTTTAAAATGCAGGAAAAAAATGAGTACAGCTTTTAAAACCAAGTGTTAATCTGCCTTTGGAGGCAGAAAATTTCTGTCATGGATTCATAGAATCATGGAACACTTTGGGTTGGAAGGGACCCTAAAGATCATCTAGCTCCAGCCCTCCCACTATGGACAAGATTGTTACCCACTAGATCAGGCTGCCCAGGGCCCCATCCAATCTGGGCTTGAACACCTCCAGGAATGACGTAACCACAGCTATGGGCAACCTTTTCCATTGTCTCACCACTCTTTGAGTAAAGAATTTCCTCCAAATATTTAATCTGAGTCTGCCCTGCTTTAGTTTAAAATCATTTCCCCCTGTCCTATCACTACCTGCCCATATAAAAGAATTGCTCTCAATCTTGTTTATAAACTCCCTGCACTAGAGCTTAAGTACTGCAAGGCCACAGTAGGGTCTTCTCAGAATCTTCTCCAGACTGAACAAGCCCAGCTCCCTTAGCCTTTCTTTGTAGCAGAAGTGCTCCAGCCCCCTGATGATCTTCACGGTCTCCTCTGGACCCACTGCAACATCTGTAAATGTGCAAAATGATGCACATAACTGTGGATAATCATTGTTATCATCAGAAGTTCTGAAACATATCCTGAATTGTAAAATTACTGTTCTGGCTTCATTATGTACGTTCTCCATCACTATGGACCTATTACTGGAGATATGGATAGTTGTTGGACTGAAGCTGCCATTCCTGGGCCTGCCCTTTTCGGTTTTGCTGAGGTGCTGTGATATTGGGTTAGGACACTTCATTGCAACTTCCTTGCTGATAGCTCCCAGCTTGTCTTCTGTTTAGAAACAGCCTTTCTATTCTCTGGTAAAATTTTATTCCTGAGAATCATTAAAATACCTTTGAGCAAAAGAGAAAATCAATGTGAACTGCCTAGTCTGGGGATGACTTGCCCAATGATACTACTACAAACAAGGAAAACACACCCTATAATGCAAAATGCAACAGCTACTGCCAGAACAGATATCACTGTTTTTGGAAAAGTGCCCACTCTCACACTTTGCAAACACCTAATCAAATCCTAAGGATTTTGAGTGGAAGGATGACATCTTTTTGGATCCTTGTTACATCAGTAATGATACACTTAAAATTTATAAAACCAAAATGAATACTGAAATTGAACTTCAGTCCTCTATGTCACTTTAAGGCTACAGGTTACCATGACTCTGAAGCTGACGAAGCACATGAATAAGTTTTATACTGAGACAGCTAAATGCTATGCAAACTCTACATTAAAAGACAGTCATACTTACATTTTGCTATGGAGCATGACAGAATTCTCACCTCCAGAAATAAAGAAACATATCTGTGTAAGTTTTGGAAAGTGTCTATTTTAATTAACTGTGTTGATAAATATATTTGGTTAGTCCAGGCAGTGTCAACCTTCAATGGCTATCCTGCTTTTTGGATCTGAGCTCAAACTTTCTCATGGCGTGGCACAGCATGATGTAAATGTTTTAGCTCAGATTGATGCTAACTAGGAGGTGTCTCATCAAATTATCATCCAGTTCTGAATTATATAAATCAGGAAATCTATGCAATGTGACTTGAGAACAATCAAGTCTCTAACAAAAAGGATATAAAATATAGTCAACACATTTTTAACATAGCTGTGATTATTGTTTGTCGTATCTAGAAAATAATATTTTAGCTCAAGCAGTATTATAGTTCTTAATAAACCGAGTAAATGAAAACAATTGATGCCAAGAAGATAAAGAAGAAAGAGTTTGTAAATTGTTCATAACTTCTAAGGCTTTATTTGAACTATCAAAATTCAATACAATAAAAACTAGGCAATTTTGTTTCGTTTGGAAGATTCTGATTTGTTCATTATTTCCATTCTGTTTTTACACAAATCCTTAAACATGTCTGAAAAATACATTATTGTTTATTGTTTATTGTAAAGAATTTCTAATGTGAATATGCAAAATATACACAGACATTTATATGTAAATATTGGATAGATTTAGTTTATATCCCACCTACATATGTAGTTCCCTGTATGGATAAAATGAATACTCTCCTAAATAAAATATCTTTTTCTTTGTAATTTTAAGTTTTTCAGCATTTCATTATTCCAAAGAAACCTGTTTCTAAAAGACACATTTTTTGTTATCTAGCTTTTTATACACATTGACTGTTATCCTTTCATCACTGTATTGAGCACTTTCCTACTTGAATGACTGAAGCTACACAGTAAGAGCATCACTCATTTCAAAATCATGTTATCATTTTTTATTTTGACTACACAAACAAGAGAAGTGTTTCTAAGGTGTGTAAATGGATCAGTCAACAGACTATACTGTAAGAGTTGAGTTGGAACAACCTTTCACCTCCCAGGTACAAAGAATATACATGAAAGTAAAGAATAAATGTTTTTCTATGTTACAAGGTCAAGGATTATCTTTAAACAACATGAGGAAAGCAATTGTTGCTGTGCACTTTTCATCTTAAAAGACATTTATACCAATATACAAAACCACAAATTAAAGATTATTATCATATGAAATGCTTGTTTCATAATTTTATCTGGACTTATTCCACAAACGATAGCAGAATAGGTTCTTGTTTGTTGTACAATTGTCTTTGTTTTAACACAAAAAGGCAAAACATGAGAATTGTTCTGCATGGCTTGCATGACACAAAAACATTCCACATGAGCATGGGTATGGCATTAAATTCTTACACAGACTTAGCTGTATTCTATGAGGAGATTTTTTCAGATATTTAAGAAAAAACAAGTTGATATAGTTATTTGATTACATAAAAGAAAAATATTTTCTAAATTATAAACTGTGTTAAAAATGAATTCATACCAACATCAAGAACTCAAAATATAGAATTAATAAAAGGTTTACTATAGGAATATAAGTAAAACTACAGCACAGAGACATATTTCAGATGCCTAGTGAGAATTTTCAAATGTCTAGTGAGATAATCTGTCTTCTGATATGTTATGCTACTTTCTGACATAATGTTATCCTATTTAGATAAGATTCAAAGGCATGTTTTTTGTCAAGATAGTGCCACTGAGAATATAAAAGAAAGAAAACTGCTGGACGAATTTTGATTCACAACTAAAAATTTTTTTTAATTTCTAAAGATCATTTCTAATTGTACTATTCATGTATTTGAAGCTGCATAGTGGATGTCTAGATTTTCTACCTTCTGTACCTAAAGTAAGGGTATGTTGATGTCAGATGTGAAATGCATGCAGTAATGCTACACTACATCTAACAGAACAGGAAAAAAGAAAATAACGTCCATCTTTGTAAATATAAAGAATATTGTCTGTCTCTGAAATAATAGGGCACCTAACGAAGGATTTAAAATATATGAAAACAAACAAATATTTATATTCTGTTAAATATTTTTTATTTTAATTCTCTGCAAAACTGTAAACAATTTTTCTTTCTCTTTAAAAACTTCATCTGGCTTCTTGCCTTTCTGCTATATTACTCTACTTATCATCAAATAGTTTTGTTAGAGCAGTGTTTCAGAGAAACAGATAAGATATGCCTCATAAAAATTACTTTTGATTGTTCACTAACCCAAATTCATTTTTCTTTTTTTTAGAACTGCACTACATTTTTAAGGATCAAGCCATTAGTGAAACATAATATGTTCTACGCATTTTTACCTACAAAACACTCAGGAGTTTACAGACTAGACTAGGTTACTGCTTTGTTAACATGAATTGTTAATGGGTCTAATCACAGTCTTAAAGAAACGTGCATTTTAATTCCAGAAGAAAGAGTTAGAAAATATAATTTGATCTTTTCTACAGTGCAGACTTTTTCTCAGTTTGAACCCAGTCACATAAAGTCTTCCAAGCCTATCATCTGGAATGGATCTGACATGAGAAGTCTAAGATGGATAGAACATCATTCTCTTTTGGAGTTGATTCCAGAAATTAGTCACATCACTGTTCAAAATGTGCCTATTTCTGGCTTTAATTTACCTAATTAAGTTGTCAGGCACTGATTCTTTCTGTAACTTTCTATGCCAGATTAGAGTACTTCTTAGTACTCACTACTTTCTTCTTTTGAAGGTGTTTTAATTCTGTGATCAAATTTGAAAACAATAAAGAACATGTCAAAGACCTAAGTTTAATGGTTAGAATCCTATGTATATAGGTAATTATGAAATGTTTTAATTTTTCCCATACTGGTTAAGGAGTAAGTCAGAGATTTTCTCTAAGCTTTGAATGTATTTAGTGTCAGCTTGACATTTTTAATACTATCCAATACAGGTCTTAGATATGAACAAACTGCTGTACTATGCCCTGTGATTATACATGTTTCTGAAGGAAAAATGCTAGTTATTTTAATCCTAACTCTTTTCTACGTATTCTCTTTCAAAGGCTCTGAAAAACAATGTAAATGTAAATTTAACTGTAAGACACTCAGTATACCATAGCTTCAAGTTAGTAATCTTTAACTGTGGTCGAATTGTTTGGATATTACTATTCCAAATTTGCATTTGTGAGATTTATTTATAATATTAATTTGATTTTATTTTTTTTACTGCTTTCTATGTGAAGAACTGTTTTCTGTAAATCATTCTTTCATTCATCCATGAAGAGTTAGTAAAAAACCTTTCAGATTTTTATATGCACAGCAGGCACAACAAAGATTACAAAAGCAAAGAATGGTACTGGGAAAAAAGAAAAAAGGAAAACAGAAGAAATCGGTGTCTGGTTTTATTCCTTAAGTTTTATATATTAAAAAAAAACAAAACAAAACAAAAAAAAAACAACAAAAAAACAATAACAAAAAACAACCCACAAACCAAACCAAAACAATTTCACAGATTGCAGTCAGAAGAAGTGATTATTGTAAAAGTCTTCCCCAAAGCACTCTGATTTTCCTTTACAGTGACACATCTACCCAGAGCCGAGCGCTTTCATATTTGGAATGTACAGTGAGCTCTGACAATAGGCATCCTGATATTCAGCTGATGACAACTATAGAAAATCCTAATTCTCATATGGCTTTTCATAGAGATATTTCAAGGGCATAAAAAAGGAAGAAAGAAAAAGGAAAGAAAAATAACATGCAGACTGATTTTATCTATATCTAAGGGCTGTGCTTTCAGGGTAACATAAAAATTGAATAGCTGTTGTCAGACACTGACTGCCCAGAGGACTACAAGGCAAACAAAATCTAAAAATTCCCTCTTTGCATTTTTAGCCTAAGTTTTCCTTACTTCAGCAGGACAACAGTGCACAGAGAAACTCAGCAGATTAAACTTTGTACATGATGTTGTAGATTTGCATATCTTGTTCAGAATGAACTGCTGCTACTTTTCAAATTTGTAAATATTTTTATAAAAGGCTTTTTAAAAATTCTGTCAGACTTTGTTACCTTAGCTTCTAGTTAAGAATTTAAATTTGTTTCACCATCAGTAACCTTCAATGAGTTTTTATAATATCTTTCTCTCAATCTGTTTCTTCTTTGTGTATTTGTTTTTCCTCAGAACCAAACCAAATGGAGGATTAAGGTGTACTGTCTTTCTTACGTAAATGACTTAGCTAAAAACTACTGAGTCTATTCCATAGTTCATGATCTGAAATCTGGCATAAATGACCTTTTCATCTTCTACAGCTATAAGCCTTTCTCTGAACCAGCCACCATTATCCTAAGTGACCATGCAATCTTTAGAACTAAGCAAGCATAAAATTTCTCACATTATGATTAATTTTCACAAATCTCAACAAGATCATACAAGAGTCACTAGACTATCAGCTACATGGGGCAGTTCCACTGGCTCATGACAAGGGCAAAAATTTGAAAATGTATGAGGGGTGCATACTAATTTAGAATTAGAACTTTCACTAAGCTCTGAAAACAATCAAAAGTACTTGTAGCTTCCTTTGTGTGATTCTGCTAAAGGTGACTCTTCCTGTTGCTGATGGAAACCTCTTTTTTCCCTTACTACAGTTTTCAGCACCCTAGAGCCCTAAGACACACTGAAGTTACATTTGTTATGATTCAAAGTATTTAATTGGGCTTGACCTCAATGTCAAAACAGGAAAATATTTACAAAATTACGAATAGTAGAAAGGTACTTAAAAATAAACAAGCCAATGTGAAGGCCAATGATAGTTCTCACCTGAAAGTTATGAAAAAGTGTGGCAAAATCAACTATCAATCCAAATTGGAGAATGAAGGCTTCTATGAGATTAATGTGATAGGGGAAAGAAATATAGAAGGCTGCTCCAAAAGTAATGCTTTCTAGTTTTATTATTTATAATGTCAGAGACAAATGTTAGTGATTTGGCAGTGGAAGCAGAAACCTTTCAACAGTACTTTGTATTCCAATATTACTTTCACAGTGATGGTGTAATAATAGAAATATTTATTATGGCCTATGATCAAAAAACAAGGAAATTAGTACATATACTGAAAAAAAAATTTAATGGACATTTTATTAAAAAGCCTATGTATGGAAAGAAGTATTTTTTAATATTTATTTGTTTTTAGCAGTGGAACTACATTAGAGAAAAATAAGGAAATATTTACAGTGAATTACAAAGAGATTTGGAGAAAGTGTGATACAGACATACCTATATCTTCTGAGAAAACTTGTACTAATACATTTCTTAGGTTTCATGAAGGAGAGTGCTCTGTGCCAATAAATGCTTAAAAATCTGTTTATCATATAAATTCTTTAAAGTCTGGTTGTTTATTATGTGCTTCTGTCAGCTTGCTTGCTTTTATATTTAAACATATTTTTAAAATAAGCTTAGTTTCATAGCTCCTTTATTTGGTAAATATGTCTTATAATAGTTTTTCTATCTCTAGAGACTCCTCCAAAAGCAAATAATTCTCAGAATAATCAATAAATACTAGGCAAAGAGATACATATCTTTACAATTCCATCTCAGTAGACACTACGAATAAAGAATTCATAATATTTCAGAAAGGTTGAAAAGTTGGCAAAACTTTTAGAAAAAAACGTCAAATTTTATTAAAATAACAAATTAATTGCATAGAACAAGAGAACCAATCAAATTTAGGAAATAGGTCAATTAGAATATGCACAAACACTTCCTATGCTCTACATAGGGAATCACAGGGAATTGTTATTACACAGTTCTTTTATGTCCTGTCATTTAAAAAAAATCAAAAAAGGTTCTGAGTTAAACTAAAAGTTATTAACTTTCTCTTATATCCTATTTTGTGTGAAAATCTGAAGGGCACATGTAGCTGCAGACTATTTTATCCATTATAAAACATTTTAAAAATAAACGCTTATCCATTGATAATATTCCAAATAAGCAGCTGAATTAAAAGAATCAGGCCTGAAAATTCCAGATGAAAACTCCTGAAAAATGCAAGTTCATTTTTATCAGATTTTCCTGATTTGGAAACTTGGGAGAGATATAAAGACCATACTTTTCACATTAATATCATAGCTCAATGAAATTTTGAGAATGCTAAGCTGTGCAGAAAAAAATCATATTTGAAATGCGTATCTTTGCATGTCTTCTGCTTAAATAAATCTGCATAAATGAGTTTCAAAGTCACTGACTCCCCATATTGACATTTTCTTAAATGTGAAACAAATGTTCATAGAAATGCTGACAACTTAAGGGAAAAGAGAGGCATGTGACAAGAGTGGTGAAACCTAAGTTCTGAGATATAACTATGAAATTCAGGTATGTCCTTCAGTTATACTTGTACTGCCACTGTGAAGAAAGGCTTTGCCTATTTGTGTCACTTTTCTGTAATTTTCTTTCAATTACGAGCTTCCTACAGGTACAGGTCACAAAGGCACGTCCTTTGAATGATTCATCAAGTTAGGATATATTTTTCATGTAGATTCAGAAAATGGGAATAGATCATATATATGCAGGATTGGCCGTGTAAGATTCTGGGCCACCTGTATTAATCAAACCTGATCCAACTGATGTTTTTTGAAATGAGTCTCTCATTGACTTCTGGACAGTGAACTTGTGTCAGACTTCCCACATAAAATTTACCCTGTTCATAAGACCAAATAACAGGTTTGTTTGTTCTCTTGCTTTTAAACACACTGTCCATTGTGTTAGTGTAATAAGGAGAGAAATTAAATAAAAAATCCATAAGGATATAATTTTAGTTATAGACAAAGTGAATTGGAATATATTCATAGTTATTACACTACTGATAAATAATCCTCAGAGCTACATGATATCTTTGTTGTGTGCACATAATGTATGTATCATCATAACTCAGATTCTAAGCCTTTGATCTTATATGCTTAATGTATACAGTTTTAGTATACAATTGTTTTAGTATACAAAGTTTTAGTATAAGTAAAAGTTTTAGTATACAAATTCATGCTAAACCAGAAATACTTATGAATATTAATTATGGATGAATTCAGTAAAGATAAATCAACAGGGTACAGAAGACATGAAACATTACAAAAATGTGCTATCATGAAAAAGTTATCTATATATATGAATTTTCAAATATAATTCAATTATTCTTTAAAATAATAATTATCTTCCAATGAGAAGAGAGAAAAGGGCCAAAAAAAAAAAAAAAAAAAAAAAAAAAAAAGTGAGCTCAGGAAAATAAAAAGCATAAAATGTAAATGGAATTCAAAAGAAATCTACAAGGATGGATATATTAAAACAAGACGTGAAGAAAAAATGAAATGTGCATTAAAAAAATTGTAGGTTTAATTTTATCTTTGTCCATCACTGAAAAGACGGACATGGAAAAGATTGGAAGAATCTTGTAGATTTTTATTAATTATGTTAATGTATGGGAACTACTGAGTCACGGCCTGAACCTCTGATTGATCACCTGAGGAGAGCCACAAGTCAGCCGGAGGAGCACAGGTGAAGGCAATTCACCCCTCCTAGACCTATTTAAGAACTGGCTACCAGTGGGGAAGTATCTCATCTGGAGATCCCTCCTTCTGGTGTTTTGTGGTGAGCCCAGCTAAGGGTAAGCCTTCCACTTATTCTCTTTAGTTGTCGTAGTTTACTTTGCCTAACTCTCTTGTTGATTTTGTGATTGTAACATCTTTATATCCATTGATTATACAATTAAGGACTTTCAGATCCAAAACACAGAGAAGTTCATCTGTATTCCCTTAGTTCAGTTTGTCTTCAAAATAAATACGCTTGCAAAAAAAGAAAAAAAAACAAACAACAAAAAAAATAGGATTAATTTTCAAAGCCAAATAGAAAGCTTATTGAACACTTCCATCAACAACACATTTCAGTGAGAAAACAAGAAATGTCTGAGATTGTTTTTGGAAGTGAAGAGTAACATCTGCCATTTTAGTCACAGCAATCATCAGGCATGTCTTCTAAGAGCCTCTAAATAGCATGTACCTGTTAAACTTTCAGAGTAATCCATCTGCCTTGTTATACAAATAATTCTAAAAATACTGCATTCTAACAGAGGATATTTTATTAATGAAGGCCAAGCATAATTTTCACAGACATTCATACTTCAATAAATATTTATTGTAATTGAATCTTTAAAGTAGTTGCTCATCATGTTTGATTTTCATTCACTAATAAATTCTCTATTGCATAAAGATATATTTTCAATATTAATAAAACTATATGAGGAAAGCAAAACACAGTCTTATAAAAAATGATATAAAACATATCCCAGTATGCTGAAATAAATACAAAGGTTTCAGTCAGAGGGATTTAGAGATCTCACTATCTTATGAGAATCATAATGATCCAACTCCTCTACTGCATCTTATTTCAGGCTTTAAAAATCTGACATTATTCAAGCACTGTCAGTCTTCATGGTGAATATGAAAACATTTATGAGAACAAATACGGAAAAATTTAACTCAGCAACACCTCATGCATTCATTATTTTATTGAAGTAGCCTAGCTGTGTGAAAGATCCTGCTGACTGAACCATAAGAATCCATGGTAACCTAGGGTTCCCAGGGTAATATAAAAATATTAGCTTTGTAATGCTATGTGTTGGCAATATCAAATCTTCATACCCCATTACAAGTCACTTAGGATCAGCCACCTTTTCTGGATATGCATGCTTTCTATGATTGCTCTCCATACACAGTTTTTACCTGTTTATATGGAATGGCAGGAATTGACTGATATTTCTTCAATCCTCAATACATATTCCTTTTTCTTTCTGGAATCTGATCACTGCACAAATCTTGACTACAGTTTGTCTGACTAGGAAAATATTAGAGTTAGTTGCTTTGTGTGCAGCAACAAGAGAAGCTGTGGGAGAGAACAGGCAAAATAAAACTTGACAAAGGCTTTAAGAGAGAAGGTGAACTTTCATGGAAGAAAACTTTAAAGGAATTATGGGTGCAAGATACAGGAGTAGCTCATTAGGTCAAGGTGTTTAGAATGTAATACTTCAAAAAGGATGCTCTCTCCTCTTTCCATCATAACTAAAACAAGAGATTTTATCCATTTTAGTTTTATGAATTTTTTTTTATCCATTGTCCTGTCCAAACGTTATCATTTTCAGTTCTCCAGAATTTTCAACTATTAGTTTTGTTTGGAGACTTTGTGTCTAGACTTTTGGCTGAAACACTGTATTCAAAGAATAATTGACATGTCATCAATGTTCCACTGAGAACGCTTCAACATCAGAGGATCATCACAGCTGGATACAAGAACCATCCTTATATTATCATAAACGAAGTTCTTACAAACAGTAACAATTCTGTTACAATTCTATACATCTTGGGAAGTGCTACTTAAAGGTATGATTGGCTCTATGACAAACCGTCAGTAGACGGTTTCTTTCTGCTGTCTTCCTCCTCCTGCTAAATCCAAGTACATATAATGCAAGAAGGCATACAGTTTTCAGAGAAATCCGAGCAAAATGAAGAGTGTCAGATGATGTTTTCAAAAAAAAAACGAAAGACTTTTTTCCTGAGAGCTGAATATGATCAGTATTTGAAGATGAATACTTAGCTTTGTATATGTGAGGAGGAAGAGTTAAGAATTATTTTATGATCAAAGCATCATTCAGAAATGATCTTTCTACTCTAAAATAGTTGTTCTTCATTAGTCAACAGTTTGTGAAGTAAAAAATGATAGCATATTCTTGCCTAGATTAATAACAAGAGCCCTATGTATTCTCTCCTACTATACCTCAAACAAATCATTATTAAAAGGATATCATTAAAAAAATCCACAAAGATTCATGGCATTCACATACCTGTAATACAATATTTCTCCAATATTTGAAGTTCGATTTGCTAGGACTGCATCTTTTGTAACATTTTAGAGTTAATTAATATTAAACTGTGATTCTGTACACACCTTTCAGCTCTTCTATAAGCTTTCAGCAGATATTTTCAAGGACCTTAACATCCTTTTCATGTTTCATGTGAAGCCCCGACCTTTTCACAATATTCAAGTTCAGACCACACTAGCACTACTAAATTTAGCATGAGAATAACCTTTTGAGCAGCTGACTACCCTGCTCATTGCATTCTAAAATGCAGTTTGTCCTTTTGGCTGCCAGGGTACACTGTTTACATGTGGAGCCTGGTGTTGACAAGAATTTGAAGAATGTTGTTAGAAGAGTGACAAGCTATATTTCTGCAATTCTTTGTGAGGCATGCACATTGTACATGAGATCTCAACTCCTTTCAAATTAACAGCAAAAAAAAAAAACCAATGGATTTCAGTAACATTCAAATTTTGTAATAAAAGAGGAATTAGTGGAGAAAAGGAACAAAAAGAATACCTGGATTACGATGAAAAAGAAAATAGGAGGATAAAAACCCCATATCTTCAAAATAACCCAGTCATGTATATACAAGCATATACAAAAATACACGCATACAATCACAGAACCATAGAATGGTTTGGGTTGGAAGGGACCTTTAAGACCACCTAGTTCCAAAGTCCCTGCTATAGGCAGGGATGCCTCCTTCTAGACCAGGTTGCTCCAAGCCCTATCCAGCCTGGCCTTGAATGGTTCCAGGGAGGAGGCATCCACAACCTCTCTAAACAGACTCTTCCAGTGTCTCACCACCCTCACATTAAAGATTTCTCCCTAACATCTAGTCTAAATCTACTTTCTTTCACTTTAAAGCCATTTCAACTTTGTCCTGTCAGTAAATATCCTTCCAAAAAGTTCATCCCCAGCTTCCCTCTAGGTCTCCTCCAGGTAGTGGATTATTCATATATTATTCAAAATAAATTTCTGTGGGTTAAAAAATTCAGAAGGATGAAGTTGAAGCTCATCATGTTTCTGAATTCCAACAGGTTTCTTTTTAAGTATGAGACATCAGATTGTCCTATGACATAGAACTGCGTAACTTTTTTATTTTTACTTCAAAATTAATTAAATTAATTAAATATTGAGCTCTAGGGTATGTTTATCTTTTAAGATGAGGTACAGAGACATTTGTAATGTGGAAGATTATAATTTGTTCTTTAAAATAAATATCTAAACGTAAAATTTGGCTAAGATCTTGATGAGGCACTGATATGTGGGCTAAATTTTCTGGAATGAGGTGTTTAAATTGAAGTTCTTTGAGAAGTCATCAAATGGTACTTTGCTGCTATATACTGATGCTTCTGAATGTATGCTTTTGCTGAAATGTGCAGTTTCATTTAGCAAGATTGTTCTTGTACAGGAAAAGCTGCTAAAACAGAATATGAAGAAAACAGATTCTTGTTAATTAACAGATACACAGCATGAGATATGAAAATTCCAGTTAAAATCAAGTAAATACAATTTTGCATCAAGAAGAGCAAAATATTTTATCTGAGTAAATTTGTAAAACAAAGGCATGTTTGACTAGAGTCAAGTCCCACCTGAAAGTAATAAAATGATGTAAAACTGGCTTAAGAGAGATGGGAGTTTTGGGGAATATACCTTAGCAAACAAGTTGTGAGGACACCACTGGGTTCTGGGACCATTTGATGGGCTGATCCTCTTTCCTTCTCACTCCTTCTCACAGGGATGCCTATTGGGTAAGATTTTCACAATCAGTTACACCAAATGCTGGGAAAGTTAGAAATCTCTATGAGTTATTCCATGACTTAGAGCATTCCTGATTGGCTGTATTATTCACGTTCTTGGCTAACCTCACATGCTTTGTGGACAACGAGTTTATCACTATCAATCCAAAAGAGTCTGTAATCTGCTGCTTTAAAAAAACTGCACAATTCACTAATCTGACTTAGAGTTTTCGCTGGGCATGGCCAAATTCCTTAATGGTGATCATGAGAGTCCATTCAAATGCAACTAGACTAATTGGACAGTACTCCATTGGTGAATCCCTATTTGTGATAGTTCATATATTAAATTAAACTCAACTTATTTTCTGCCAGACTTCTTTGCTCTTTTTTCAACAACTGGGAAGCCAATCACAGGCCTCAAACTTCATGCAGTGCTCAGAAGAAGGCTAATGGAGCTTATCAACAACAACCCACTACTGTCAGAAGAAAGGGAAACACTTTCTAACTTAATTTTAGCAGTAGGCTTTTTAATAATTTTTGTAAATCATTAAATAGTGAAGTTAAGTTTTGATTTCATAAAACGATATTCTTATGGGGTTCCAGTAACAAAACATTTATCTCAGCATTACTGCAATATGAAACAATAACCATCAATACAACTAGAAAAATAGTAAAATAGACAAAAAATAGAAAAATACGACTAGAAAATAGTATCCTGTTAGAAATATCACATTAGAAATACTAGAAAAGTTATCATACGGAGTCCAAGTTTTGTCAGGTAGTATAGAGTAGATTGTAGTATAGAGTAGATTTGTTCATTGAATCATTGTTATACTTGTTAAGAGAAAAGAACATACTATTTTCAGCTGCTTCGTATTTCTTAAGTCACACAGAATCACAGAATCACCCGGGTTGGAAGGGACCTCAAGGATTGTGTAGTTCCAACTCCCCTGCCTAGCAGGGCCACCAAACATACACATTTAGATCAGGTTGCCCAGGACCCCGTCCAACCTGGCCTTGAACACCTCCAGGGATGGGGCATCCACAACAGAATCACAGAATCACCTGGGTTGGAAGGGACCTCAAGGATCATGTAGTTCCAACCCCCTGCCTAGCAGGGCCACCGAACACACACATTCAGATCAGGTTGCCCAGGACCCCGTCCAACCTGGCCTTGAACACGTCCAAGGACGGGGCATCCACAACCTCCCTGGGCAGCCCGTTCCAGGGCCTAACCACTCTCCTTGTAAAGAACTTCCCCCTAACACCCAATATCATGAATTAAACTATTCTTGAAGAATTTTCATTCTAATTTCAATCTGTCAATACTAAAATCCTGTGAGGATTATGAAAAGTGAAAATGGATTTTTTTCTATTCTGTACATTCAGCCATATAATCTGAAAGAACAATAGATATGCCTCAGCCATTTACACATTGTGTATATAAACAAGAAAATTCTCATCCAATATTCATTTTGAGATTGGCTATGCAAAGAAGGATATAAAAACATTATGAATTTTTTCACAAGAATAAATGAATATAAAATATTTTTATAAAGATAGAATTAAGGAGATTTAAATCTAGAGTACTGTTTCCAGTTATCACAGACAGTCCAGCACAAAAAAGTGGTGGACGTACTGGAAACAATCCAGGACATAAATGTGACAAGAGTCAGGAATTTATTTCATGTAAGGACAGATGCAAGACCATATAAGGTAGTTTTCTCAAAATAAACTTAGAATTAATATTCTAAAGCCTAAGATTCAAGTGACTTCACCCATGTGATTAGTCATAAAATTAAAAAAAAAAAAAAAAAAAAAAAAAAAAAGCATTTGAGGTTTAAATTTAATTTGGGGTTAATGAGTAGATAAGTTCATATAGGCTCATATTTTCTATTCAATTTCCATGTATCTCAAACAAAAAGAATTCCAATATAAATGAATTTGTATTTCTAATTAATTGGACAATTAGTGTCAGCCACTTTGATTACAAACTGGGATTTTACTAGCAGACAGAGGTAAGGAGTGAGTATCTGAAGTAGTTAAGATTTCATTGGGGGATGACATTATGTACGACCCTTCAGAATTACTTTGAGGAGGCTAAAATAATGCACTATTATGGTCCCTGGGCTTTCTGTAGTATGTAGAGCAAGAAAAAACGATAATTCTATTTTTGAAAACTTTAACTTTTCAATGGGAGACAGCAGCTTGTCCACACTGGTGCCAACTTATGCTGTGGTGTTGTCAAGGAATTTAAAAATTAAAAAATATTTCCTAGAAAATTAACAATACATCTATAATTATAGAAGAAAGTCGTATCAAGAACTTTTTGCCACACTAAAATAAATATTCAAAGAGGTATCATATAGAAAATAGAATATATATCTTTTAAACTCATCCATCAAATAGATTATGTTCAGGACTATTTCCACTGACGGTGAATAATTAAGCTAATTTCTACCATCATCAGTTATAGACCACTGCCTCACGTTAACCTCTCAACAGCTTAATGCTTATTAGTGAAAGAGAGTCAAGACAATGTAAGTGCAATTAACTAACAGACAAGCTGATGCACAATTTAGAAGTAGAAAAATAAAGTGAAATTCAAAGAAATAGTTACATTTTTAATATTATTTTTTGTAGTGGTAAGATTGCATGATTTACACATAATGAAGCAATATGTTGAGAACATTTTTTATGATTTTTCCAAATTTAAGTTTCTCAGCATATGTAATTTCTTTGGAATTGCTATAATTGTTTACATTGAAAGAAGGAGTTATAATTTATATATGTTACAGTAATGTAGCTGCTATCTCGGATTGTCAGTGTCTTGGTTCCATTGAGGTTCTTATTGGTGAGAATGATTTAATAAATGCACAAATGCTCTGACCTAAGCTCCATTCATAGGCACATATAGGAAGACAAACTAAAAGTTCCCTTTCCTCCCCTTTATGAAATTAGGATGCCTAGCTTCATATTAGAAGTCAGTGACACAGGTATCTTAAGTTATGTGAGATAAATTCAGCTGTAGAATCTTACCATTAACTCTGCAGTATTCAGAACCTTTTCATATGTAGATATTTTAGCTGAAATGGTTTGCTTAGTGTAATGTTTATTTCATATGCTCACCTTTTCCACTGAAAGCTTAAAGAATAAATTTTATCACAGCTATAGCCCTTCAAAAAATATCACTAGAAAAGGCCTATGACCTTATGGCTTGTTTGTGTGTGTGTTTGTTAGATTTCTTCTTTTAACTTAAACTTTTTCAAACTGAGAAACCAATTCACAATTCCTACTACAGAAATGTGCTTTATTGTTGTAAGAAATAATTTCTAATTTCACAAACTTTTTTGCTGGAAAAATGACAATGAGTTACTTTCTTCCAAATTTGGGAACTTCCTGAAGGTATCTTTCCTGCCTGATGTATCCCTGTGCTTCTTTTGGAAAGGCATAATGGAAGAATACAATTCTAATATCATATTCATTATATAAAGTATTAATTAATTACATAAAGACTCATTCCTTTCTTCTATGAAAAGTAAAATAAAATTTACAGCATAAAGATGTTATCATAAAGAATTAAGCTGATGCAGTTTTCATCTTACAGCCTCTGCACAGACAAGAGAGGTTATGACTGCTTAATTGTGCATAGCTAATAGATATAATAAAAATCGTATACCAAACTGAATGGGTTCTAGAATATTTGAATAGTTTTAAGGATATGTAAACTATTTTAATCTATTAAACTATTTCAAAGCCACATTTCTATATCAGATTTTTTAAGTGTGTGATTATTGTTTGCCATATGTTCCCAGATATTCCTTAGATATTATGTCTTTCGATCACTCATAAATTGGTTTAAGTAGAGATGATTCAGCTCCTAGCCTTAAAGTTCAAGACTGATTTCAGCCTAGATTTCTATAAGTGAAAACAATAATTTCTAATTAGTAGCTAACATAAATTAACTTGAGGTGTTGTTCTTGAAGAACTTGTGATCAAGGCACAATGCACACATTATTCCTTGTTATACTTCTGAGAGAGAGTACTTAGCAAATTAACACCTTTGGTTTCATTAGCTTCAATAACAGTTTGCAGTTATTACTAACATTTTAGCTACTCCTTTTTTTGACAAAAAAATGGAATGGATTTTGTTAGCTGCATAGGCTTCTTTGCCAAACAAATCTCTATATAGTTTATAAACTTAAACATCTAAATTGCATGAAAAGTTAAAGCTAAAATGTCTGCCATGGTTACAGTAACTTAGAATATGAGAACTTTTATTTTGTGCACATCAATATCCTTCTTATAGAAATCAGGGGAACTTCAAAAGGGGAAGTTAAAGTAAAATATGTTTCTCTGTGTCTCCTTCCAGTAGTGAGTTACTTGCTGAGATATAACACAAATTGAGCTAAGTTTGTCAAAATTTTCCTAGGAGTTTGGTTACGCAGATTTTCTTTGAGAAACTGCAGTTACTGTCAATGAAAAAATACAGAATACAGTTTATATCAAAAGATCTAATTGCTGAAGATTTTTTACATGGAGACCTGACAGCAGTCTTTACATATCTAATGGAGGGCTGTATGATATGAAGGGACAGATTCTATAGCAGTCTATTGCAACAGGCAACAGAAACAGTTTCAAGCTAAAAGAGGACAAATTTAGCCTGGTCATAAGAAAAAGTTCTTTATGATAAACGTATTGAAGCATTGGAACAGATTGCCCAGAATGGTGGTTGATGCTCTCCCCTGGAGACTTTTAAGATTAGGGGAGACAGGGCTCTGAGCAACCTGATTTAGCTGTAGGTGTCCCTTTTCATTGCAGGGCAGATGGAGGTGTCCCTTCCAACTTAAATGATTTTGCAGTACTATGATTCTGTAACATCTAGTAATTCATGACTACAATAGCACCACCAATTGATATTTTAGTCCTACTCTAGGGCATTCAGTAGCACTAAGCAATTAAATTATACCACTCCTTTCAACTAAACATTTCTGTCTATTTTTTTTTTTGTCACAGAATGTTTATATGTGATTATTGTAGAAAGTAAAATTATAATTACAAAATGTAACTATTTTACTGTATTTCATGAAACTCTACATATCCTTATTTATTAAAAGGGAAAAATAGAATTTCAAACCTACAGGTTGAACTAATATACTTGCAATAAATAGAAATACTAAAAATGAATGTCAAAACTAAACTGTGATTTATAAGTTAATGTGTAAAATGGCAAGCAATCTTATTTATTTATTTTTTAAAATATTTCTCACTGCATGTTCCATTGCAATATGTCAGTGTTCTGAGGTCATTATCAGAACCAGCTAGTCCCAGTTATCCTTCCTAAGGGCCTCTGTCTGCCGCGCTCGGGCCCCTGGTCCCCATTTCAGTCATTTCAAAACTATCAGTGCCTCAGGGAGACTGCAGCAGTGCGAAGCTCCAGCTCTCCACAGCCCTGTCGTACCTGGCCATTGGCCCCATTGACTTCATTATTCCACCTCTCATATCTTATTACTAAATCAATTAACTGAAACAAAATAGAGTTTTGTAGTTGTTGTTGTTACTAAAGATGGAACATTTCCTCATACATCAGACAGAAAAACTGTTGCAGAAAGAAGCCTATTTTAGGCAAGACCATCAGGGTCAGTACATCTGTCTGAGCATTCAGTGCATAGCTTGCACATTTATTTTTCAGATCTTTTCAATATAGCGTCTAACAAGTATATAAGTTTAATGCAGTAACATTTGTGGCATTCAACAGAATGAACTTACTTATGAAACCAATAGAGGGAACAAATTCTCCACATTTTTGTGAGAGTGTATTTGTTGCAGTAAAAATAACATAATATATATTGGGAATGTAAGAAGAGTAACTTCTGCTGATACTGTAACTATTGCTTGATATAGTGCTATTCTGTAACAAGTTTGTTCTACTTTGCAGTACTAAAGTGAGCACAAATGCAATAACATAAAATCTACAAAACCGAACTCTAAGTTCTGATTTTATTGTAAGAGTGTACAAAAGATAACATATTTTTTTTCAGAATTTTATTTTTTATGATTCCATACATTATGTATCCTTCCAGTATAAGAAAGGCATAGAGTTGCATTAAGGGTGACAAAAAACATCTGTTTAAGAAAACTCCAAAAAGGGTTAGTTTTAGAAAAGGAATCAATTTATTTTGAGAAAGGAACTGTACAAAAATGCCCCACCCTCAGACATTAGTAATACATGTGCTAACTTCAAAGCAATAGCAGTCAAATAGAGGACAGATGTAGCAAGCTGTACATTTTTCTGTGGCAGCGTAACAATGCTATTGCACATGTTAACAGGCTGTTCTCATTGCTTCTCCTTGGCTGTACACTGTTTCCTTCATACCTCTAGAGTACTACAGGACAGTGGCACTTTGTAATGGTTGGATGGTTAAACATGCTGGAGATTAAGTCTGCGAATAAATGGAGACCAGAAGGAGCCCAAGTAAAGATATCTGTCATGCTCATGTGCCTTGAAAACATAAACTGCTGTAGAATCATGACAGCTTCTTCTGTAGGATCATGTCTCACTAAGTTCAACAATAAAGCTATGCCTGGACGCAAACATTTAACTCAGTGATTATCTGCTCTTTCAGACAAAATATTCAACATGGGATATCCAGGGTTCGGACAGACAGCTGCCACAGCTACCCTAATTTCCTCCAGATATGCTTGATCTTACGCTATCTGGAAGACCAGGCATATTCTCTTATCTGTAAGACCAGAATATTCTCAACAAACATGCCCACTCCTCCTACACAGAAAATACCTCCCAGTTCTAACCATGGCTGTCTTTAGCACCAGGGCAAAGATCTCTCAGAAAATGTAGGATTCCATTGGGAAACCTTGGTCTCACAATTAAAACTTTCACTTCTACTTGCTACTGTGAGCAGTAACAAATTGGACTTTTCTAGATTCTTTCTGAAATGACAGTTACTACTTTTAAGCGTGGACATAAATTTCATCTGCCACACATGCTGTAAAATTAAATGTGCAAAATATTGTAATACTTTACAATCCTTTCCTCATGGATTGTGTCTTAGAATGAGTGTGGATAAAAAAGACACTCCTGACATCTATATTTCCTCTCTTTAAATTGAGAATGTATGTTCATGCTTTGGAAGGGATTTTCTCCTACCAATTTAATTAACTCACTATGTAATCTCACTAAACTGTTCTTTGTGCTACAAAACAAAAACAAAAACCCAATATTAAAATGACTAAAAAATGGACATGTGATCATATTAAATGCCTGCTCATGCTTTTTTTTTTTTTTTTTTTTTTTTTTTTTTTTTTTAAATGCTTTCTGCCTCTTCTTAAGCAACAACCAGTACAAGTATTTCTGATATTTTACTTCTGCCTGAACTAATCCTCCCATTATTGACAAAAAAGTCCTCAGATCTAATCTTAAACTGGTGAAATGATCACATAACTTTTTGCTGTTCTCTGCCATGGCATAGAAACATCAAAGAAGAATACATCCTTAAATGGGTACTAAATAAACCTCTCTGATACTTTGTGTATAAAACTTTATGTGATATTATTTTATTATCCAGTAGTTTTTCTTTCTATGATGGAGTGACGACATTGGTGAACAAGGGAAGATGACCAATGTCATTTACCTGGACTTGAGCAAGGCCTTTGACATGGTCCCCCACCACATCCTTATCTCCAAATTGGAGGGATGCGGATTTGATGGGTGGACCACTCAATGAATAAGAAATTGGTTGAAAGGCTGCAGCCAGTAAGGAACTGGCTAGAGTGTACCCTCAGTAAGTTTGCAGATGACACCAAACTGGGAGGTGGTATCGATCTGCCTGAGGGTAGGGAGGCCCTTCAGAGGGATTCTAGACAAGCTGGATTGCTGGGCTGAGATGAATGGGATGATGTTCAACAAGGCCAAGTGCCGGGTCCTGCACTTTGGCCACAACAACCCCATGCAGCGTTATAGGCTTGGGGATGAGTGGCTGGATGACTGTGAAGAGGAAAGGGACCTGGGGGTGTTGGTTGATGCTTGGCTGAACATGAGCTGACAGTGTGCCCAGGTGGCCAAGAGGGCCAACGGCATCCTGGCCTGCATTAGAAATAGTGTGGCCAGCAGGAGCAGGGATGTGATCATCCCCCTCTACTCAGCACTGGTGAGGCCGCACCTTGAGTATTGTGTTCAGTTTTGGGCTCCTCACTACAGGAAAGATGTTGAGGTCCTGGAGTGTGTCCAGAGAAGGGCAACAAAACTGGTGAGGGGTCTGGAGGACCCCTATTCCTATGAGGAGCAGCTGAGGGAGCTGGGATTGTTCAGTCTGAAGAAGAGGAGGCTCAGGGGAGACCTCATTGCACTCTACAACTTCCTGAAGGGAGGTTGTGGATTTGGCCTCCTCTCCCAGGCAACGAGCAGGACATGAGGAAATGGCCGCAAGTGGTATCAGAGGAGGTTTAGATTAGACATAAGGAAGAACTATTTATCTCAGAGAGTGGTCAGGCACTGGAATGGCTGCCCAGGGATATGGTGGAGTCGCTGTCCCTGCCAGTGTTCAAGAGGCGTCTGGATGGCATGCTGTGTGATATTGTTTATTGCTTGTGGTGGCAATGGTGATGAGGAGATGGTTGGACTAGATGATCTTATAGGTCATTTCCAACCTTGTGATTCTGTGATTCTATGATTGTTCCCTAAAATTGGAATAGAAAAAAAAAGTAATAATTGTGCTCTGAGAGGTTCTACTCCTTTGATTATAGATGTACATTTTTCACCTATTTTTGAAAGAACACTTTTCATTGTATTTGTCTTTTCTACCTAACTACAGAGTATTTTTTTTTCCATTTAAACTCAGCTGCTGTTTTTTTTATGTTGCCTCTCTGCAACAAGAACAGATACCCAGGATGATATCAATGCAACACCCAGCATCCTGAATTAACTATATGTGAACACATTTCTTAATACTAAGAATGTATTTGTCTTAACAATATACAATCTTTCCTCTTCCCTTTAGATTATTATTAAATTTTTTTTAATTGCAAATACTTTTGTTGTAATATCTACAGAGAATACACAGGACTATTCTGTTCTTCACTAGCTGGTATGTATGTTCATGCCTGCCCTAGACCACTGTGTTTCCTTCCTTCATTACCCTCACTTTCCACTCTAGAGCAACATGAAGTATGAGAATGGTGTGAAACATAATTGGCTTTGCCATAGACTCTATGGTGTTCTAAAAACAAATTCTAGTCTATGAAATTCTTCCATTACTGTACTCCACACAAAATTAATAAACCCTTTCAGTCTGTGACAATCAATATCTTGTCCTGAAAGAACTGTGCATGTGCTGATGTTTAGTTGTTGCTTTTTTTCCTTTAGACAGAATACATTCTGTTTTCTACCATGTTTATTTTTAACATCTTTAAATGGTTATGCTGCTTAGATGTTAAAAAAAAAATTCTCATTCACTATCCTTTTTCTATTCAAAAGGAAAGACAATCAGATTCTTTCAGTTTTTTTAACTTTTGTGCCCTTTGTGTCTTTTTCTTCTGAGGATCTTGCAGCAAAGACAAAAATTGCTGTAAATTGCCACATGCTATTATTGCTTCCTGCTATAAAAATGGAATCTTACATAAGGTTGGCAGATATCATTAAAGCCATCTCTTCCTCTGCTTAAGCATATCTACTAAAATGAAGCTATAGAATTAATACCAAAAAATCCAGTAAACAATAATCTTCAGGGAATTTTAGATGAGTTGATGAGTGATAAAACCATTGAGGAATAGAGTGACCAAGACAGAGATTTAGAATAGTGCCCTGCTTCTTACAAAATAAGCTAAAGAGCAGGAGACATATGGATTAATGTTATTATACATATGCTAACTAAAATGGGGGTATCTTGCCAATTAAAAAGATTCATAAGAAAGATTGAGGCTGCCAATTTTGCTAATGATTCATGGAAACAAAATAATCTACCCCTCTCTAGTCTGCAGCTTGTTCAGCTCTGCAGGACAAACAAGTATTCACTTGTTTTAGTCAGAATAAGAAAATCCAACATGTCAAGGAGTGAGAATTGTGATTTTTCATCCAAAATTTTTTTTTACTTACTTAATGAGTATATAACACTGAAGTGTTAAATAGAACTGCTTTCTATATCCTACCTGCAATGAAACAAAGAAAACTGGAAGTATTGTGGGAAATACAATTCAAGTACGGTTGGTTTAGAAAAGAAGAATGCATTGGTTGTTTTTCTATTGAGAGACATTGCTTTTTCTGTTAACAAATTAAAGGTAAGAATAAAAAGTTTATCTCTTAAAATACAATGTAGGTGGTCAAAAAAGAAAAAAAAGAAATTGCCATTATTCAAATGCACTAAACAGAGTTCTGCAGATAGTGAAGGATCATTATAAAACAATTTTCACTAAATTTATGACAGTCCAGGAAGCAGCAGAAAGCATAAAAGGAAATGCTGAATAACATCAGTGTTTACAGAACTCTGAATGTGCTAGCTGAATCTGAAAAAGGGGACAGTAAAAATCCAAAGCTGCCATGAGTAAAGCAGAGCTAAATGGATAATTGTACAGCTATCAAGACTGTGAGAGACGATGATACTTCAGATTGCATTGCCCTAGATAAATGGATCAGAAAGAAAAGATTCCTGTACTTATTTTAACAAACCATTAATAAAAATAGTTGACGAAAATGACCCAGGAAGCTGCACTGAAAAGACAGACTTTGCTGATGAGCTAAATTAATTTTTGTTAGGTGTAACTGAGACATAACCATATCTAAGTTCTCCAGAAATCTCGAAAGTCATCATTCCACGAGACAATTTAAAGAACAAGAAGCATTTTGACAAGGAGGAACATAGTACCATAGTATATAATGGCACCACCATCTGTATAAGCATAGTTCTTTTGGTTCATATACCTTTTAGCACAGTTTCAAAATCACTATGTCCTCATTTTTATTATTTTGAGAATTGTAGATACATGAAATAGGAAATAGTGTGAAGCAGAAGCACTATGACTTCTGAGCTTTATTCATTGCTCCCGCAAACTGTTATTTTGAGAATAGCAGCATGGAAGAACTGAATGTGCTTGGCTGAGATCTATGGATGGAATATGTATGTCATTAATGAATAACCGATAAAAGCCATAGATGTTATAAAAGGAAGAAAGTTTTCATTGACTAAATCAAATGAAAGTAAAATTGTGTCAATTCAAAATTATTTTTCTACTTGAAATTAAAAAAAAATAATGCATGAGTTAACTTAAGAAGGGTAGTGCCTGGTAATAAGAAGTTATTCTACATAGAACTAGATATTTATATCTCTAAGACAATGATGAAAAGAAATACAGTCCTAGTACAATGGCAGAAACCCTGAGAAGCTGAGACATAGGATGTGGTGCAGTGTACAGGCATAGGATAATAGATGACTCACAGTTTTAGTTCTGGAGGCACCATGGCTAGAAACAACAGGACCCATGGTCAGATAAAGAAATGGAGGTCTGGAGCTGGACAGAAATGCCTTTATAGATAACAAAGAGAAAAGCGGAACAGTATCTAATCTACATAAAGGTAAATATTGGGCCTAGAGGTGCAGGGAAAGGGTGAGAAGAATGCCAGGAAATTGGATTGAAATTAAAAAGTATGTGTAGAACACTTTTAACTGAATTCTTATTTCTTTTTTCTGTAACAGGTAGACCTGGATTAATTAGACTTTCAAGTTTTCAATTATGCTAACAAAAAAGTATGGATTTTATTTATATATAAGATGTGCTTCCTATTTGCCCAGAAATAACATCCTTGAGGACTTAATTCACTGCATTCTATCTGTTCTAATTGCTACTATTGACCCAGTGGAAACAAGGTAAGTAGAACACTGCTAATTAGTATAGTATTAGCCAAAAAAATCTTAATTAGGTGGAAGACATTTTGTTTAGAACTTATACATGTCTGAGATAAAAGATATGATTGTCTTCCTATGGAAAAGTAACTCAATTATAAAGTCTAATTTGCATGGACATTTGTTTCATATTTTTGTGTATACAAGAATAGATCCTATTCATCTATTTCATGGACAAAAAAAAAGCCAACAAAAAAACAGAGAAAACAACTTACATGATGCAAACATAGTTTTATATATATAGGTTCATTCAAAATAATGCCCCCTTTTTCTTTCCGTGGAAATTATAACAGCTACAAAGTGCACAATAACACTATTTGATTGAGTAAATTCTGAGCTACAAAACACTTTTTTCAACACAGTCATCACCATGCGTTATGCATTTTCACCAACAATGAACAGGAGCCCGCATGTTAACGCTTGTAAACATCTGCACCAGAAGAGGTAACCTGCTGTCACCACTGCTGAAACGCACCACCCACTGCCTCACTGTGCTCACACCCTCTGTTTGATCTTCAGAAATGTTCAGCAAGTGTCAATGACTGTCAGTGGATGCCATTTTTTCCACATGGAGAATTTCAGTTGCACACCTTCACTTCATATGCACTTTCAAGTCAGACACCAGTCTGTCAGATTGCCTTCCTCCTCCCCTCACCTCCTCCCCACTGTCATCTATTACACAGTAACAAAATGTAATGGAATACTGGTGGGAAGGTTAAACCTCTACTGACATCCCACCCTCATCCATCCACCTCTGGTCACATGAACCAACATAATAAAATAGAAGGCATTACTTTTGGAGCAGCCCATCTAGCTTTAAAAAGTAATTATTCTGTGTACAGTATCTTTATGGTGGAGTTGCAATGATACATTGCAAAGAAATTCAGATATGGTATGATATTAGAGGTATTAAGTAGCGGAGACATGATTTGTATCTTGTGGATAATATTCCACAATTTGATAAAAACTCAGTAATCTATGGTCTTCTGGTAAGATATCTGCCACTGATATTGAATCAAGACATGTAACAACCATCCACCTTCATGAAGAACTGAATGGTAATTACTATTCTGGAATTAATGTGGAGAATTACAAGCAACTCAGTATGATCATGATAGAGAACAATTTAGTTAGATGTCAGTTCAATATATTTTTAAGTGGAACAGTCATAAACAGGGATTTCTTACAAACATGGGTTGAAAAAGAAAAAAAATTGAGTCTGGCAGAAGGATTCAATAAGTGAATAAGCTCCTCACTGAATTTACTTTGAGATTTAGATTATGAAAATTTTTTGAACATAATATCAAAAATCAGCTAAAATAGAATGCAAATTTTAAAGTCCAAGATTTGAGTACTAAGAAGAAGTAATCTTGTGAAGTCCTTGCGTTACTTTCTCTAGGACATTAATTAATGTATAGAAGCATATGTATTCCAGTAGAGCACACACAGTAGAATACACACACGCATATACGTCAAATTTCAGAATTCAATACTGTCAAATGAACAAATACATCTTCCTTAAGTTTTTTTTTGTGTGTGTGTCAAATTCATAGAAATATTTAAATATAGGATATATTTAATAACAATTATTTATATATATATAACTTGCTTCTCATGTACAATGGAATCTTTTACACTGTTCAGATAATGGAGAAATCAAAAATTACGTGTTTATGCAGATACTCTTTCATGAAACCAGAGAATAAAATAGAAAGTGTAAGGGATCTGGAAATATTTTCACCTTCTGTTCCTACTCTTTTTAATTAACAAACGTTTCCTTACTTTTTCTCTATCTTTTCTCCATTATCAAGTTACAACCTTAAATCTTTACTAAGATAGCTTTACTTTTGTATCCTCTACCCAAGGTTGCTGAACTGGAGTGCCACTGCATACAGATCTCTCTAGCTTTATGTTGAATATATGTGCAGAAATATGTAGGAATAGAAGTCTTCTAATATTATCTTCTATGGCTATATGATTTGAGCCATCTTATACTCATTCTGCTGCTAGGCCCTAAGTTTCGCTTATTTTGTCTCTCAATGCATTTATGATCATGTAACTGTTTTCTGTAACAGTAGTTTCAAAAAAAACCCTGTAACCATCTTTCACCTACTTTCACCTAGAATTTCTATAACATGGAAATGCAAAGATGGTAGCTTCATCCATTCCTGACGGCAGTATTATTCTTATCAGAAACGCTTTGTTCTGTTGCCCAACATTGGAATCTTCAGGTAAGACATATCCAGCCTTGATGCTATAAGCGTTTCAGTAACTCAAAAAATACACATTCTAAAAATATTTACAATGATCTTCATGATAATATTATGAATAACAGAAGATGAATGCAAGCTGTAAATATTCAGGTTCCTTATTCACTAAACATATGTATCAGTTTGCAAATAATAGGATCAGTGATGCACTGTCCAGAGAGGATACATTTCAATGCTTTCTGGGGTGCAATATTACATCTAGGCTTGTTTAATAAGAGATTTGCTTTCATTTTTATTGGTAAATATTTTTTACACAGATGTGTTATTTCTGTATGAATATGTTCTTCTCTTCTTGATCCATCTACCTTTAAAATTATCTGTAGATTATTCTGAGAGAGTCTTTCTGGGGATATTTTTACTTGTTCTGGATGTTTCAGTCTCGTGGATTTATGTTTTCCCAGATATGGCATCTGATCTTACAGGAAGTTTTGCAGAGTGAGACAGACAATGTATACTAGACTGAGTATATTAACACAGTGATACTCAAGGTAAAGCCTGTTTTGTTCAGTTGCAAAGGAGTGTTAACAGACAGAAGCACAAAGAGATACTCTAAGGTAGCTGCTATTGTAATTTTTTTTTCCTATGGAGAAGTCTTTGGCCTTTCTTTCCTTCAGCTCCATATAATTTAGAATGTATAATAGTACTTTCCAGTCTCCTGGGGCTATATTAAAGATAATTTTATGAAAAGGCTTTTAGATGCTTTGAGTTACATGAAGGCTACATACATATATTAGGTGTGTGTGCATACGCAGTTTACAGTACACTTAGTAAATATGCCTTTCATAACTTGATAGCTTTTAACATAATGAAAAGGAAAAAAAATGCACCAAAGGGGAAAAAGAAAAAGAAAAAGAAAAAGAAAAAGGAAAAAGGAAAGAAAAAGGAAAAAGAAAAGGAAAAAGAAAAAATAATAAAATAACAGCCAAACGTTACTTTTAACGAAATGAACATTTCATTATTCTAGTATATATATCTACACAAGAGCATAACTTATAGTATAAATCCTTGCATCTTTCTGCCAATCATTATCTTAATATATACATTATCTTTCTCATGGTCACATAGTAGTAGTTCAGGGGTAGTTTATGGGATTTTAAACTGTCTCTTTGACCAAAACAAAGACTAAGATTCTAATTTCCAAAAACACATTCCCTATAAACACATCTGTTTAGGATGTGTGGGGTGTTTAGGATGTGAGTGGTGGCTTCTTCTTCATTTTCTTGTACAGATGTGGAAATATATTGTCTTTACACTTTCAGAACAGCAGAGAATATAAAAATTCTCAATAACCTGGGAACAGGAACAACACAAGCATAAGAGATTTCCCAGCTACTGCTTGGAATAGATTTTATTCCACCCATCATTTTGTTCAGAATCAGGCATGCTCACATGAGTCCTGCAATCTCCAGAATGAAACTCAGCTATAAAGTCTGCAGCTTTCTGGTAGGCTAGTGATTTTCCTCACTCTTGGAGGTAGTAAATGACACAATTTTTGCTTCAAATTCACCTCCAGCGTTCTTATTTCCTACCTTATTTCCTACCTTATTTCTTTTGTTTGCTTAATGTCTGTAAGTATTTTGAAAAAACAAAATGTGCATTTGTTATACTGTAATCATAATATGTGTTTCTGAAAAGTGAAATATATCCTAGTTACACTCTAGTATTTGTTTGACTGTAACTTAGCCTTTACTAAAATGAATACATGTATATATATTTATGGGAACTAATGGTCCAGTAGAATTGATGTTGTATCATTGTAGGTTGTGTACTCTCTGTACCCCGGTACGATTTATGAATGAATTCTGCATTACTTTGTGGAGCTACGATTCTCTCTACAATAGTATTAAAACACTCAGCACAATTCTTATTTCTATGGAAATGTCCATCTCTTCAGATTTTCCCACTGGAGCAGTTTTGTACTCGTTTCTCCACTTATGTTTCTTTTAAACTAGTGAATCTCACTACATAACCATGAAATGCTTGTGGTTCAGTTGTGGTGAGACCAGAACGGCCTCTCTACTAGTTCCGTACTTAGTGCAAGCCTCTGACAGCTAATTTCCAGTATGGCACAATACACTCCAGACATCCACTTTCTCTTAAAAAGCTTTGAAAAAGTACAGAGCAAGAATACAATTACATTTTGGTTTAGCTAGTCACATCAATCATATCATGATTGATCAATTTTCTCTTTTGTGTTCAAGTAAACACCTGCAAACTTAACCATTTAAGGATAAGGATACTCATTTAATGCAGTGAATCATCAATATAAACTTTACTGTTTATAATTTATTTGCAAAAATAAATAACAAGCTTTTTATATGATATTTAGTTGGAGGAGCCAGAGGTGCAGTAGTGACAAGGGTTACTTATGTTAAAGTAGTAATAGTATGAAATTGAAAGTTGCAATAGGAATCTAAAGGAAATCAACTACTACACACTGGTCTTCAAAAAGGAAATGAAAAAGAATAAGCAGATCATTTTTCATTCTCTCAGTGAATGTTTTATGTCATCAGATTGCATATAACGTGCATGTTTCTAGCAATTAGTACAAACAGAAACTACTGTGAAAGGTTTACTTTTAAGGAAAAATAGGGAAAACAAAAACCAAACCCCTTATTTGAAGCAAAATACAGCACTGAACAGTGCACATGCATTTAGTGTCCTTTTATTTGATATCAGAGTTAATTTATTTCATGAAATTCTAACATTAGGATAATTTACCTGAAGATATTTAAAAATTTAAAAATAAATTTAACTATTAAAAGATTACAGGAAACTTTTGTAAGAATCTGCATATCTCTTGTTGTAGGTTCATAGTGATTCACTTTGAAAGCCTTGTCTTCTTTGGGCTGATGCCTGGTGCTTCTCGGCATAGCCACATCTCTGCTTCACAGTGCTTAGGTCACTTATGGTCTCTGACATGCTTAGCAAAGCAATGCACAGAGCCTGGAGAAAGATCACAGGTCAGCAGGAGAGAATTTTAAAAGCAGCACAAAAAAATTCCTGCCACTCCAGCTACTAAGTCAGCTTCATGGAATGATACAGGCTCTTCAGGAGAGACAGGTCATTTTTGCATCCTGAAAGGGGTTTACCTACTCATTTCTGTCATTCTTCTGTGCTTTTTCAGTCTCACCTACATTAATTTTCCCCAGGAAATAATAAAGTATGGTCTATTTCTAGACTTCTAAATATTCTCAGTTTATTTTAGAGATTGCTGCCTAACTATTCTGAAGAGCTCCTCTTCAAAAGGCACGCATCATCACTGAGTGATTTCTCTAACTAATTGGGAATTCATTTGCTCTTTCCTCAGAGATTTAACACACATGAGAGTACGCCTGCAAGGGTTGAAGACAGTTTCTCCATAAACATGCAAAAGAGCAAAGTCAAAACAACTGAAAGAAGGGAAATCGTTTTCCCTACACTCTTATCCTGCGTTAGAACTGAGAGAAATTAGAATTGTAGGAGGAAAAACAAACAAACAAACAACAAATATACAAAGAAAAGCACAGATGATAGAAAGGGAGTAAATGTATTTCATCTATGACACCTAAGAAAATTAAAGCAAGTCATGCTTTTTGTGACCTGAAATTTGTTATAACTACAATTTAAATGTTGCAACAGGAGATAGATTTCTTTTTGAACTGTATATGTCAAAGAGAAAATGGTTCTTTCTCAGAAAAAGCTATTTTTTTGACAACTTGCTACTGTATTACTTCATAGCATAAAAAGATTATCAAGAAGACTGCCAAACCTTTGGAGCTGAATTCACGAACATGAAGGGAAATGAAAGATTACTATAATAACGCCAAGATTGGGCAAGCAGACACCTTACACTTTTTTTCTTGTTTTCCTAATACTTCAGGTCATACTTTTTTTAATACTTAATTTTAGGAATACACTATTCATGCAGAAAGTCTCCACAAGGATTTTCAAGTGCTTTTTTTTTCATGATTTTTTGAAAATAATCAATTAATATTTCTATTTGTGCATGGATCTTTTGGTGTGTACTTCATAGGAAAAGGCATAAGCAGTGCAGTTTTATAGTGCTACTTCATAATTTTTGTATCTGACTAAAAACACAAACAAACAAACAAAAATAAACAGAGTCATTTTTCAGAATGACTGGCTCTATTCTCATTTTTTTTGCAGTCTTTTTGTATGAAGACTGGTTTGAGTGTAATGCCTTCTATTTTATGATGTTGGCTCACGTCAGAGGCAGATGTTTGTGGTATTGCAGTAGAGGTTCAACTTCCCATCGGTATTCCATTTCATATTGTTGCTGTGTGACAGACAGCAGCAGAGGGGCAATCTGACAAAATGATGTCTGACATGGAAGAGTGTATGAAGCAAAGGTGTGAACATGAATTTCTCCAGATGGAAAAAAGATAAAAGCACCAAATGACACTTATGTTGTGAATAATTGATTAACATATAACAAATAATTAATTAACAAATAACATTTATGGAGACCAAACACGGATGTAAGCACAATGAGGCAGTTGGTGATGCATTTGTTTCAACAGTGGCGATGCATTTGTTTCAACAGTGGCGACAGAGGTGTGAAAGACAAGCCATGTTCTGGACAGACATGCAGACTTTTATGAGTGTGGCATGCAGGTTCTTGTTCATTGCTGGCCAAAATGCATAGGTAATAGCAGCGACTACATTTTAAAAGAGTGTTTTGTAGCTGAGAATTTGTTCTACCTCTTTGTGTCTGTTATAATTTCTACAAAAGTAAATAGGAGCATTACTTTCAGAGCAACTTAGGATAAATTACCTTAAACAATAAAGGAAAGAAACATAAAATAAATCTAAGCATTGATTTTTAGACTTGGTTTGATGAAACATTACATAGTACAGAATACTTCAAAAAATTCAGAAACATTTAGCAATATTCTCTGCATTTTTTCTATATGATTGCGGAGTAGTTTCCTCAAGCTGGATGACTGACTGATTGAGGACTATGCCTTGAAAGATATATAAACATCAAACTATTTTATGGCTATTTTATAGCTTGTGCTTAGGGTTGCCATTGATCATTTAAAGTTATACAGTTTCTAACTCACTCTTCGGAAGAATCTGGAACAGCCAAAAACATTGTGGCATATAGTATATCTTAGTTTCCTACATTTTCTCTTTGTTTAATATGTTGATGTTTCTATAACGTTATTATAATTATTATCACTTAAACAAAGAACATGCTGGGTGATGGTACCGAAACATCACTTGTGATAAACAATAATCTTAAATAAACTTAGGGTCACAGTGTTTATAGACCACGTAGAATTTTTGTGTGATATTCAGTGATAGCATACTTCTTAAATTTTAATGAGCTACAAGCAATAGTGCCTTGTTTTTGTTTCGGGACTTAGAGGAAGACTCCTCACTGATTCAGCAACTGATTCAAAATTATGAATGCACTTGTTTATGACTACAGATAAGAAACCAAGGCAAAAGTTTTCTGGGTGGCAAGACACGGTGAATGCTTTCTAGTTTCATAATTTTTCTGTTTCACATTGAGATTAATTGAACATTTTTTCTCCCTCAGTTTTCATCTGAAGATAATTGTGTTAAATCCATAACAAACAGCTATTTGTTGCATGGCTTCTCTTAACTTACTTAGGTCAAAACTTTCTTGATGACTTCCATATTTCAGGTGAGAGCTAAGACCTCTGAAATGTCTTTTATTGTATATGACTGCAGAAAATTTCAGCATGAGAAATCAGAATCTAGTCTTCTGTTTTCCATTTATGTAAGATTAAGCAGAAGGTGACAGTTACTGATTATAGAAAGGATCCAGGTTGCTCTTCAGTTTTGATTGAAAATTGCTCTATAAGAATATTATATGTATGCACGCAGGTCCCATAAATTTCTCCAGAATGTTCTTTCTGTCCTCCTTTCATGTATTTACATATAATGGCAAGATCTTCCCTGAGCCTTTCTTTTTTAGTCCATGGAACAGGTTAAGTTCTCTTTCTTTCCTCGTGGGTGAGATGCTCCAGTCCTTTGTCATCTTTGTGGCCCTATACTGGACTCTCTCCAGTATATTTCACGTATATTGAGGGACCGGAACTGGACAAGAAGGTCTGAGTTCTTTCGGTGACTATGAAACTTTCGTTCATTATCCCTACAGACCTGCAGCTGTAAAAAAGCAGCTGCATTTTAAAATAAGTAGCCTTACTGATAACGTTTTGACTTCTCAGTCAATGCATAATTTTAAAAAACTTGACAAAACACTGAACATTTATTAAAGTGTTCAATAAAGCCAGCCAGTCAGATCACTGGTGCCTCAGCTTGAAATACTGTTAAACCTGTGACACTGTTTTGCTTAATGGTTGACATTAATCAACTAAATAGAGGATTAACTCTTGTTTTTGTTTTTTTTGTTTTTTTGTTTTGTTTTGTTTTGTCATTTGGAAATGATAAATATCCTAAATTGAGACTAAACTGATCATCCAGATATATTTTCCACCAGTAAGGAGCCTACTGGAAATATTTCAGCGCTAGAAATACTGATACTGAGTATTATGATATTTTCTTTCTAGCTTCCTATTTGTATGATTTTACATATTTCTGTGACTGAATTAAAAAAAACTAGCCATTATGTATTTGACATCATGTGATGAATTTTGTTTTGAGTGGCTGCCTTCTTTTAGTTTTTGGCAGTCCTGTCATTTTATTGTAACGTCATGCCCCCACAAACTTGTCTAATTCAGCATTCAGAATTCATTTTCTTACTGGGAGAAGTACGCAACGAAAACATAAAAAATCAGGATAAAATAGAAAACTTTTCAGTAACCAATGTGATGTCAAGAACTCTGACTAACCTATGAGCTAGTAAGTTTCTAGCTAAAGATGCTGCAGATTACTCATCAATGAACCACTAGATTTGCCTGCATTTTTCAAGTATCTGTGCCATCTGAGATCTGTTTTTGAAAAAGTGATATGACTTGGGTAACATATCTTCATTATCTGTTGTATTTGGTAAATGAATAAATAAATCTTTGTTTGTGATTACTTGCTTCTGATCTCTTCTGAGGAAATACCTGATTTTTGTATCCTTCAGAGAAGTATTAATTTTACAGTTCTACATTTGTGAATAAAAAACCCTATACATTTAGGAAGAGATCTGTAGCGAACAATCATGGAAAATCTGACTTATTCAACAAAATGACACTTCATGTTTTGCTTTCTTCTACAGAATTACCATAGCATCCAGCTTTGTTTGTCAATTAAGAGGCTGGAGGTAGCATGATTTCTTGGCTTGTTCTCTTCTGAAAATGGCAATTGGCATTTGCTCTAGATTTTGTTATGACATTCAAAGTTTTTAATTCTCTTTAAATTAAAATGCCTTCACTAAGAAACAATTTTGCACAAGTGATTGCCCTGTTCTTAATTCTTCAGCATCCATTATTTCTTTGTTACACACATAACATTAATTATAACCCAGATTGTCAGAGTCAAAATGTGTGAAGCCATATAGAAATATACAAATATACAAAGCCATATACAAATATGCAGTGCAAGATAAACTGCTGCAAAAAGAGAAATAATTGGTGAATTTAGACAGGCTAGAACATAAAAGCACAAAAAGCAAGTAAGAAAAGAAAAATTGAGTGAGCAGTAAAAGAATTCAGTAACCCTAGAGCTCAGGAGTTCGTGAAGGGGTTAGAAATCAATTAACATGTCATGTTCATATTTGAGGCTCTAACATATATCCTGTATATCAATCAGTATTTGCAGTATAGTGTGTGTATATATACAAATGTATTCGTGCCTCTTGAATATTCCAGTTATATTGGTTATATGAAAACTAAACAATTCAATAGCACTATCATTTAGCTTTCAGATATAATGAAGAGGTAATAGACCTCCCTAGCTATGAGAACATTTGAGTTTCTATGTCTAATTACAATTTTTTGAACTGTAGTCATGAAAAACTAATCATTGTGACAATAGGCTTCTGGAAATTATAGTGTAGAAGTACAAAATACAGGCAATTTATTGTTTGCTATGGTTCATCAAATTCTGACTCCTCATGCATAACTTGGTCACATTTATTTGTGCTCCACAGGGGTGTAACTCCAAGAGGGAAAGCTAGACCCAAAATGTGCTTCACAAAAAAAATGTTGTTGCCTTGGCAACTAATACAGTATTAAATGTTCCAACAGGTATAATGTCACACAACACTGAAACACATCGTTCTTGGTGCAGAAAATGTATGCAATTCAAGACTCCTATACTAGAAGTGAATGCAATGGATGCATCTTTATTTTGCACCCCAAAATATTTGTTATTAAAAGAACTATCTGCCATTTCTCTGCCTGGTCTTGTTTGATAGATTTTTTTCTATCAAGTACATTCCTTGCCTAGTGTATCAACTTTTTCTTTCCTTCTAACTATTTTCATCCCTTAATTTTCTGTATTCAAGGCTCTCATTTCCTATATTTTTCACTCTTTTCATTCACATGCATATCAGTTTCTCTCTTTATATCTGAGCAGAGGGAATTCTTAGAAAAATCTTTCTGTTGGAATTTCAGTTCCTTTGCATTGCCACACCAATTATCTTCAATTTAGCTTGAAGAGGAATTTTCAGTCCCAAACTATGAGCCAGCTGAGACTAGTTTGTTGTACCCAGAATCTCATCATGCAATGTTTGGTGACTACATCAAGCTCAGAACTTGGTCCCTGTCAGACACCTTGGCTCAAAGTGATTATCGAACAACATATGATGCAAGTAATATAATTAGGATGATTCGGTGAATATAAAAATGGAAGGGTCTTTTTAGAGGTATAATTTCATGAATATGAAGGGTAGCTGGAGAAGATATATTCTTTAAGACATACTTACTCTACAGCCACTGTATCCACTGTACAGCCAAAATCCACTGATCATAGAATTATTTTATTGGAAGGGGCCTTTAAAGATTATCCAGTCCAACTACCTTGCAATAAACAGGGATATATACAGCTAGATCAGATTAGTCCGAGCCCTGTCTAGCCCAACCTTGGATGTCTCCAAGGATGGTGAAACCACCACATCTCTAGGCAACTTGTTCCAATGCTTCACACCCCATACCATAAAAAACCTTTTTCTTATGTCCAAACTAAATCTTCTGTCTTCTAGTTTGAAAGCATTTCCCTTGTCCTATCACAACAGACTCCAATAAAATATCTCCTTCCTTCTTACAGCCCCCCTTGAGATACTGAAAGACCTCTATCTGGTCTCCCGAGAGCCCTGTTTTCTCCAAGCCACACAGCCCCAGATCTCTCAGTCTGTCCTTGCAGAAGAGGCATTCCACCCCTTGGATCATTTTTGTGGTCCTCTTCTGGATGCACTAGTTAACATTTTTTATTTACACATGCTCAGATTCTCTTTATAGTCCAAACTAAGATACCTTGAAAAAGAGAATTGTTATTTTTTCCAATTTTATCAGTATCCTAATATTCCAGTGATCTCACTAACATACGAATCAGTAAGAGGAGTTTCAAGTGAAAAATGAACCATTTATCTTTAAAAAGCAAATCTACAAAACAGTCTTCTGCAGCTTTTCATAAAATGGAAAGCACTGGATAGCAGCTTTATGGAGTGGTAAAAAATTTGAGTTTCTCTTTGTCAATGGTTTACCGGCTGGTTTGGCCCGGTTCCGTGACTAGCGGGCCGAAGGGATTTTGCAAAATCCACAGCTCTGGAAAAGGGGAACAGAGGACTCTAAAATAATTAAAAACAATGGCAATGATCTTATGAGAAAACCACTATTTACTATTTACTAAATATGGTATCGGAATGCAAGATAACACACTATAATACAATATAATTACAATATAATTAGAATTGAAGCTAATAAATCAAATACAAGGAGAGAGAGTGTCCGAAAGGTGGATAGGACTCATCATAACGCTGAGGTGAGATGTGCAGTCTGGTTGAGCAGCAGGGAGGAAAGCCTGATGAAGAAGAGCGCATCAGGTGACCTTGCCAGCGGTTATATCTCTTCTCTGGCTGCAAAGCTCACTGGGATATGTAGTTCTTCTCCTCTTCCGGACAAGTGTCCAGAACTGGAGCATTAACACTTTAACTCCCAGTGCACTACATGATGTTATGATATGGAATACCAATAACAAAAAAACAATAAAACCATGACACTCTTTAACTATATGTTGGAAAACCAATTTTCTCTTAGAATATAATCTTTCACAGACTATCTCTAATTCAACTTACCCAAACTTGAGCAAGAGTGATTCTGTAAACTAGAAAAAAAAGCTAAGTTCTGTAAATGGATAAACAAAACATAAGTAAAATCTCAGATATTTTAAAGAGTAAATAAAATCTCAGATTCTTAAAATGACACATTAGAAATTGTATTTGCCTTCCAGATATAAATTGATTTAAAAAGAAATAAACTGACAGTTACCAGTGACACAGAACTAACATTCATGTAAATTAAAGATAAGTAATGCATCAAAGCTAGCTGCTTCACAATCTTCCTTTTACTGTTATATTGCCAGAGTATGTTCTAAACATGGAAATACACTTCCTTCAGAAATGTGTCTGCTAGTTATGAAGGCTGAATCATACTCATTGATACCACTTGACAACTTAAATAGTGAAGGCAATTTCTATTCTGACTAAATTGAGGTTTTATAAAATCTTAATAATCTTAATAAAAGAATTCAGAAAGGTCAGCAGCTAGCAGTGTAACAGCATAAGGGACTTCACTTCATATTTATAAACTCTATTCATTGATATCATTATCCTTTCTGAACAAAAACTGGGTGAGATAAATAAATTAGTCTTTTTTCTTTTCTGCTCATCTCTGACTAAAGGAAACTATGAATATTGGTTTAGTTTTTTAAATAAACAATTCATTAGAAGCTTCTATTTCATTCATATACATGTCATGTGTGGCTGTTTCTTTTAGAGATATATGTTTCTCAGCCTTTAAATACATTTTTATAGCAAAATATAATACACTGTCAAAGTAAAATGTGTGTAAACTTTTGTGCATCTACTTTAATGCTCACCGATACTTTCAAAATAAAGAGAGCCTTAATACAATAAATAATCAAATGTAATATGTCCTTATATCATAGGTGTTTATTGTTAAATGCCAAAATTAAGCATCTGATTCTCATAGTTTTGCTAAATTGTAAACACAAAATGTTATGGTTTTGCAGAAAATAATAAACAAACCATTAAAACCAGATAGCCAGCAGGGCAGGGGAAGTGACTGCCCTTCTATACCCTTCCCTCATGAGCCTCCATTTGGAGTACTGTCCAGGTTTGGGGTCTCCAGCAGAAGAAAGATGTAGCTGTTGGATCAGGCCTAGGGGAGGAACACAAGGATGTTTTGAGAGCTGGAGCACCTCTCCTGTGAAGAGAGGCTGAGGGAGCCAGGCTTGCTCAGTCTGAAGAAGATAAGGCTCTGGGGAGACCTCTCTGATGCCTTCCAGCACTTGAAAAAAGCTTATAAATAGGAGGAGAACAGACCTGTTACCCAGTCTGATAGTGACAGGACAAGGAACAATGGTTTTAAATGAAAAGAGAGGAAATTTACGTTAGATGTTAGGAGGACATCTGTTATGTGAGGCACTCTAACAGGCTGCCCAGAGAAGTTGTGGGTGCCCTATCCCTGGAGGCCTTCAAGGACAGGCTGGATGGGATCCAGAGCAGCTCGATCTAGTGAGTGGAGTCCACAGCAGGAGGTATGAAACTAGACGATATTTAAAGTCCATCCATCCTAAGCTGCTTCAAAGGTAATTTATTTCCATGGAAACTATAACAGATGCAAAGAGCAAAATAACAATATCTGATTGAGCAAATTCTCAGCTACAAAACCCTATTTTTCAAGACAACCAGCAACATTAACTATGCATTTTCACCAGCACAAACAAAAGCCTGCATGCTGTGCTTGTAAAAATCTGCACCCATGGAGGAGACCAACTGTTGCTGCCACGATGACTGAAATATACCACCCACCACCTCTGTGCAAACATCCACTGTTTATTCTCCAGAAAAATTCAGCAAGCATCAATGAATGCCAGTGGGTGCTTTTTTTTTTTTTGCATGGACGAATTCAATTGCACACCTTCCTTTCATATGCTCTTTCATGTTAGATATAAATTTGTCAGACTGCCTCTTTGCTGCCATTTGTCACATAGCAACAAAACACAAGGGAATATTGGTGGGAAGGTTCAATCTCTACTGTCATAACACCACCTCTGACATTATGGACCAACATTATAAAATAAGAGGCATTACTTTTGGAGCATCGCTATATGATTCTATGATAGTAACTTATGCAAAGAATTCTGTAGTGGGAAAATGTTTCTAGCTTCTTAGATATCATTTCATATTCACATTTGTGGATTTCTCATCTATTATTAAAAAGGAAAGAAAAAAGGAAAAAAGAAGGGAAAAAAATGAGGGGAAAATGAAAGGCTGAAAAAAGAAAATAGTGTAAAAAAGTGTAAAGAAGTGTAACTAATCAAGTCTTCCTATTTAGAGGAATTGATGAAGTCTGGATGGAGTCGTTTCCTGGTTGATAAAAACTCAGGTTTACTTAAATTTTGGGTTCTCTAAGTCATTATTTCTTCAGAAAACTGCTAGCATATCAAATTATGAATGACACCAAAATTCATCCATTTGACCTCCAAGACATGCCAGTATGAATGCTTAGATAATGGTGTATTTCTTTGCCTGAGAAAACACACTGCTAACTTTTGGTTTCGTTTTCCATTTGTAAGGCAAGACCATCTTCCATTTTTTTCCCCAGCAAACATCCTTGTTGCTCATACTTCTCCTAGGTGTTGGCAGTTTTTTCCTTAAGCTGATACAAATTACAACTTTACAGCCTCTTTTTCATAGCATCATCAAGATTGGAAAAGACCTCTAAGAACATCCAGTCCAGCTGTCCACTGTCTTGCTACAATTTATAGGAGGGAGAAGAGGTTATTTTAATATACGTATATCCGATGGCAAGATTAAGACACAAATGTTACAAATAAGACACAAACGGGTCAAATGTTATCCCAACCACTTTATTACAAATCCTTGTTACTTAAGGATGTGGGGAAGGAGAGATGAGCGTTAGAAAAGAGATAGGAAATAAAAAGCAAGGAGTAGTTATAGAAAGCAAGAGAGAGTCAGCACGGTAGGTCAGCAAGATTGACAGCAGGTCTGTTCTCAGGAACTCATCTGGTCACCACAGGGGATGGGAGGAAGCCAGGAAGCTTTGCAGCAAGCAGGCCCCGGGGAGGGGGAGTGGGGGAGGTGAGGAGTGTTCTTCCAAAAGAGGATTTCCCTCAGGGAATTCTCAGTCAAAGGATTGTTTGTGAGTTCTTCTCCAAAGTCCTTAGTTTAGTGAGGGCCTTTTATCCCCCATTTCTCTGTTGTTTTTTTTTCTTTTCTCTCTGTTAGTGTGACATAGCTGGCCCAACAGATAAGCAGGCAGGAAGCGGTCCCTTCTTTTCCATGCACAAGCATTATCGCCTTTTGCAGGGGTCAGCTCGTTCAAGCTGCTCCCCTGGAAAAAGGCTGCTTGTCCCTCTCCTGCTTATTTTTACAATCATGACCAGAGGTACTGTGGCACAGTAACACCCACCACTCATCCCTCTAGATAATCTGTAGTTGTCACTTAGAGTCTTATCACCAGAAAGGCCTCATGAAGCAAGCTTTGAGACAAAAAAAAAAAAACAACAAAACAATTTTGTCTTTCACATCACCTATCACCAATATTTCCCACTAAATCATGTCCCTCAGTACAACTTCTAAATGTTCTTGAGCACCTCATGGATGGTGACTACACCACCTCCTTGGGCAGCCTTTCCAGCCTGATCACTCTTTCGGGGTAGTGTTTCCTAACTACTTAAAAGTTTTTAAAACTTAAAGGTTTTTAGCAATTAACAGCTTCTGATACAGCACATATACATTCATACTATATCAAATGTGCTTTTTGTCAAGTCAGCAGAGCTAGGCTGCACTTGGTACCACACTTGCCTTCATTCTAAGCATGTAAATGACCAAGGCAGTTTTCAGCTTAGAAGATATGACCAAGGCAGATACAACCAAGGTAGTTTTCAGCAGACTGAAACACATTCTCTAAGAATGTTAATTTGGAATGTCTACAATGTCTGAGTCAAACTAATGAATTAATGCAGTAAAAAACATGTTGGTAATACCTGCATGTGAGGGAGCATGTTGTATAAAGTCAATGGAGAGGAAAATCATAGAATCACAGAATGGCCTGGATTGAATGATCATCTAGTTTCAAACCCTCTGCTATGTGCAGGGTCGCCAACCACCAGATCAGACTGCCCAGAGCCACGTGCAGCCTGGCTTTGAATGCCTCCAGGGATGGGCCATCCACAACAGAATCACAGAATGGCCAGGGTTGGAAGGGAAAAAAGATGTGAATTGTTACCTGCAAATTTTGTGAATGGAAATTAGTCCATCTGAGTAAACAAACTTCGGATTTCAATCATTTTTTTTTCATGAATGCTTGTATCCACTATTTTATTTTTAATGTATTTATTTTTGCATTGTGGGAGATTGACAACATATTAAAGACTCTCAGTTAAATATAAGTTTTTCAAAAATATATGTTAGCATTTCAATTCCTTAATTAATCAAAAAGCAATGTATTCAATTGAATTAAATTTGTAATTGATACACCCAAACTGAGACCCTAAGCTTTTTCTTTAGTTTGCTTTCTTCCTTTAATTAATAATGCTGTTGTTTTCAGAGTATATATTATAAGGACAGTGTTATGTTGTTTTTGATTTATGAATCCGATGTTAGTTGCTTTGATAAGCACATCTGCAATTATATTCAGCCTGTTCCACAATAAAGGTCTGTTGCTTATTCTCAGTAAAAGTATTAGCATTTTTTTTACCAGTAATGTCCTTTAATTTGAGTGTTACCTTCTCTCTTTTTTATTCATGAAAATGTAACTTATGTGTGTTGAAAGCTCTAATGCTTCTGTTTTTGGGAGGATTAAAACACCTGTAAACTACCTGCTGATATTAAAAAAAAAAATAGCTCATCAAAAGGAATTTGCAGACTACACATTGCTTAGCGAATTTTGTGATACTGCCTTCACACTGGGACATATCTCGAAGAAGGATGCTTAGTTTCTCTGTTGTTTTGTTTTGACAAAAGTAAGAAAAACTAGAAGATCCAAGAGATTGTTCTATATGTTGAAGTCTAACTGAAGATTGCTACAAACTAGTAGCTGGTCACAGACACAAATTTTAATTAATACTTTGTATCAAAATTGCTTAAGTTTAAGTTAATTCAAGGGAAAATACTTGGCAAGTAATAATTTAACATTCAACTTTAAAAACAGTAATGATATAAGTGCATAAGAGGGAGAATGGGAGTATGAATACATGTATGGGAATTGACAACTCACAGCCTGAATCAATGATTGAGCACCTGGTGAAGGGAGACAGTCAGCCCTGGGAGTACAGGTGAAAGCAATTCACCTATGCCACTGTAAGGGGGTGAAATCAGGCTGTTCCCTAAGACTCATTTAAGGCCTGTCTGGAAGAAAGGCAAATTCTTTATTTAGAGATTCCTTTTCCTGGAGTATTCAGTGAGCCCCGATCTTTGAGAATGGGTAAGCAAAATTATCTTTCTAAAGCAGGATTGTGATCCTCTCTTTTTGGGCTGTAATTTGGAACTGGCTATCTGCCATCACTTTTCCCTACATATGGGAAGTGTCTGTATTATTCCCTACATAAGGGGGAAGTGTTTGTAGAGGTTCTTACAAAAACCTGAAACTAGATAGCTCTCCTGATTAGATTGTGCAGATTATTCTTCACTAGCAAGTCTAGTTTTGTTTGATGAAGTTGATTGTAATTAACCAAGCATTTGACACCTATATTGTAATAATGCACTTTGGACAAGGAACCCTCTCTAGTACTGAAACTCATGAGAGATGCTCTGAAAGGAATGTCTCTTAATTCATTATATTAGCCCATGATGTCAGAGGTAGCTGTTGCTTGTATGGCAGTTAAGGTGAACTTTCCCAGGAATATTTATTTGCATTTTGTTGCTGGGGCACTCTGACAGAATGTTCACATGGGAGTCCATATGAAGAGAAGTTATGCAATTTAATTCCTGCGCATTGAATAAAGTTGTGCTCTCTGATGTTTGCATTAGTTTACTGAACATTTATGGAGACCAAACAGTGAATGTGAGCACAGTGAGACAGTGGGTGGTGCATTTCAGCAGCAGGTCCATCTCCACTGGTGCAAGTGGTGCAGCATGTTTGCTCTTGTTCATTGCTGATGAAAATGCATAGTTTATGGTGTTGACATTGTCAAAAAAGTGTATTGTGGTGGAGAGCTTGCTCAAACATTATTTTGCTCTTTGTATTGGTTGTTGTTTCCATGGTGCCTACGGTTTAGGTATAAAACCATAACACATGGAAATAAATAGGAAGCATTAATTTCAGAGATACGTTAGGTATGTCCTATATGTGAAGAAAGGATCCTGGCTTTCTTGTGGAAGTTCTTTTTGCTTATTATATATCTTTAGGTTGGGTTTTTTTGTTTTTTTTTGTTTTTTTTTTTTTTTTTTTCAGATCTTTACTATTGAGGCTATTATTTTCCCTTCAATTTTGGAAGAATTTATAAGCAGTCTTCTGAGCTATTTTTTTTCCCAAGGCTCTTCTGATGTTCACTTCAATATCTTATAGATTTTGCATAGTGAAGTCTGTAGGCGAGGTATGATTAAGCTAGCCTATCTAAAACAAATTCATGTGATTGAAACAATTGTTTTTATTGCTTTTCCCTCTATTCTTGTTGAAAAATACACAAATTCTATTCAACTGTGAAGAACACATGGTGCAAAAGTAATCAGGCTCAAAAGTATCATTTAACATGTGATTTAACTGAACTGGTACAAGCTTAGAATAAGACAACACCTGGATAAACAGCTTGATTCAGGTATAAAGTGATACTGTTGAAATGAAAAGAGGGTTTACTACACTTGGACAAATGAACAAATGTGTCCACAGTTTGAGAGACCCTTAAGCAACTGCTACCTGACGTGAATAGGTGATGTAAATCAAAGTGTGTCATTGCACATCTACTAAATGGAGTAGGAAAGCATCTCAGCAGGGTGTTTTATCTTTGTTAGAATCATGAAATAAGATAGGTTTGATGAGATATAGAATAATTTAACTCAGAGGGGGGAACCCCCACTCCAGGCAAGATCAACTTCAAAGCTGGATCTGACTTTGAAGTTCCATGAAGTTGTTCAGAGCTTTGGGTGAATCTAACTTACAGTGGTGTCAACTTAATAACTTAATCTGCAGCTGTACTTTCAGTCTTATTGTCTCTGTCCTAGCAGACTGCCCTATTCTGACTGTTACAGTACCGGGCTTTTTCTTTGGTTGGGTGATAGTAAAGGCAAACCAGCTTCTGTTCTTGTGATCTGGTAAAAATTGTGGGCCACTGTTGTTTGACAAATGTGCATATTCATGTTTTTCCTCTCATACAAACTACTTCTAGAAAAAGTGCTTCATTTTCAGTGTTTTGTTCATCCACAAAATCCCCCTGAGAAATTCTGCTAACAAAAAAAGTTAATCTCTTCTGGCCTTAAAAGGTCTAAGTTATGCTGCTCACAGCATAATGTACCTTATGGAGTCAAATAAGCACATTCTTCAATGACTAAAAGGGGGAGCCATGTGAATTTGGAAACTTAACTTTTTGAAATGTATGCCTCCATCAGAGGTGAAAAAAGACAAATCATCACAGCCTTTCATTAGCAAGTGGGCGGATGGCTGGGCAGGGGGCCTCATTATGAAGACCAGCTACACAATATACTAGCAGCTAAATAACTGCGCAACGAGAGGGGACAGAAAAAGGCAGAATAATTCCCTTTACTTTCTCAGGAAGTTCCACTAAAATGTAATGAACTCTTTATCTACCTCTGACACACCAAAAGTATATAATCATCTATTTTAGGATGCTTCAGAAAGATATTCAAGTAATTGAGAAATTGTGGATTTCTTTACTTAAAAACAAATTACGACAACCATAGTGGAAAAACAACTGGAGCAAAGACCTCTGTAAAGAATAACTGCCATGAAAGGCAATTTGTCACACTGCATGTTCTTAGCTTATGTTTTTTGGTTCTGTAATACACAGAAAATGCTGTTTAACCTTTTTCCATGCTAGACCCTGGGCTTTGTACTGAGTTTCCAATGGGATTAGGAATGAGCTTTGTCAGGTTTGATCTGCATATGATTTTGTAGACGTATTTCCAATTTTGTTTGACTAGGAGTTTTTAATAATTTATGAAATGGCCAGTTGGCAAGTCTAATTTGTTTTAATTTTAGATATGAGAGAAAGAAAGAAAAAAGTGAAACTATACCTTCTCCTGGCAAAGGATGTGTGATGCTGATTGCTTGCTATGTTGTTTCCATGAGACAGAAAGCACCTACAGCAGCCTCTTGAGGAACAGCTTGGGGGTTCTTTATACCTGGAAAAATGATAGGAAGCTTGTCTACAATATTTGTATTATTTTGATTGAGACTTTCTGCACATTGGTATTTTCTTTCTTATTGTGTACTAAATAGATTTAGAAATACTACTTTCATTAGAATACTAAGCTTTCAATTACTATAAAAACGACTTTGGCTTTTCATATAAAGCATATTTTCCTGTAACCCATTCTGAGTGCAACATTCAACAATGGCTGTCATGCCGTGTAACATATTAAGTTGAGCAAGTTGAGAATGTGTAAAGTATAATAGCATAACAAGTGATTCTTTTTCAGTGCAGAAATCCATATGTATCTTTAAGAAACACGGCCTTTATGAGGATTGACTGGGATAAAACAACACTCATTATCACCAACTCTAAATTAGATATCCTGCATTAACACTTAAAGGAGAAATACCTCTTGGCTTCCATCTGAATTGTTGGCGGAGAAGGTGGTGCCATGTTTTTCCTCCCTCCATATCAGTCTGGTCCTAGCTGAAAAGAGCAGAAGGCCTTTTGGAAAGGATTTTAAATGCACATATTTACATATACGTGCTTGCCAAGAATTAGGAGTGACTAGAGGAAGTAAATGAGACAAAGGAGGAGCTCTCTTATAATAGTTGCATTTAGACTCTTGAACTAATTACACAGTAGCTGAACACATTTAAAGATAAATATGGGTATGTTCTGTTTATAATGATGAAAGCTGTGTGAGTTATACTCTGTACTTATGTGGCTCTGTACCTATGTGGCAAGGGAATGTGAAAAAGTCTTTTGTTTAACTTAAAAGTTTTACTGGGTTCTTCATGCTTCCTGTGGTGAACTGAGAACAGAGGGAAGAAGCATAGATTTCACTCTTCCTTTTTTCCTATTTTTTCCTATGAATTTCAGCACAGTTAAAAACACTGATTTGCACTTTTTCCCCACAGTAAGAAAAAATGGCTACTGTGAACTCTTCAGGATGTCCATGTTTCTGGCTCTTTTCAATTCACTTATTTTTATTTTTTATTTTTTTATCAATTATGAGAGAGGAGGGTGAATTCCTGACATTCCTGAGCTCAATCGTGTCTTCTCCAGGCATGAACTCATCTTAGAGTTTACAATCTTTAAAGCTGTCCCTAAGGATATATTGACAGCTTGCCCTTTTGTAGCTGGAAGAGTTCCAAGTTGGTGAGGGTGGAATGGTACACTGCACATAAGTTTTAATTTTGCTTGCTGTTGTGCTGGTTTTGATTGCTCTATTCTGTGAAAAAGTGAAAGTGACTTTTTGGAGATCAGAAATTGTCATTTTACTTTGTTGCCAACACACAAAATATAGTACAATAGAGTGAAAAAGCAGAAAGGAAAAAACCAGATAAACAGCAGTGAAGTGGGAAGAGGAGAAATTCAGTTAATGGGGATTAGGGAAGACAAGTCAGAAGGAAAAAATTGTGTTGTAGGATATTTTCATATCTAAAATAGCCTTTCAAATGCTAGTGAGCAAAGTGGTATTTAAAGTAATGAGAATTTGTGTGGAACAAACAATAAAATGAGTGTAAAGTTCTGTGTATCTAGTATTTTACTCAGGCTTGCTGGGGAAAAGGAAATAAAAGTAGGAAAAATGACCCTGTGAATCAAAGAGTAACTGTGCACTCCGAAACATGCTCTACTGCAAAATGAAACCATATTGCCTGCTCTCATTTGCTGCCACCCTCATGTGGATTTTCCTTTCAGTGTGAATGTCTCTAAGACATCAGCCATACTTCCATTCCTGCACAGAACTTGGCACAGTCTAATAATTGAGCAGCTCCTAAATATAATCTGGGTCTCAGGAAAAGACAATAGAACCTCTCTCCTAAAAGATGAATTCCACAGATATAGTAAAAGTATTCAGAGTACTGAGTCAAGATGAGGCCTCTTAAAAAATAAAATAAAATTAAAAAAAAAAAAAAAAAAAAAAAAACAAAAACAAAAAAAAAACCCACACAGCCCAATTCTAAAACAGTGGTTATGGATTCACCATCACAGGATAATGAAAGAGATGAATTTAGAGAATCTGACTGAAGATTTAAGTCCATACTTTCCCTATTGTGAGTGCCTTAGGCTACGTTTATAGTATCAAGTAGAGTAATACATTTAAACAGACAGTGCTGGTGATACTAATTTAGGAAATCCATGCTTAGTAGTGGTGCTCTGTGATGTGATACTAAGGACTGGATGCCACCAAGCAGCTGGAGTACCTTAGGTCAGATTCAGTAGTCCACTGGAAGTTTTATTTAATAGAAATTCAGATTGTCCTCTACGATTGTTATACAATGCGAGTCAAAGTATAGTAAAAACTCATCTTTGTTTCAAATATACAAGAGCTGAACTAAGATTCAGATGCAAGTTCAACTTCCTGGACTGTTTGTTTCTATCCCTTTTGTTGATGCTTTGCATAGGATTTATGAAATATGTAGTCATTATCTAAATAAAGCAGTCAGTTGTAATCATTTGTTTCATGCTCAGTGAAAACTGTGGAGTTAAGATCACACTGGATAAAGACACAGTTGCAGTCCTGTTTTGAATACCTGTGTTTCTAGAGAAGGATCAGAGGGAGATATGATTTCACAGATCTGCTTAGCATTTGTGTCAAGGAGCAATGAGAGGCTCTAATTCAGTTCACCAAATCCATTAATTCTTAACAATGCCTTGTCTTCTACAAGGAATACTTTAAAGAAACCTAGAAAACCAACATTTCATTTTTAGGGATCCAGTACAGAAAATATATTACATAATCTAACTTTTACACACTAAAGTCCCTTTCTTGGATCATTCACCTGAAAACAAGACATGCATTTCTAACATACTGGTAAAATAATGAAAACTAAGAAGTCCCCTTTAATTTTCAGAATGTTTGCAGTAGATTATATAACTTCAGATATGCTTTCAATATCTTATTATACGAAACAGCACAGACGCATTTTGTTGGGCATAGTCACCTGAAATAAAAAGAAAAAATTCTTAGTAGTTACTGTAGATCTAGACTTGCAAAATATTTACTAAATGCTACTATTTCTACATTTAAAAAGAGAGCTGCCTTAACTTCATTCTGGTAAGATTTTTGTATCTCTGAGTGTACAGTCTAAATAGGCAAGAAAAATAAAAGAATGAAAGGCAGCAAAGCTTTATAAAATGATGTAGAATGTTAATGGCAAAGTGAGACAGAGAACAGATTCTGAGACTTAAAAGCCTTCATTCTATTCAACAGAGAAATGACATCAGAGCTTGCTGCAATAGAAATGGCTGAACAAAATTACACAGATCAAGAGACTAATTCCGATAGCTGGAGGATGTTCTTGAAAAGGCTGATTTAAGGAAGTGCTAGTACTAAAACTTAATACTGAACTATAAGAAATAGTGTGACAGTTTAAATGCCGTGACAGTTCCAACAGGCATTCTGTACTATCTCAGTCAAATTATTTAGAAATAAGCAAAAGGGGAAAAACATTTAAAAGTAAAGAATGAACCTCATACAAATTATGAGCTAATGGACCACTGGCACCTCCCATATCCCTCCTCCAAAAGAAAAGCAACAAAACTGCAGAAGATTTGACCTATCTACTGAGTTACTGTATTTGAAAGCTGTGCTTCAGTTGGCTTTACATGGATCATGATTGTTGGAAATATCCAAATAATTTTTTGTCAGCATAGAATCTCTGATAAAAGCAGATTTTATTCGCGATTGCAATGGTGGGTGTCCTGCAAGCAGGAGCACCCCTAAGGACACAATGACAGCTTTTGTGCCTTGTTTCCCCCTCCCCTATTTCCCCATTGGTTGGGTACTCCAGGTTCACAATCTTATCAAAGTTTACATTTGTTAATTTGTGTGTTATGCGGTGTCAGTCAGTTGTTTCCAAGAGGTCTCAGTGCTCTTCCTGTCATATTGATATGGTGGTTTTCTTCAAAGTCTTCATTTAACAAAGAGCATTGGGGTGGTGAGGGTGATGCCAGGGGTTCCTGATGCATTTTGAGGCACTTCCTTGGGAATACCATGACTTGTTGTCTGCTTTGATCAATCTTGTGCAGGATATTCTTGCAATGTATGATAAAATATGTGTTTTATGTATACGAGCGTGCATTCCAGGGGAAGGTTTGCTTAGAGGATAAGTGATGCAAATTACCAGAGACCCTCCCCTCTACCCCCACTCCCCCTCCCCCCCAAGTCAAATAGAAAGACTCCCAAAAATAATTATGACAGCGGAGACCATGAAATAAAAAAATATTCTCCAATTCTAATGTAGAAACAGTATTCGATTTCCTCAGTGATTCACTATCTCTGATGGGTCCCAACCCATAAGATAACCTACCACAGACATTCAGAAACATCTATGTGAAGACTGCTGATCCTGGAGACATCCAAAAATGCAATGTCTTCGAGTTGCAACAGAGAAGCAAACTCACATCTGTTTATTTTGTACTTTACCAGGCCGAGTAAAAGGAATTATACGTAGCAGCTTCTCCTCAATAATACTGGCAACCTGGAGAAGTAATATTTTTGTCTTTTTATTATTGTTATTTAGCCAATATAAGCTTCCCTTTTGCACTTATTGTCTTATTTTCTTAGTATTGGACTTGAACTTCTTATTTTTGTATTGCTGTGCTAAGCTCTTGCACCAATAAGACAGAGGCACACTGTTTAGTACAGCAAGTCACAGTAGTTGCAGGACAGCTTTGAAGTATCTGGAACATGACTGGAAAACAAATATCACACGACACAAAAACAGTCCAAGAGATATACGGCACAGTTCTGACTGTCTTGGATATATTTAAGGAGGGATAGACATAAGTGGATAGGAAATAGTGTTCTGTTAAAAAACAAACCATGTCTTTCTCCCTAACCCAATCCTACCACATTTTGCTCAAAACACCTAAAATATTTTATCTTGTGAGGTATTATACATTCAGAAAAATGGCTCTCAATATTTTCAGTTTCATTTTAAGATGATGTTAACCACAAACAGTCTTAAAGTATTTTAAGCAGTTTTGTTACTTATGATTTTTCTAGAATACAGGTAGCTATAAAGACCACTAGATTGATTTCTTCTTTCATGAATTCTAAGGAAACTGTTGATATACTGGCGATATAGCTGACTAGAAAACTAAAGCATCTCCAGATCTGTGAAATCTTGACGAATAAAAGTTGAGAAATAGTGTCAAAAAGACACTTACTTAACTATTTCCAACAAACAGTTCTGTTTTTGCACAGGGAAATGTGGTTAACTAGCGGCTGCTGCCAAGCAGTTGAGAAATTGCTTTATCTGGACTTCACCATCAGTAAAAACTCTAGTTCAGTCACAGGATCCTATCTGTACTGGCTATGATTTGTTTCAGAATGATGATTTAGAAACAGCAAAGCTGAAATATGCTGCCCCTACCTACAGCTATAGCAAAGAGTGATCACAGACCTCTCATAGCTCAATTAAGGATATCTGAAATCTTGGCATGACTATCTGAAAGCATTTTTAGGTTAACTTTTTTTAGCTGTTTAATATAGATCTTCAGAGTAAGTCATCTTTCATTATGAGATAGGCTAAGCATGGTAAAGTTGAAAACTAAGTGGTCTTTTTAAGTTTCAGATGAAGTGCAAGGTTCACAAATGCAGTATCAGTATTGTACTCATAGATACAACCTAAGTATTTGCCTGTATAATTGACTTAACCAGTAAACTAGAAGAAAAACCTTTCTCTAGGAGACTTAAAAAATAAAAAGAGATCAGTAGAAGTAGAATTCTTCTAAAGAAATAGAATTCTAAGACTACACACCATTTTTAATATGTTAGTTAATCACTTCAAAGTTGCAAATAATTTGAAAATGTTATAAAATAGTACAACTGTGAAAACTGCTTTCTTTTCAGTTGTGGAAGACAATAGCTGATGAAAGTCGCATATCAAGAGACTTCTCATGGGGGAAAGAAGCATGCAATGATTTTAGTTATCTTGGTATCTCAATTCCCTGCCTCCCCCCATGATCTTAATGAGCTTAAACTGAAATAAATATGATGAATGAGACTGGATTCTACTTCCCCTGCTTTTCATGTTCATTTCAAAGTATCACAGATGGAAATTACACTTGGCTCTTAAGAGGAGAAGAATATACTTGCTGATGTAGTATAGTGATTTAACAAAGCTTAATTATAAGAAAAGACAGCACATTAACAAGGTGCCAAGGCATATGTGATTGTTTCTTACTTAGAGAGTTAAGCACATTCATCTAGGAGATCTCCCATTAAGTCACAAGATTCTAAGTGAACCCCTTGCTTTCCAAACTCCTTGAGACATGGAGATAAGAACTTCAGATGCAACCAAATCCAAGTTCCAGACTTGATCAGTGGTTCATGTCCAAAGGATTTTAAGTGCACAAACAATCTAAGATCGAATGTTAGCAAAACTAATGAAGTTTGAAGCTATTGGTTATATCATGAGGAGTTTTATCAACAAGATATCTTGATATCAATGTGTAAGGGATATTTGTGCAGGTATGGCCTCGAAAGCTGCCCTTCTCAAGGAGGAAATAACATAATACAATCAGTTGTCACAGAGGAGAGGTCAACAGGATCTTGGGTCGCTTGCAACCTGTGGGAGAAGATGGTTGGTTCCTTGTCATAATGTTTTGCATATGCTCAGTTGACTGCTGTTGAACCAGATGTATGCCCTCAGATTTTTGAGCACCCAGCTGAGGAAAGCATTGTGACTGTTAACTGTTTTGGCCCAGACCTTGATTGTTATCAGTCCTGAGCAGAGCCTTGAGCATCTCACTGTCTACCTGAGCCAGGCCTTTGGTGCAACAGACAGGAGAAAGGAGGAGGCTGGGATGGGGGTAGAGAGCATACAGCCACAGGAAGCTAAACTGTTAAGTGATTCCAAACACTTCAGTATTTTAGAGACACAATTGATAGGATGCATTTTCCTTTCACAGACTATCTCAATATTAAATATTCCAAAATGATTGAATGCTATTAATTCATTTAAGATAGGTAACAATGTAATTGTTTTGATTGTTTACTGATATTTGTCCATGCAGTGCTTCACTATTTTACATGTTTATGTTTATCAGAACAATAAGTGAATCTTAAAGAATTTTCCTCAAAAATATTTTCTTGGAAATTATTTTTTCTATTTCCTCCAGGGAAGGAGGGATCTGAAAGAGCATGCCAGATTCTGCATTACTTTTTTCATGATCTTCACATTTCATAATGTTTGGGGGGGATGATCTATATTTGTATGATTTATGGATATCTACCGTAACTCAGCAGGGAAAATGGTCGAAGTTACACAGCTATGTTTCAGCAGCAGAGGATACAGAACCTGGGCTAAAATTATACATTTTGGTATAATAAAGTTGTTTACATTTCTGATTTTAAGGCGCATGAAATAGCAGTAAGTACTGAACAAAATCATTGCCATGGCATTTTAGTACATCATTATTAAGAAAATCAATGAAACCTTGTTCTCTGTGAACTGTGAACTGGCTACAATAGGGAAAATCTTAAATATCTTGCATATAGAATAGGTTCTTTCAGTATGATCATTTAAAGTGTTATCTGAAATCCAGGAAGGGAGCTTTTAACTCCAATGTGGTGTTGGAAAGCAGCATTCCTGTATTCGTCACAATACATACCAGGCAAAATACTTTGACAAGTAAGCTTGTCTCAGAGTTCAGGTTTTACATATGAACAGACATGGATATGTAGTACATTAACATACGTTCATTCTTTTTTGAAGGCTTGTAAATATGTGCTAGTGTCCCTTTGAGCATGCTTGGTGGTATCGAGGATGGTCAGGTGCCAACTTATTTCTTTCCCTTTTCTCACTATCAGCTTAATCACTTTTGACCCACTTTTATCCACTTTTCCCAGGTATGGGAAATTACATATTAAGACACAACTACTTTTTCAAAACACTATATATAGAATCCTTGGAAAATGTCCTTGCACATTTTGGGGCAGAAGATAAAAGTATTCTATTATGCCCCAGTGCAAAATTATTGAGGGAAACAATACTGTTCACCCCCTAAAGCTGCAGTGGAAAGTTTTAGAACTATCACTTACAGATTCATTTCATTAATCTAATATTGATTCTTGAAATAATGTACTAATCCCCATTGCTAAACAAATCAACCTATATCAAAAGCAAACTCTTCAGTCAAACTTTTGGTTATCCTTAGAGTGTCCTCTCCTTTAGCTTTAAGATACTTTCACCTCATGTATTGTAGAAACTGTGAAACAGGAATTACATGCACTTCACGTTTTATTGCCATTTTCTTGTTATGTGTTGGTGGTGGTTTTGTTTTGTGATGGTGCTAAATATCATGATGGCTTTCTTAGCTGCTTGTAAGAAAGGAGCTGAAAAAAGAGGAACTACAGAATGAGATGAGTGCAAAAAAAGAAAATTTCCCTAGGACTCTGTAGTGTACCAGTACCAATAATTCAAACAAACTGGGCAGGATTGAGCTATGATGTATGTCAATGTATGCTACTTGTGGGAATCAAATGTTGTTTCTACATTAGAATTGGATAATATTTTTTTTTTTTATTTCATGATCTCTGCTATCATAGTTATTTTTGTGAATCCTCCTTGGGGAAGATCTCTGATAGTTTACATCACTTATCCTCTAGATGAACTTTCCTAGGAATGCACACTCTGCATATAGGTGAATATGTGTATATTTATTTGTACACATTGCAAGAATATCCTGCACAAGATCAAACCAGAGAACAAGTGATGGCATGCCTGAGGAAGTGCCTGAAGAGACATCGGAAGGCCTGGCATCATCCCCCCCTCTTTTTTTAAAGAAGATTTTGAAGAAAATCACCATATCAATACGTCAAGAAAGGCACTGAGATATCTTGGAAACAACTGGATGACAGGACTAACAAATAAATTAACAAGTAAATAACAAATGTAAGCCTTCTGATAAGATTGTGAACCTGCAGTACCCAGCCAGTGGGGGAGGCAAGGGGGAGAAAATAGGGTATAAAGACTGTCACGTTGTGTCCATAGGTGCGTTCCTGCTTGTGGGATGCCTGCCATTGCAATTGGGAATAAAATCTGCTTTCATCAGAGATAACATCGTGACAAAACATATTTGGATATTTCCAACACTACTTAACAGTTAACTTTCAAGTTAGCTTTGGACTGAGTCAATTCTCATTAAATAATGTTCAGATATAGTTCATGGGATGTTCTTGTTTATTCATCTGGATTTGGGAGCGGCACTGAATTTAACATCAGAGATAAGAATTCTCTTGCAGTAATTGCTCTCAGAGCCAGAAATAGGCCAACAAGCTCTCTTTCATTTACAAAAATATTGACCAGTGTACTTTTTTTGGCACATCAGTTCTATAGGCTAGTAGGAAATAGTAAAACTATTTTTTTGATTCCACTTAAATTTTCTTCCATTATATTATGAGAATACAGTTTTAGATGAAAACAAGAAATAGAGACAGTGTCATGTGTTTTATGTAGGAGTTACAAGTTCTACTTCTGCGAGTATGAGCCCAGCACAGTCTTGTTTCCTCTATTAGATATCAAGTACATAAACAGGAAGGACTGATCTAAATCTGCTTGATTCAAAGTTTTCCAGAATTTTCAGTAGATTTTTAATCAGTCCGGATGACTAATACAGCAAAGGTAGTGAATAAAACATCAAGAAAAGTGAGAAAACTGCATGTTGTTTTTCATAAGCCCATTAGGATCAGATCTTTAGGGTAAGAACAGTATTTAATTTTTTTTTTTCAAAACCAGTAAAATATTTTCATATTTGGCAGTCGTGATTGTATGGTAAATTCAGAGAGTTTCATAAGATATGGAATCACTAGCTTTCACTGTTGCTCTTCCTGCACTACTCTAGAGTGTGTAATACATTTATCCTTAAGTCAAAAGACTATCTAATTTCTTATTTTAAAGAAATTCATTACCTAATAAATTGAATACTTATGTGTAAGACCTATTTGGAATTTGTAACCTGAAATAATGAATTGTAATAATGTAACAGATGAAGTATTAATATAAATCCTGGTAATGAGAAATACAGCTGATGAACACAAAATACACAGAACCTCACGATTCTTCTGGTGTTATACTCAACTTTTATTATCCTGCTGGGTCTGAGGGCAGTGGTGCTGCACTTTCTGAGCCAGCAGCAAGGCCGGCTGGGGTTTCTCCCCCAGACTGGGGCAGGGTCTGGCAGCCAGGGCAATCCCATCCTGCAGCCATGAGCAGAGCAGACAGGGTGGCCAAAGCCCTGAGCAGCAGGCTCATGCCTGGGGGGGGACAGGTTGAGTCTGGGCTAACATGTTGATCTTGCAATTTACTTGCTTTTCACTCATTCAATTAGAAGTATAGTGATTAAATTTGGCATATCTAAATATCTAAAGTGTATGATTATTATGTTAAACTTGTTCATCGTTCTCTCGATTAACCCCGTGATTGGCTTCAGTCAGATACCAATCCTTCAGTTACTATAATCCCTAGCTATTGGTCACTGTAATTGTTACTGACAGCCATAAAGTGTCTTGTATTCTTCTTGCAGGTACACTTACAGGGCTTCTGCTCTCACCTAAGCCTTCAAGGTGTGAATGCTTGTTAACTTGCTAACATCTGTTTTTCTTCAGCAGACTGTGAACTGTGGTTTTCTTTGAAATATGACTAACATTTTATTAAAAGAATATAATGACAAATGCAACTTTTTTCTTATCGTCATGAATTTGTTTTTTCTACAAAAGTTAAGTATCCATTAGGAGGCATAGATTTCATGAGGACTAACATCTTTCAATTATAGCAATATAATTATGCTGTGTTAAAACAGTGTTAAGTTACAGTGGGAGAATCATGATTATATCTTTTAATCTAAATTAAATTATCATTTCCGAATGATGAAAAAATTGCAAAGTTCAATGTGAATATTTCTCACAATAATAAACTTGACTAGATATATCGGGTGATTTTTAAACAGCCAAGGCAATATTATATGGAGTACTTGAGTAATTATTTGCTAAAGAAGAAGTGGTCTTTTACTTATATGCATTTTTACTATATCCTTGACAGGATTTTGTCATATGTACACCCATAATATTTCCTTGCTTATACTCTGATGAGAGCAAAGTATCATAAGGAAAATGATAACCATATTCATCAAGTAAGTCCATTAATGTCACTAAAAAGTCTGTCCCTGTGCCATGAGGCATTGGTTCAATCGCAGACTTCAAAGTGTATATGCTTTAAAAACTGAAATTAAGAAAATAACTACAATGAACAGAAAAATGAAAATGTCAAGAAATAGGACACAGGTGACGTGTAGATGACTAGGGTTCAAGGTAATGTTGTACTTTACTCTGGCTCAATAGACCTTTTATTCAAATTAAAACAACTCCAATAGAAGACAGCCTAAGCAGTGACTCTAGAGTACCGTGGTTAGTGTATGTAAGTGTCTGGAAGATATGAAACCTTGTCAGCCTGAATATATTTCCTTGCACCAATGTGATGAAAACTACCCTTGTAGTTGCAGAGTGAATAAGATCTTACAGCATGTAAGGAAGAATATTATGTGAAGTAACATTATTTTTTAAATAGTCTCTGTGCTGAAATTATGAACAAAAGTGAATGCTAAATTGTGCTGGAATCCCCATGCGATTCCATACATATCCCATAAAAATCAAATAATTCAAAATGAATAATGTTAGTGCTGAAAAAAGCAAGAAATAATTTTAAACAATAATTAGCTTGATAGTGTAGCAAGCTGTTTTAATGTTTTTTTTAATTGAGTAGTAAGTTTATACTCCATTTGGTAAATGCACATTACAAACAAAAAATATTGCTGTGTTTCAGAATCCTGATATTAATGTAGGCTATCTTAGTCTGCACTGAGCGTAGCATTCATACTAGTAGGCTGTACATCTCCTGTTATCACCTTACTTTTTTGCAACTTTCGCATAATGGGAGAAGTAAGCTACTTTGCCTACTGCCATCATCTGCGCAGTTAATGAGAAAGCATTACATTAAACTAATATCAGCTGAAAATTGAAAGGGAGCATTTCAATGACAGCAGGGCATCTAACTCCAAAGCTCCTAGTCTGAATCACCTCATTCTTTCATTGACAAATGGATTAATCCAATGTGTCTACTTGCACTGAGTAAAGCTTATTTTGTTATAGAAGGCATTCGCTTTCTGTTGAGCACAGCAAAATAGGTAAATCTGTCCTTTAAATTAGCCTGTTTTTTCTTAATCCTCCTTTCCCCCTGGATATTCTTCACCTTTTTTCTTGTGTTAATGTTCTCTGTTTCTAAGCATTTATTTTTAAGATCTAGACCAACTGTAAGTGGATAGTCTTTTATTCTTTATAAAAAGCCTATTTTTTTGGAGCTGCGCATCTCTGAGGAATGCCATGGTGGTTGTAAAATTTACATGTAATAGCTTTGAGGTTTGGAGGCAATAAGAGAGCTAGAGAGTTTCAGGTCAGAGCTCAGAGTAAATTCATTAATTCCTTTTTTTTTTTTTTTTTTTTTTTAACTGAAGCACATAAAAAAATAATGAACTGGGCCTGCTGAGCGTATTTTGCTATATATTGCAGTAAACAACTTTTTCTTTTTCATCAAGGCTTACTTGCAGCTTTATATTTTTAATCTGCAGACAAAGATGTGGAGGGAGTGAGCAAGAGGAATAACATTAAGGGAGTAACTTGGGATACCTATACAGTGCTCCATATATTGCGCTACATGTTACCACTACTACTGTCCTAGAAAGAGATCATCCTAGTATCCTAATATTTCAGTCAGGATGAATGTGGATGCTAATATACACAAACATACACATACAGCTAAGGTAATGCAGAAGATGTTCACAGAAGAATTTACAAAAGTGCAATGGTTTGGCGGAAATTATTTTGCTAGAAACATACAGAGAAAGTATCCCATGTATAACATCCAAATATTATGAGTTATATAACAGAGTAGATTTTAGGTTAGATTTTTCAGTTTTTATTATTTTTACATGTATGTATACTCTAATATCATAGATATAAAATGAAACAAAAATCAAAATACAAAAATCAATCTTGTTAATTACATTTAAGCTTAGGAAGAAGACAGAAGTTAACACCTCCCTCTGAAAAAGTATAAATCTGATAAGGAAGTTAACATTAAGAGGTATATCAGTTATGAGTCATGATAACCTTCTACTTGTGATATGGTTCTCCTGCGTGATATGGTTTAGTACTAGTGGTGGCAATGGTGATGAGGAGACGGTTGGACTGGATGATCTTATAGGTCGTTTCCAACCTTGTGATTCTTGTGATTCTTGTTCTTCAGTTAGTGCTATTGTGCTAATGTGATGTTTTAGAGTAAAGTTGTAAACAATGTTTCACATTTAAGATGATTGCAGATGGCCAGAAACCCTCCTTGAAAGATGTGGTTAATCTTTAGAGAGGATGACCACAAGCTTTCTCCTATATTTCTAAAGAGTGAGCAGAGCTCATGAACACAGCTGGTCAATGCCTACATAATAGCCATATTATGTACGAACAGAAAGACCTATATCAATCAAAGACATCATAATGGGCCCAGGTAGTCCTGCCTATTCAGTAAATGACTGAATCTCTCCTTCCTTGAGGAGAGAGCATACAATAAGCAGCAATATGGGAGGACATCCACTTACAGTAGTAACAGAGATACCATTGTATTCAGTAAATGTCTAGACTTAGAACATGATGACAAAGCATTCTTTATGAAGGAAATGTGCACAAGAGGGAGGAAATGTGGGAATTTAATCTAGTTCCTTGCAGAAGTTAATGCACACACAAGTGCGTTCCCATTTCCTTAGGATGATCTGTTTTTGTCATTTATTTCCTCACTCCCACTAGTCCCCTCAAGGAGCTGGTTTTCAGGGTGCACACTGTTACTGATATTATCTGACAGCTGGCACCCTACAGCTGCAGTAGCTAACACAACAGACCACTAGTGTATACTCCCTGTCTGACTTAGTCACTGTTTCCAAATCCACTCAGAATGTTTCTCCAGCAGCTGGCGCTTGTTCCCCGGCTGCTCTCCCACACTCGCACACGATCATTTCTGTACATAATCTCATCCTCTATCAAGAAAGGATTTAATAGGGCAGACTGCAGTAATCAGGCATAGGCTCTGTCAAATAAGTATCTTCAGCCCTGTTTTGTACTCCAACTTTTTTTATACTCCTTCCTGCTCATTCCTCCTGTGCTTCTGCCTGCTCCCCTTCTGCTGTACGTTCCCCAGCAGTTTGCATAGCTCCACTGACTCATGCAATATCTTTTACCCTCAGGTTTGTATCTGTAACAGCTGCAAAGCCCCAGTTCCCTTGCTGTTTGCTGGTAGCCCATCAATTAGTGTGGCTGACGAGATTTGCTCCTTGTCTTTGTCTCTGTTAAATTTGCCTGTCAGGTTTTTGTTTCAATATATTTAGTTCCTGGCTTCCCCTTTTTCTATAGTAACTCGACTGACAAGGTCTCTGATTGGATAATCTTACATAAATAAACATACTCACATTCCATATATCCTCACCAATCGCTGTGACTGACCCAGGTTTTTGCTTCTCCTTACTAATTCCTTTATCATTTGTTGTTCTCATCTCTGTGTGTTATTGCATATGGCTTCTTACTTTTCCCATTTTGCACTCCCAAGTTCCTTGTCCAGATACCCTAAAGAAGCAGATGCTTTCTCATTCCACATACACTTATACCTATATTTAAGAATTAAGGAAAAACTCTATTTTGGGTATCTGGTCAAAACCAGTGTAAGATAAAATGTACTGTAGGAAAAGATACAAAGCTTGAGTAAGAAGTGCTATACTAGGTTGGTCTTAGTAATAGGTAGGGAACTGTAAAAACAACAAAAACAACAAACAATGCATGCAATTGTTGAGCTGTTAATTCCTTCAACTTCTATTTTTTTGGGGGGATGGCATGGGGCAGATATACTGAGATGGAATCCTGCTGTGAGAGAAGATTGCTTTGGTGATGCTGGGAATAGAAGCGGGTCCTAAATGATAGTTCTGTGCCTTGAAGAGTTGGAGGGAAGAGGAAATAACAGAACAGAAACAAGGCTTTTCTGAATGCACATTCTAGTGGCAGGGCTTTGATACCCAGCTTCATGTTTTCCTAAGTTTTAACTACTGGATTTAATTGATTCAATGGGTTGAGATGTGGAAAGGAATATTTTTAAAGTTCTGATGCACAGAAATGTCTAACTTAAGTATTGACAGTGCTGTATCATATAACTGACAAGTAGTATTCCATTATTATGTTATTGGCTGAGTTCTTTTAATGGTGAGTAATTTTGATCTTCAGTTCTAGTAACAGTTAGAGATTGCCACTTGTGCCTTATACCAAATGATGATAGAAATAGTCTAACAAAAGTTCATCAGATAATCAGAGAACTGGTACTGATTTTTAAAAAAGTTAATAGTTCTAAACTTATTTCTTTAGTTTGTTTTAAAATATGGCATTGCTCTTATATGGTTGCTGGAATTTGTCAGACTGAAAAAAAACATTCTTCAGCAATGGAAGTGAAGCATACAAAAAAAAAAAAAAAAGCAATATCTTGCTGGTTTCATTATTGCTAAGATAGGCTTTTGAAAATGTCATGCTTATTTCAAAATTCAGCTGCTCTATTCTTGACCATTCTTAGTTCTCACTTTAGTTAGCTAATAACTTTCTTCTTTGTTCCCTGCTAGAAAATGAAAACTCTTACTGACTCTTAATAAAAGACAAACAGGCCTAATACCTGTGTGTACTGGATGGTAGAAAATAAGTCTTCTGTTTAATTCTTGTCAGTTAGTGTTGTTTGTTTTTTTTTTTTTTGCCTTTGAAATATGCCAAATAATTCTACCATGGATTTTCTTTATGCTATTCTTTTGTTCTTTCACATCTGGAGAATCAAGATGACATTAGCATTTCTGCACTAGAAAAGAAAATTAAAAATTTGAGAAATCACAGTCCTACAGAACAGAATTTTCGGAAGGATTCTTTAGGCGTTAACTCTGATTTTAATGAATTCAAAGGAACTTCAATTTCTTTAGGAAAGTACTGAAGACTTAAGAAATTTTCATAATAAAATTGACACAATGTTAGTCCCTGGGAAATATCAATTTAAGCTTTGCTTACCTAAAGCCTCTAGTCTATTATTGATTAAATGCTTGCCAAGACTTTTCTAACAAAGTTATTTTTCTCTGTGCATCTCTATTTATTAAAGAATAAATAATTTTGGTTTGTTTTTTGAAAAAAAAAAAAAAAAATCAAGAACTTTTAGTAATCAGAAACCTCATCCTGTCAGATTTCGTGACTTGAGCGTCTAAAAAAAATACTTGCGACAACTGAGATTAATTACTCTGCAGAACTGATTCCCAACACATTGGTACACTTAAAAATGAAAAAATAATCTCAAATAAATTAACAGACTCCAAGAAAACTGAAACAAATTAGTAATCCCCTCCAGCTTTGCTTCCTTGCATTGCTGTGCATGCATACCTCTGTTTCACTTAATTTTCAGTAGAAAAAAAATGAACAGTGACAATTGCTTAATAGTTTATGCATCTTTTAAATCTTAATCAATTAAGCAACACTGTGAATGACTTTTGTTGTGTTTTGTTTGTTTAATCTTCCTAAAGCACTTCACTTAAAACTCATACGTAATGCGTGCCTTGGTCAGTGTTGCTGTGCTCAGTTAATATATATTTAGAAGTGGGAAATAAATGTTTCATGCAATATGGCTTCACAAAAAAACTTGCTTATATGAAGCAGACTCAGAACATGAACAGGCAAGTTTGAATCTATGTAAACATCACCCTGTAATTATGCGTATATGTGATCTTTGAATTATTTGTATGACCTTGAAAGGCATTTTCTCTACAGACTTCTATTCTTACATGTATAAAAGATTTGCCTAGTTTCAGGGTGAGAAATAGTAGGAGGTATTCTCATTCAATTGTTCCTTTCTTGAATGGCCCAACCGTTGTGGGAGAAAATAATTTGACTGTCCTGAGCTTTGTGCTCAGAGTAGTAAATGATCTAGGAAGGGCATTAGAGAGATAAGAAGTGAGTTTTTGGGAAACTGTGTCTCCATCCTATGCAGATTTTTGAAACTTGCCTCCTCAGAGGTCACCGGGATATTTGTCATACTGTAAGATACTATATGAAATGGAACATTCTGTATAAAATTTATACTTTGTGTATACTTTTGTGAGTGCTTTAAACTCCTGTTTTGATTTGCCTAGAAGTACTTCAGTCTTGCCTGAGGCCATGCACCTTGGCATGTAGTTAATGCCTAAACCTGATCAGATTCCAGAAATTTCCCGGTAGGCCTTGAGGAAAGGAAGGTGTTGTGAGTCTGTCCAACCCTCTAGCTATGGCCATTCTTTATTATGCAGGATCATAATACGTAGGAATCATAGGAATTATTGTCAATGTAATAATCTTTGTCTAGGAACTGCACTTCTTCCTCTTCCGATGTCTCTTAATGGACAGTACTTCTCATAAATAAAGCAATAGTGCCCTGAATTTCCCTTTAAAAAATAGACTGAAGTGAAAGTTGTTTCCTTCTGTCCTGCACAAACGACTATTTGTTCTTTATTTATGTGAAACAGCTCACCTGAAATTGTTGCTGCTACAAATAAAGGTCTTTCATTCCGGAGAGAAAGAGATCACAGTGAATCTCAAACTCAATTAGAATTTAATCCTTGCTCATTGTAACTTATTTGTGTATTTTTGTATTTCTGCAATGGTTAATTCTTCTTGCGCATTACTTATTACATGAAGGACAAGAGGAAAACAAAATGGGCTGTTTCAAAATGGGCCTCAATTTGGTAAATTTTGGTCTCAGTAAGGCTTTCTAAAAGTTCTTTGACGATTAAAAATTCTAAAATTATTTGAAGAACTTCATTAAAAGGTGTGCAGTTAAGATAAAAAAAAAAAAGCAGCTTTCTCCTCAGGGCATATCATAGTGATGTATGTTTTAATGACATGAAGGTGATTAGATAATATTGTACTTAGTGTACGCATATTTTAGATTTTAATTAGATTAAAATTTTAATTTTGTGTTGTTCTTAATTAAAATAATAGAAACAGTTCTGTACTCTAAAGCATCTTCTGTACATTCACTGGAATTTATCTAATGGCAGTTTTCTATATCTATACAGCAAAGTAGGTATTAAATGCAGCAATTTGAATAAGACACAGTACAAAAGAAAAAAGATTATTTTCTACTTTTCACTTTTATAGCTTCTCTCCTGTTACTAGAAGCTTCTGAAATAATACCTCTGTAACGGCTGCCATTATTTAAAAAAAAATGTACGACTATTTAAAAAGCAGCAATCCTAAAATAGAGACATTCCTGCGTGCACAAAAACAGTTGCTGTATTGATGCTTGCAATCAATTACTGTAGTATGAGGCATTCACTTCTCTATTACCTATTATTTTGAAACATAATGTGAAGTCACAGCAGGCTTTATAATATTGGGCCACGCATACTGCATCCCAGTCTCATACAAAGAATCTTGAACAAGCTAGATGGTGCATATTCTACAAAAATAAATAAATGAAAATCCAAAAATTCCTATATCATTGCTCTAAACTGCTGTACCACATTCATTTTCAGGATCATGACATTCATTACTGAGACTAAACCCATCATTGTGCGGTTTGTTGAAGTGCTTAAAGCAATGTACCAGCCTAAACAGAAGTTGAATTAACTTTCAATGACTAGCTTCTCTGTTTCATGGAATTTATACATTTACATGCCTGCATCCTCTATTAAAAAAATCTCAGTAATCAGAATTTTGAACTACTTTAGATAGAAATTTTCAGCTTTCTCAAAGATTTATTAGATGTCAGTAAAGTATTTAGTGTAAAAAGGCAAGCACTACTTGCTTTTAGTTAGATCATTTGCTGTTTTGTTGTGAAGTGACAGACTAAAATTGAATGTTAAAGATACAGTGAGTAAATTTTCAAACACTTTAATGTTTATGTTCTCATTAAATGAGATTCAGTGGTTTTCAATATTTGCATATGTTTTAGTCATTGAAATTTTTCATTCCTATTAGTTGCTCTTAGTTCCAGTGATTTTTTTATTTACGCATATACATAAAATAGCAAAGTATTACAATGCACTTATTATTATATATCATGGTCATCTAGTTAGGCAAGTATTATACTCATGTAATAACTAATAAACATTTTTGGAAGGACTTCACTCAGCACTGAGTTTTGAGGTAGGACTGAAGAAAGGATAAAGAATCACCTCTTTTCATGATTAACATGTTTACAAGAAAGAAGTTCTGTTACTTATTTTCTCACGGCATGCAGACAAGCTGCTGAAACCTTTGAAGATTCCCTGAAGGTATTAGTCATAAAATTGTGATATTAGGAGCAGAAATGATACTGTAGAAGATTGCAGGGATTCCAAAATGTAACCATAAAAATTTTCAGTTTTCACCTACTCTTGTATGGTTCAGAAGTACTTACCAGATCATAGAGTGGCAAAAAAAGGAGAGTTAAGATTCTTAAAATCACAACTGGCATGATGTGTTGCCCTTCTGTTTTTTACTTTTGATCTATCTGGTTTGAATTCTGGATGAACTACAGCACTTACCATTTTGTTACTTGCAAGTACTGTTCTTTCTTGTCTGAAAGAGTGGTAATATGCTTTGAATGTACTCTGTTAATTTGCTATTGCTCTCTCAGCAATGTTGATTCTGGGCACCCTGTGAGAAATGCATGATAGGGGCTGGACTTCTGCATGTTACAACAGAGATTCTCAACGTGACTTCTGAGAATCGTATCCATTCAATTTGCTTTATCATAAATAAGGCCACTCACTTCAGTCTTGAATCTTTTTATGTCTATATCTAGATATAACTGGAGAGAATACAAAGGATAAAACTGTTTCTGTACGTACAGGAAAGTATGCATGAAGCATATCCAAACAGTAATATTTGTGTGTTACACTTTTTATTTTCCTATTTTTGCTAATAGAATGTACATATAATATACTTCATGGTAAAATTTTACATATGCTGTTGCTTGAAATAATCAGTGTGGATATGGAAAATTTAATTTTTATTACACAACGGATGTATAATACCAAAAAAAGGCAGAAAGAAACTTCATTTAAATTAGAGATTGCTATGGGAAAACAACAGCAAATATTACCACATAAACATCACAACATTGATCCTAATTTGTGTGCCTAGTGTAAATAGCTGCTCCAGCTAGTTCTGTAATATTTTCATTGACTTCATGCTTTGAGATGTGCACTTTGAGATTATAGAATAATGTTTTCTTCCATGCATTGAAATGCTTTCCTGCCTATTCTTCACAGAAAGAGATATATTTTATTGCATTTTTTTGTAGATAAAGACATGACTTAGTGGGAAATATTGTTGATAGGTGGATGGTTGGACTGGATGATCTTAAATGTCTTTTCCAATCTTGGTGATTCTATGATTCTATGAATTAAAATATATTAATCATTGTATAATTCACATTATCTTTCCTTGAACCTAGATATAAGCCTACTGAAGTAATGTAATCAATGAAAGTATGTATGGGGCAGGAGTGGGAGAAATCTGTCTAGTTGCACACATGACAAACACAAGTGGGGGAAAAAAAGAGATTACTTGCATGGACAAGATGAACACAAGGAGTGTGAGAAAGTCAAACATCCTCTATTATATACAAGATGAATTAATGCTAACAAATGTGATCAAATAAACAGGACAAATTGTATGGAGCAGATGAGATGCAAGAAGGAATAGAGAAAGCAAATAACAAAAATGTCAAGCTTGAATTGCCAAGTTTGGGAAAAACAATAAATTTAAAAATTAATCTAACTTTGTAATAAAGTGAACAGTGAATTTTAAAAATTGTGATGCAGAGATTAACTATTTCACTATAAAGGAAGTAAAACACTTTAATATGTGAATTTTTATAGCTATTCTAAAGAACAGATCAGGTACTATGCTAAGCTCCAGAAACTTCTACCTAAACTTGTATCTCATCTTTGATGGTGACCAATGACAGATATGAAGGAAATGATTGAAGGGCGTATATGCATATGCTGTGTGTGTGTATGTGTGAATGCATATATATATACACACACACACACATATATACAAAGATAAAAAGATAATGCGACTCTGCTGAGATCCTGACTTTCAGGTCCCTGAGGACACTATTAGGCCATGTTGTCCCTGTAGCCTCCACCCAAACCTCTGCCCATCCTGCCCATGGTCCTAGGACCAAATTTCAGCTTAGCCCAGGGCTATTTGTCCCAGATCCCAGTGGCATCACGAGTGACTTGTTCATCGGGGTAGCAGCAAGCACAGTACTGAACATCTGTTTCTTGTGATGGCCCTGTTTCTAATGCTGCCTTCTGCTGTTTCTGACAGATACCCTGAATGGACTGCAGGTTTAGTTTCTGTCTTTGCTGTGACAAGGTCTGTTCGTGGACCCTATTACTAGCACCTGGCTGTGCCCACCACTGTCAGACTCTGGTCTCTCTGTGACCCATTGATAATGACAATGCCTGTGCTGATGTCTCTCTTGCCTCCAGCTACCCTTCTCCCTGCTGTTCCTTAAAAATGGCTGTATGATTATCTGAAGGTATATTATCGGAATACCTTTGCATTGCTGACTCCATAAAAGAAACTAGAAATAAAACTGTTTTGATATACAGTGAAAATGCAATTAGAGTGAAAGGCTGGAATGAATCTCAAGAGACCTACAATTTCATATTTTCAGAGACTTAACCATGTTAATTCAGAGTCCTGTTCTTGAAAAATGTTGAACTTTATAATTTGGACAAGAACTTCATTTCAGCATTGCACTCTTCTCACAGCTTAAGACTTAAAAGCTGAAAAGCTTAACAAGCTTTTCAAGATGTTCCATCCACATTTTGTCTGCTGCTATTTTATGTGTTGAAAACCTCCCAAAATTTCTACTATTAATATTATTGAAAAAGAAGTTATGTAAAAAACATAGCAAATCTAGGTCTGCTATGTCAAAAATAGCAAACTTAAATCACAAACATCAAATATCTATTAACATCAGTGCATGAGTACTGTAATAGCCAGACTTTTTCTTTGATGGGAGTTGCTTGGAGTTTCCACTCACTTGACTGTCACTGATGCTATGCAGTGAATCTGAGGAACTTGTCTAGATTGCTAAGTATATATATATATATATATATATATATACACATATATATTTCAACAGCAAAAATTAATAGGATAATAAGCCCTTTTTTGAGAGGGTTTGTTAAAAATTGCAAGATGCCAATATTGTTACGATGTATCTTTAAAGATTATGTAGTTTATTAATTAAAAAGTTCTCAGTAATTCAGCTAATAAGTTGTTAATAGATTACTTCATATTACTTCATATTTTTATTCATAAAAGATTTCAGACAAATATTGCAATGCAGAACTAAGACCTAGTAAGTAAGAAACTGATATGCCTTTCTAATATACAAATGAACTTGAATGTAAAGGAAAAATTAGTGATTTGCAAATATATTTATTTTATATATGTATATATATAGATTTAGATTTAGATTTATACTGTATGCATTAGTTGATTTGATTTAACAAGATACAACATACTCATTTTTTTAAATGTTTATGTTTCAAATGTAGAGAGCATTTATTTTCTATTCATTAAAAAGAAAAATCTCATAGTTGAGCACTAATCTTTTGATTAATTTTACAGTTTTTAAGCCATCTTTAAGAAATTGACTGGGAAAAAAATTTTAAATAATTTCGTAAATAGTCTTGACGATGAGGATTTCTACCTCAGAAGGGTGAAATGCTTAGAGATAAATTGTCCTGTTCACACTATTTTGGTGTTTATAGAGACAGTTGTTGTAGAATACTTTATCTCAATTTTTTCTTATTCTTAAAACTGCAAGACATGGGGAAGACTGAAAATTTGTATATTTAAAAAAAAAACAAAAACAAAACAACAGCAACACAAAAACCCAAAAAACAAAGAGACAAACAGAGGATTGTATGTAAATAAATGTGAAGATACAAAAAATATGTATACATAAATTTTCATGAAACAAATCCTTCAATGTCTTTCATTGCAAGAAGAAAATGACTCATCACTTCTTTCAAATCCAGGGTATAGTTTGGGGTTTATCTTCAGATCTGGAAAGGATTTCCCAGATTTCCATCTTATTCTCATTTCCTATAGCTGTTTTTCCCTGTTGACATGTAAGGATCTTTCTTGTTTTCTGGCTTCTAGAATCCACTGAGACAGAACAAAAAGTTCAAAATATCAGTGCTGCTTTCTGTTCTAATTTATTAGCTAAGATAGGTATATAATGGTGGTTCAGAAAAAGTGTTGGAAAAATAGTTTCATCAGTAATAGGACAGTAAAAAAGATCATAACATCACCAAAGGGATAGGATCAGGGCAGAATTAAACTTGATAGAAATTTCCAAATCATTTTTCTTGATGAAAAAGTTTCTCTTTGTTTCCAATCATGAAAATTAATTGCACATCCAGTAATATAGATGATGCAGCCCCTCACAGACAAGGGAGAGGTACTCAGGGCTTTCATATTATATTCAATTTATGGAACTGAGATTTTTGCTTTGTCATATTAAGAGTTTCACTGAAGGCAAATCTTTGATCATTACTTCCCTGTGTTTTGAATCCTGTAAGGACTACTTGTTATTTCGTGTTCTTTAATAGACAGCTTTACAAACATTTGTCTTGATGCAGTATCATAATAATTAATCCACCATTCATTTGAAGTACTTTATGATTGTGATTAGTACTACCTTGAGAAGATATTTGTCCTCCTTGCAGGAAAAAGTAGGAAAAAGCAGGTTAAGAAAAGGAAAACAAAAAGATTGCATCTTGAGTTAAGTTCGAAACTTAAATTACCTGAGTGATTTTAATTATTTGATTTCAAAGCAACTCTTTTCGAAGGAAAAGTGTGAGAAATATTACAACCTAAGAAATGTACTTTATTTAATTATGTAATTTAAAAGTGAATGTTTTAGGAAACTTCAGAACTTCTTTTCCATTATCACCTGGAAGAAGAAATAACAACATAATAACAGCAACCAAATAAAGGCAGGACAAAAACAAACCAACCTTCCTTATTTTGCTTTTATTGAACTGATGTTTTTCTTTTGGAAGAAAGTTGCTTAAAAAAAAATCCTACCACACTCCACCTCTGAACATCCTTAAGTTATATTTTACTCAATCTTACAACTATGCAAAAATTACTTATTCACTCTGGTGAGAATGGAGAACCAGGCCAGTCATTTGGGATTCTACCATACAGATATTTATCTAAGAAAATATGCCATGAAATTCATTTTCCTGATTTATACCTTTCCATGATGTCTAGCTTTTGTTAACTCATGACACTTTCAGTTGTTCCTGTCCACTTCCTAATTCAGCCTAAGATACAAGAGAATCGTTTTTCTATGATTATATAATGCCTCAGATAAAATTATATGACAGGTGATAAGGGGGAGAAAGAAAGTGACTGTAGCTTCTAAAAAACTTGTACAATTATATTACAAAGTGCTGCCTGGAGAGTCTTATTAAAGTAATTATAAAAATAAAGAAAAGAACCTCATGCACTTAGGATTATTGGTTTTGCTGTGACATGCCTGACAGTCAATTATAAAGTTTCTATTGTGTCTCTTGTGGAGGTTTAGAACAATCTTGTATTTAGCAACGTTGGGTTTTTTTTTTCTTGTTTATGCTGTAGAACAGATTTGCCAAGCTGCTTGACTGAAACGGTTTCTCTGTCATCAGGGTCATTTCTCCAGTTCTTAATAATTCACATGTTCTTAACAGTTTATGAACTCCCTTCTGTTATATTAACCACATACACACATACAGAAGAAAAAGTATTGGAAAGTTTAATAACCTAGTGGTGATTGATACTATTAGATTTCTGGAAATGGTGGATGAAGCTTTGCTTGTGCAGTCATCTTTCCCCTTATCCAGCATGCTGCCTTTGTCTCAATCCGTGAGTTGTCCCACTTTCACCTTGCCACTTCTCTTCCTCATCTGACTGAAGGGCACTGACTGAGTATCTCTTTTGTGCCGAGCTGTTTGGCAGGGTTAAACCATGATAGATGTTTTTTTCACTCCAACCTTTCTTCCTGTCTTCTGGTGAAATATTTGAGATTTGTTTAATTTGCATCTATGATCTGTGAGAATGCAAATTAAGCATTGTAAAAGTCGAAAAGAAATAGATATTTAAGTTTTCTGATGTATTTATTTGTCACAACATGGTGAGGTGACAGTAACAAATAGAACTGCTTTTCCTCTGACACCCTTCATTCTGTCAACAACGATTTACACTCTGATCCTTTCTTTGTTTTTACAATAATTAAAACTCATGCAGCATACAGATTAATATTTACAGAGTGACGTTGCAAATCTATCTATAGAGTTGCATCATCTTCAGAATCAAGTTCTAGAGGACTCCTTCCCTGCAAATTTCTGGAGTACTGTGTCCAGGTCTGGAGCCCCCAGAACAAGAAAGAGGTGTTGGAGAGGGTCCAGAGGAGAGCCACAAACATGATCAGGGGACTGGAGCACCTCCCCTATGAAGACAGGCTGAGGGAGCTGGGCTTGTTCAGCCTGGAGAAAAGAAGGCTGTGGGGTGACCTCATTGCAGTCTTTCAGTACCTCAAGAGAGCCTTTAAACAGAAGTGGAGTCAACTCTGTGAAAGGATAGATAACAGCAAGACAAGGGGAAATGATTTTAAGTTGAAGGAAGGAAGATTTAGATTGGATGTCAGAGGGAAGTTCTTCACTATGAGAGTGGTGAGGTGCTGGAACAGGCTGCTCAGAGAGGTTGTGGATGCCCCATCCCTAGAGGTGTTCTAGGTCAAATTGGATGGGGCCCTGGGTATCCTGGTCTACTATTAAATCTGAAGGTTGGTGGCCCTGCATGTGGCAGGGAGGTTGGAGATTCATGATCCTTGAGGTCCCTTCCACCCCTGGCCATTCTGTGATTCTGTGAAATTTCTTTCTTCTGAGGAATGCTTTCTATCTCTTACAAACTATAAAATCCTAGAAATTAAACTAGAAAAGCTTCTCAAAACTTACACCATACATAGTTTGTGGCGTGGTAAAATTAATACAGTGAAACTCAGTGCAAAGACTTAAGGTTAGACAAGGTCACATTTGTTCATAAAATATTTCAGCAGTCATACCTTCATGCTCCACAAAGAGATTTCATTCATTCACACATGCCACAGAAAACAAGTGATGCTGGCCATTGAGTTCTTATAATCAAAGGTTCTTCTTGACTGATGATAGCAAACTAATTGTTGAGTAGGTAATTTATATCTTTCAGGAACGATCAGCTGCTACAGAAAAATCTGGCTCAGAATCTTGCTTTAACTTCCATAAATTTTCAGCTTTGTTCTGGCTGGTTTTTCTCTGGGAATAAGTTTGAGGCACATCTATAGTTTATTTTCTTGGTGGGCTAAAAGGAAAACAAAGGTGATATGCTGCAAACTTGTTGCCATCCACTTGTTGTTAGAATGCCAGATCTTCCACTGACAAATTGTCTGTTCTGTGATCTTGTCAGAGTGCATGCCTTTTGGTCTTTTCATAAATAGCATGGCCCTTAATTTTACTGCTGGGAGTAGTGTTGTAGGAAAAATGTTTGTTATTCATTTAATTTCATGCTTTTTTTTTTCCTTCTGATCCCAACACATGTTTCTGTGCATTATTATGTGTATCACTTTTTCTCTTACAAACTTCTACATTGGGACACATCTGTTAATAAAACTCTTGCTACAATTTCCTCTTTTTTTTTTTTTTTTTTAAGTCAATCTTTCTTGTTTCCATTATTACAGAAATAATAATATAAATCTCTATTCACTCAAAACAAGTGCAACATAGCTATAAGCTGTGTTGGTATCTTTTATCACAGTTCTGCACAACAATGTTGTACCTCTTATTTCCCTACATTTCTCAAAATTCTTGTTTGAATGAAGCTGACCATTCTGAATAAAAAATTTTAGATAGATAGTGGAATTCTTAATATATGTTTGTTAACCCAGGTAGACTGAACATAAGAACAGAGAAAAAAAAGGCATGTAGTTATTTTAATCTATATTTTTTCATACAATTTCAACTATTAAATGTTGAATTCCTGACTTTCAATCTTACTGTTGAAAACGTGCATACATAACCTTTTTTAGAGTAAAAGAAAATGACCGTGGCTGTTGCAGGACAGGTAAAATAGGTCTAAAGATCCTTTTGGTAATGTATAACATACAAAGGAGAGAGGAAAACACAATTGTTCAGAGAACAAGGAGCACAAGCACAAATTCACGTACATGTATCCTCTTGGTAGTCACAAATACACAGAGTTAATGACTGAATGGAATATTAATGAGACCTTTGAATTTTGGTCAATTTTTTTTTTCTGTCAGTGCCTCATGAAGATCATATTTCTGAGGAACATGCAATATCAGGAGCATGTAGCTGGCCTTTGAAAGATGTTTATTTTCATGGTGTTACCCAAAGATGCTTAGATTTTCGTTCCTATGGCTAGTATTGCTTGGAAATAGATAGGCTTTTGTGAATAAAAATAGTCTTGTGTTGATTTACGGTCATTTTAAGAGCAGTTCTGTATTACAATCTAAAAGAAGTACTTTTTCCTGTTACCAGGATTTTGTTTGCTTTACAGCAATATTACTGCAGACATTCTCAGCATGGAAGAAAAGTTGTTAAGCAGATGTAGCTCTTGGAAACATAAATTTATTACTTTTGATCACAAGTTATCTGTTTGCTTGCCTCATTGGAATGGCTGGGAATGGGTTAAGTGATCAAAAAAGTTCTTTCAAATACTTCAGGATTATTCTTGCTCTATGAATACTTACCTTTTTCCTAGGCTGTCTAGGAGGTATGCATATTCTTCTCTTCTCCTTGGAATACACAGTGATCCTGACAAAGATTCAGGCCTCAGTCATTTGTTATCTTAAAGACTCAGGAAAGCTTTCAAAGATTTCTTTCCTCTGTCTCCTTTGTAATTGCATAGCAGTAGCCTTAGAAATCCCATACAGAAAAAATTACTTTTTCTACTTTTATCTAATTCTTTTAGCTGTTTAATGTAATCACTGGAATCAGTTATTCTATATAACATAGAGTTCATACAGGTTTTTCAAGATATTAAACTCATGTATTACCAACTAGATGACTATTCCTCAAAATTTCCCTCAGAACTTCACAATATAACCTAAATTCTCACTTCTCATATGCATTTGATTCTACTAAAACCCAGTTTACTGGATTCAAGCCATTTAGCCAAGATATTAAGATTATGGTAGCAATATTCTGCTCTCTTAATTATTTGATTTCCCTATAGTTCCTGTCATCAGGGCATTTTATTATAAAAGATCTTTAAATCATCAATCTAGATCACTGATAAAAGAATATCAGCGTCATATCTTATATCACTTCTTGAAATACTCCATTAGATTATGTTATGCACATTGATATCTCACCTTCGGCTATGACAATTTAAGATGTCATATGCATTGTATCAGACATAAAAATCAGAATTCTATCCAGTGGGAGATTAATGTGCTGTAAAATATTTTCAGAGAAGAGGAGAAACAGCTAATTGTGTTGAAAGAAGGAAAGATGGAGCTATCAATAATTTTTACATGGATATAAAGAAAAAAAATATATTGACTGTTGATTTGTGCTGATAGATTTGATTAACCATTTTCTATATATGAAGCCAGAACTACCTACCTCTACACTCAGATTAGAAACTAATGTATTTTGAGTTATGAAGAGATAGTTATAGGATTTGAATTTCCAAACAAGAGAGAATTTTGTAATCTTAGAACACACATAAGCAGAACACACACAACTCAATAAAGTCCCACTAAGACAAGAAGGGAAAATGAAGATAAATATTGTCTGTCTTGCAAAAATTCAGATGGGAAGAAGCAGGAAGACAGCTGCAGCTAATGCACCTGGTGCTTCCTCTCCAGTTCCTTTATTACCTTAATTTAAAATGAGTTTAGTGCTAATAAAGTTTCTAAGCAAAACAAAGTTTCGGATTACAGACAAAAGTTTGACTCTCTAGGGAAAAAGACTGATGACTGCACAGGATCTAACCCTCTGTTCAACAAAGAATTAGATTATTTATAGAATGTTAGCTTTTTCTACTGCAGAGAGTTGTAAACAAACATCTTTCTTGGCTTCACCTACTCACCCTTGTTTTATGCATAGGGAGTTCAGTAATTATATCTGCTATGTAAGGGAAATAAGGACATCCTCCCCTCTGTGGCTGTATTTTTTCAATATGTGTCTGGCTGGGAAATAAGTAAATAACTTCAATGGAATTCAGTGAAAAACCTGATGTTGACACTACTATGTTCAAGAGACTGCAATTTTGACCAAATTTAAACAGGTAATTGTGTTAACTTGTAAAGAAATAAGATTTCCAAATTTAATCTTTTTCAAATCAAATTATTATTATTGTTAATAATGGTAATAATTTTGTCTTGCAGCTAATGCACTTTTGCATAAGGGTGTCCAATTTGACCTTTCCCAAATGTCAGCAATAATATTTAATGTGAATATGCTTCACAGACACTTTAAACACTCGTATAATTTTTAATATTAAAAGGTAATAATTTTGGTATTTGTACTCAAAATGTCACTGAATATTGCATGAACAGTGATCGTGCTGGCTTAATAGTAAGGTGAGTTTCCAAACCCAGCTGTTACCAGATAAGTTAAGGAATTGATATGGAGTAGTATTGTTGTTTACAGTTTACATATATATGTATATATACACACATATATATACACACAATTTTTTAAACAACTGTGTTTAAAGAACACCTTCTTTTGTGAGCAAGAACTTCTGTATGGTGAGGGTGGTGGAGCACTGGAACAGGCTGCCCAGGGAGGTGGTGGAGTCTCCTTCTCTGGAGATGTTCAAGACCTGCCTGGATGCCTACCTGTGCGACCTGGTGTAGGGAACCTGCTTTGGCAGGGGGGTTGGACTCGATGATCTCTGGAGGTCCCTTCCAACCCCTACAATTCTGTGATTCTGTGTGTGATTTTGTAAATTATTAGGTCTTCAGGATTTGTCTTAAACGATTATATTATGGTATGATTCTGATTATGGTAATAAGCAAAAGTGAAAAGAAAATATTATTTTCTTCTAATAATGATGATCTTAACTTTTAGATGTGGAACTAAATGATTTTTAAGATCCCTTCTAACTCCAGCAATTCTATAATTCAGTGTTCCTATGAAATTAGTTTCAACAATATTTATGTACCAAAATTGAAAATGAATCATAGAATCTTTTGAGTTGGAAGGGACCCTAAAAGGTCATCTAGTCCAACTCCCCTGCAGTGAACAGGGACACCTACAGCTAGATATGGTTGCTCAGAGCCCTGTCCAGTCTTACTCTGACTATTTTCAAGGACAGGGCATCCACCACCTCTCTGGGCAACCTGTCCCAGTTTCTCACCATTCTTACTGTATATAAAAACAAAATAAACAACAACAGCAAAACAACCCTCTTACATCCTGTCTAGATCTCCCCTCTTCTAGTTTAAAACCCAGCTCAGAAGTCTGTCCTCTTCTTTATTATAGCCCCCCTTTAGATACCAAAAGGCCACTATCAGATCTCTCAGGAGTCTTTGCTCTCCAGGCTGAACAGTCTCTGCTCTCTCAGCTTATCCTTACAGGAGAGAATTCCATCCATTAGATTTAGAGCAAAACTCTATGACTGTCTGGCATATTAAATACACAAGAAAAAAGAAATAACAAATAATAAATTTTAAAGATCTCCACAAAACATATTTGAAGTTTGCCTTTACTGAGTGGTAAATCAAATTTATAGGAGAGAAGGTGTAATAAGAAAGGGGCAAATGATACCTTGAACATTATGTACAAGAAACTGTGAACACTGATCAAGACCCCAGAAGCAGTCATCTCCCAGGCGATGCTAATGGAAATGGGAACAAAAATTAGGGAAGCATACAGAATACTTTTATTTAAGAAAAGACTCTGGGACACAGCAGGAAATTAAAGACCAAATAGTTAAATTTCAATTTATAGGAAGGTATTAGAAACCATTTTAAACAACCAGGCTGGAAAATGCTTTGAAAAAAATGCAGCTTGATTAAAGGAAGTTGGAATAGGAAGGTTACGCTTTATTAATTTGTTATTTCTGTGAAGTTATCAATGCCAGACAAAGGAATTGCAGCATAGATATAGTACTGAGGACTGCTCAGGAAGCTTTTTAATATCAGAGGTTGTATAAGGTGCAGAATCATTGAATAGAAGAAATTCTGGCATATTGATTTAAAAGAAAATAGCTAAATCAGGACAGAAAACAAGCCATTATAAACCAAGAACGATATTGTTTGAGAAAAAAAAAAGAAATATGATTCTGTAGAAATAATTACTGCACTAGAATCTAAAAATATTTGGTTGACGATGAGATAATACAAAGGACTTGTGCATTCTACAAATAAAAGGTCAAAACTTAATAAACTGTCTTAAAATATTTTATAAAATTTTTATCATTGTTTCTGTATTGCATTTTTTTTTCCTCCAAGTTTGAACAGAGAAATAAAACTGATGAAAGTTAAGTCCATTTTTCTTAGTGATACTCCTAAATATGTTATTTACTCTAGGGTATGGAAGCACCAACAGATGTGCTTTAGGCTTTTGTAAGGGTTATAAATGTCAGTGTAGATGAGGAAAAGATAAAATTCACTGTTCAGAAAGTTATGTTCTTCTGTGTGTTTCTAGCCGGAATGAATTTAAAACTTTGAAGCTGGAAAGAAAGACAGTCTCATCTAAGAAAAAAAATAAAACCAAATAAAAAATAAGAAAAAAAAAAAAAGAAAACCACACACCAAAAACAAACAATCCATATCATGCTAAGTGGAAGCAAAAATACAAACTTCATCTTGGTCACTGTTTGGGAAACTAATGTTTCCCAAACCAATATATTTTACTTTTCATAATTTTGTAGTGGATAAAACAGTAATTTCCCACATAGCCTGAAGACTGCTTCTGGACATATAGTGAGAATGAATAGATTTGGTAGACTGATTTGTATCATGGCATTTTTCCTCCTAGAAATTTTTTTTCTATTAAAAATCTAAAGAAAAAGTCTTGATAATACACAATGTGAAATACATGTTTTTAATACAGTTATAGTATTTCAAAACATTGAAAATTAAAATACAATGTCTGAATGATACTTTTTAAAAGAAATAAGACAGTTTGTTACCTGGTTTTTATAAAAATACCGTATTACCTTTTCTGCTTTTTAATTATGAACTCATGTGATCTAGAACATAATTCTTGTTTTCTGAGGTTTTCTTTGTTGTTGTTGTTGTGCTGGAATTTTTCTGTCCAGATTTGATTTGCTGAATAATTCTTAGTACTTCTTGTACTTGACTAGCTGCTAGACCCCTACACAGCCACTGTTACACTCATGTTCATCACCAGAACACAGAAGAAAAATAAAATGGAAAAAGTTATGGGTTAAGATTAAGACAGGGAGATCACCTGTCATCACAAGAAAACAGATTTGTCAAGATCAATGTAGTTTATTATCAACTATAATAGAACTGGATTGTGAGAAACTAAGATAAATACTATAACACTTTACCCTCTCCTCACTCTTCTTCCCATGCTCACGTTCATTTGATCATTCCCAGCATTTCTACTTTCATTCCTCAGCAGCACAGTGTGATTGCAGTCACTTCTGAACACCTTGTCTCTGTTACTCCTTCCTTAAGTTTCCGCTGCTCAACAAGGTGCAAGCCATCAAGAGCAGAGTGCTTTAGGTTGGGTCCCTCATAGCCTGCAGCTCCTGCTGGGCAGCTTGGTCCTTTGTAGACTCCTATCCTCAGGCCACGCACCAGAAGCCTGCTTCTTCATGGAGTCTCCACTGTTCTGTAACTTCCTTTATGGCAAGCCCACCTACTGCTGTTCGGGCTCCTCCATAAGCTGTATGTGCTTCAATATGGCCTTCCACAGTCTGAAAAGACCTGTTACACCACAGTCCACTCTATGGGATGCAAGGAAACATCTGCTCTCACATCTGGAGCTTCTTTTGTATTCGTGTTTCTGTTATTTCTCAAACTCCTCATCCCTGTCTCCTCATTCCCAGGCAGCATTTTTTTACCCTTTTTTATATATAGAATCATAGAATCCTTAGAGTTGGAAGGCACCTTCATCTAGTCTAAGTCTCCTCCTCCTGGTCTCTTCTCAGAGGACCATATAGTCAAGTTTCTCCCAAACCACCTCCAACTATTGTCACCCACACCCAATACAATATTTTGTAGTTCATATGTGAAGTGTCAGCTATTTTAGAAAATTATCCAGATAGTCTTAAAACTTTATCAAAGTTAAACATGTGAATATGGTCAATGACAAATGGAGATAGACAACTGTATCAGAACACAAATATTTGTGAGAAATATAAATAAATAATCAATAACTCAGCAGTAGTATTAGCAGTAAATTCTATCATGGTAGCTGTTTTATTGAGTTTGTGCATGACATTTGGAGTTGGGAGGGATGTAGAAAGGAACTTAGTGATAAATAAGACTAAAAACATTGATATGAACAGAAGTTCTTTTGAAATTGAGTTCTATTGTTTCTCATATCTCTCCTTACCCCTAGGTAGGTGTTGTAATTTATGATGTGATGGGAAGTACAGCAATAATAGCAGAGTGGCAAAATCCTAGGCTACAGCAAATAAGAATAAGCCCAAGTGCAGCAGCTGTGGATGCATAAACAAAAGGAGAAAGACTACTTACCTTTGGAAGGCCTCAGATAGACAGGGATCTTCAACAAGATCCCCTCACCATCACTGCCAACCCTCAAATGAGGTCCAAAATGGGAAGGGGTGTATCCTAGCTTCATCCCTTCTAGTCGCTCACATGCATTGCATGCACCTGTGGTGCCCTGGCTTGGCCACCAGGTGCTCAATCTCTATTTCAGATCATGACTTAGCATTTCCACTACAGGGGTAATCTGCAAATTTGATGGCAGTGTATCACATGTCATTTATGCTACTGAAGAAGAGATGGAATAATAAGGATTGCAGCAGTAATTGAGAAAAAAAAAAAAAAAAAAAAAAGGAAGAAAAACAACAACAAAAAAATTAATGAGGAACAGTGCAAAGTTTATACAGAGAGCAGAAAAACGCTGCATTAATACAGGCTCAGAAATTATAAATTACATTGAGATGAGCTTTTGCTAACAAGGTTTAAAAGGTTATTCTGACTGCTTCGTAAATATGATCCAAGGTCATTTTAAATAAGAGAAACTGCCCACTAGGCTATATGAGGAGAGCAGAAGAAAAGAAAGTTAGAGGAAAATTATGATCTACTTTTACCTCACATCAGCAAGGGCGGATCTGAAGTACTGCTTCCATATTTGGGTCTCCAAACTCAAAAGGGTTGTACAAAAACTGAAAATAGCTTAGGGATGTGCTGCAAAGATAAATAGAGATTTAGAGGCTATGCCCTGTGAAGAGAAACTGAGGGAGTATATTTTATCTTGGGAAAAGAATAGAAAGTTAAGGATCAATTTAATACCTGCCAACAGCTATTTGAAGAATAGTTAAAAAGATGTGTCAGATATAATAAGGGAAAATTGTCACTGATTGAGACCATTGCCTTCCAGTAATGGTCTGGGAGCTTGAAACTAGACACTGAGAAATATCTTCTCAATAAGAAGTTATGGAAATGCTGGGATTGACTACCCAGACAGGTCATTTTGGCTTCATTCTCGAAGGTTCTCATTATTCATACATTCATTATTCATAACAAAGCCGTAGCTGACTAGATTTTGTGTTGACAATAACAACTAGATGGTGTAGAAATCTGTGCTGTAGGTTGTTGAAATGAGTAAAAAAATGAGGCAACATTTTTTACCAATTAAATTTTTTTATCAATAAACGCTGAAATAACTAAATAATTACATGTTTATGATGGTTATTTTAACACATTGATTTCTCTCTTTTCCAGTCCATTCTCAGATCCTAGGCACAATCATGTAGGAAAAGATTCACTGATCTGTCCTGAAAGTTCAGTTGCGGTCAAAAAAGCCCATGGAATTAATATGGCATTAAACAGAATAGTATTGATTACACTGTATTTTCACTAATCAATATTAATACACTAAAACTCTGCAAAGAATGAGATTGTGTCATTCTCACAGTGTTTACACAAAGTAGGAAATGGTCCCTAGACAAAACTAAGCTAATTTCCTGAAAAGAGCAATTATTCTGGTTTGACAAACACACTATAAGAAACTCTACTTTTGAAAAGAGTACTTACATCTGAACTAACTTAAATGCTCATTTTTATACTAGTAAATATCCAGTTCTTTCTTTAAAAAAAAAAAAAATAAAAATTAATTTCACAAGTATCTTAGTTCCGAGAATAATCTATTCTTCCTGCATGAACTCCAAAAGTGAAATAGAAGACACTTTTACTAATACACTATGAAAGTGTTGTAACAATTTGGTATGGATGCACAGTTTATCTTAAGTTGGAGGGTTGGTTTCTCCCTGTCAGATAGTTTGGAACTTCATTTCTCTTGGTTAGGGAGAAAATCATGCCATGTAGCTGCCTACTCTGGGCTAATAGAGAGATGTAGAAAATGGCAGTTTCTCCTGTTATCCAGCCCCCCTGATGTGATTTATTTTTCTTGTATTTCTTCTTTCTAGGTCATTTGTATGCTATTTTCTTAACACCTTTCCTTGTATAAAGAATTTCTGATTGTCAAAACTTATGATGTTGACTTGGAAAGATTCTATATGAAGGAGTTTAACAAGGATAGTGTCATGTCCTGCTTATCCTTTACAGATAATGAGTGTGAAGGTTAAACAGTGATGCTCATGAAAATATAGACAGCCCTGAGGCTCATCTGGACACTTTCAAACGCAAAAATCTAGTGACTATCTTTATCAAAAGGTAAACATTTCTTAGTTATCATAGGCTGAAACACACTTTTCTTCTGTGCAGCAAAAATATTATCATGTAATTTCTATGAATATAGACCTGTGTCACAAATGGCATATAGCTACGTGGGAGAATTGACCTCTTTTATTATAGATGTTTAAAAGTATTGGCATAGCAGAGCATATAATTGCACAGAAAAAAAACAGATGAACAAAAGAAGAGCAAGGAAGTGCAAATAGGCAGCACATTTCACACAAATGACTACCAAGAGAAAAAAACAAACAAACAAACAAAAAAAGAGCATATCAGGAGATCATGAGACTTTTGAGGTGTGAAAAGCAATAAAAACATCAGGTATAGTTAAAGAAAACTGAAAAATGAAGAAGACAATCGTACTTTGGTTCTGATCTCATAGAAAAGAGATATCAAGCCACAGATTTCATTAAGTAAGTATCACTGAGAACATCAACCATGAGTGTTAAGTATATAGTATCAGCTTTATGGCACCAAATGCTGACAGCTAGATTAGAAAAATATTCCTTATAATTAACAGTCGCGAGTTTTCATAACACCACAAGTTAAAAAATGTCAGTGTCAGGTATTTGGGCTCCTCCTCTCCTATGCAAAAAGTGGAAAAAATGTTAACCCTTTCCCCTTTTCTCAGCAGTCAAGAACAGCACAGGACAGTAATTAGACAAATTGATAGCAGGAAGGAGAAAGGGAGCGGGTTCCCAAGTATAGAATCCTTGGAGTTGGAAAGGGACCTCTGAAGGTCATCTAATCCAACTGCCCTGCAATGAACAGGGACATGTACAGCTAGATCTGGTTGCCCAGGTCTGGATCCAGCGTCATCTTGAAATTCTCCGGGTCATCAACCATATCACTAGGCAACTTTTTCCAGTGCCTTGCCATCCTCACTGGAAAAGTTTTTTTTCTTATATCCAATCAAAATCTACCCTCTTTGAAGCCATTTCCCCTTGTTCTGTGACCACAGACCCTACTAAAGAATCTGTCCCCTTCTTTCCTATTGCTCCCTTTTAGATACTGATAGACCTCTATCAGGTCATCTCATAGGCTTCTCTTCTCCAGGCTGAAGAGCTCCAGCTCTCTCAGCTTGTTCCATTCCTTGGATCACTTTTGTGTCCCTTCTCTGGATGAGCTCCAACAGGTCTGAGTCCCTTTTGCACTGAGGACTCCACATCTGCACAGTACTTCAGGCGAGGCCTCACAAGCACAGAGTAATGAGACAGAACTACCTCCCTCTGTAGACTGGCCAGATTTCTTTTGATGCAGCCCAGGGTATAGCTGGCTATCTGGGCTGCAGGGGCACATTGCTCACTAGTGTCCAGCTTCCCATCCACCATTATCCCCAGGTCTTTGTCAGCAGGGCTGCACTAAATCCTTTCGTTCCCCAGCTTGTATTGGTAATGGGGATTGCCTTGAGCTAGGTGCAAGACATGTATTTGGATTTGTTGAATCTCATGATGTTCACCTGGGCCCTCTGCTCTAGCCTGTCTAGGTTCCTTTGGATGGCATCCTGTCCACATGAAGGAGAGAGGAAGGCAAGTCAAGACACGGAGTGAGAGACATACCTACCATCATCATGAATACTCTGCAACCTTTCAGGTTTTATTAGCTTGCCTCTTCGTAACTGTGAACCTCTGATCTCCTGGAATCAGTACACTTCAACCAGAAACTTTACACATGGGCCTTTGTAAACAGAAGGATTTACAAATATGTCAAGAGATGAGGAATACAGCATAGGCTAGGCCTAATATAATAAGCACACCTGGGAATTTCTACCAGAGCAATTTACAGTGATGCATTGCAGTTTAACTATTTTCCTGTGTCTAAGCAGAGCTAAGCAGTTCAATGACATTGAAATTTCAGCTGTTGTGCTCATTTGCCAGTGGAGAATTATGTGCTTAATTAATGTTACCCTTAGAACACAAATAGAACACAAATCATATTCTAAATTTTGTTGATAATTTTTTTGATAATTTGTTTGCCACCCTTCACAGTTGATATTTTATATTTTTGTGGATCCATCAAGTTTTTAACATCCCAATACTATCCTATAGTTACATTTCAAGTTCAGCAGGACTGTAAGTATAGTCCGGCTTTCCTAGCCTCTTATCTTTGCCTCATTCATATTACCTCATTCCTGACTACTTCCAATAAAATGCAGCCAAATAGATCTTCAGTATTAATCTGAGCACATTTGCCACATTGTTGAACTACAAACCTAAGAGGATAACTGCAGCTTTTCTGAATGTCTTGTGAGTTATTTCAATCTATTGAATCTATTCTGCCTCCTACAGAAGTATACACCATCATTCGTTCTTTACGAGGTGGACTGAAAGTTATTTTAAGATCTGGACAAATCTTGTTTTGACCGCCATTATTATAAGTCTCTGGAAGAAAAAGGCCTGTGGCAGCTGACAAAAAGATGTATTTAAAATACAGATATTCATCATAGAGGACAGGAATGTATAAAATCTAAAAGGTGACTGTTCTATAGTATGCCTTCATGATTCGTTGAATGTCAGGAGCATCCAGGAGGAAAAAAAAATCCCTAGTTGTTTATAGGCATTTTAAAACCTGAGGGATTCCTGGGGACACCTTGAAAGAAATCAATACTTTGTTGATGTCTTATTTGTATACATGTTTATATGATAGTAAATATAACAGATGTAGCTTGGATCAACACATACTTCATTTGTTGTTTTTTTTTTCTTTCTTTTAACTATGAGTTTATAAACATTACATCCCTTAAATGGAAGAAGTAAAAAGTGACAGACTGTGATTTCCTAAATATCAAAACATTCTATGCTTATATTACAAAAAAAAATTCTAATAATTTTACTGAAGCAATAAATTCAATAGTTGAATAAAATTTGTACACACTACTTTGGGTTGAAAGATGCCATTTAATACTTGTATGTTGAAAGCTTTCTGGTTCAAAACATTGTTTGACTTGCTAATTCTGTCTTCCATGGCCTGACATTATTGGAAATGTTTTAAGTAAACGTTACAGTCTCAAACCACATATGGCTCATACTCTATTCAATCTTTCATAGGTGCTTTTTCCTAAGAGAGAAACATCGAAGTTATGAAATAAATGCAAGTTATGAACTTACGTTAAATTATCTGTATAAGTTACATTTTTTGTTGTCTTCTCAGTCTTCTCTCAGTCTTTTGTTGTACTTTTCAATGGACTTTTATTTGCACTGTTTTTCTTTTAGGTCCATGCTAAATGATTTGGGGACAGAAGGGTGGAGGGGGGGGGAGGGAATATGAAGAAATAATCTATCAGAAGGAATGTTCCTATGTGTTTATATGGAAACAACAGAGAAATCATCTGTGCTTTGGGTGCTAGACTAAGATAAGTGAGTCCATAGCAAACTGGACATCAATGTAGTGAATTATTTTGAAGTTGTTTTGTTTGTATGTCATAATATGTCATGTTATGTATGTCATAATCTAGTATATGAATAAACTTACACATATGACCCTCTTCATAACACTTGGGGAAACTGATATTTGTTACAGCACACTAAAAGCATTTTCTCTAAATGTAATCATGCTTCATTGAAGGAGAAAGAATGTTATTTCATCAGTTTTAAAACATGTTCAGTCACATGTTCATTTTATGATCTAATCTTATAAACTTGGTTTGGGTTAGTTTATTGAATCACGTCAGTAATGGCTCATCTTACTTTTAAGCCTCCAGCAGAGTACAATAAAATTTGTGTTCAGAGATGCACTTTACAGATCTGAGTGATCACTGAAATATAATGTCCTTGTCTTTTTCCTTTTTCTTCCCCTTCCCCTTCCCTGTCTCTTTTCCTTTCTAATTACAGCTGCAGGAAAGCTGCGTCCTACAAAAACCCATAAATAATAACAATGTCTTTAAGCAAATAGAAGACTGCGTGGCAGATGAAACAAAAGAGGCCAAATAGCAAAATAATAAGCAAGTTAACAAAAGGCAAGCTAAAAAAAATAAAAATCTCAGGTGATAACACATGTTTCTAGGTGATCCTCAGTGTCTGTCTTATTTTCATTACTGATTTGTTTTTGCCCGGAAAGGATCATTTGAAAACTATTAAACACTGGGGAAAAAAATGATGGAAGATTAAGGAAGGATAACATAGGTTATCTTGAGGAAAGAGTACCAAAGTCAACATGCATACAATGTTTCATTATTTACTATATAATACAAATAAATTGGGGAGAAAAGCTAGGAATGATAAAAGGATAGCTCACTCTTCATAAATTGTGATGTACTAGAATATTTATCGCTAATATTTCATGATGATATGAGGTGTTACCTGGCTCAAAGTTTAATGAATCCACTATCTACCAACACGATTACAGTGTACAGAATTAGAGATCCTGGAGCAAATGAGTTCACTAAAGAGGGAAGTCAGACTGGCTAATTAAAACTTTATTCTTTGTAAAACTTGAAAAATCAAATTGCTCCTCTCTTTCCTGTTATTTTTTGACAGTCAGCAGACAACTTTAGAGACAAGCTTGGACTGTCAAAATAATTTCTATATATCAAATGTCAATGCAACTCTGGAAGAAGATAAAAATTTGCTTTCGATATGACATTTATATGCCAGTGCTTGATTTAGATAGGCAGAGGTAGCAAGGCATGTTAGCTAAAAGTAGCTATGCAGGATATTTCTAAATGTGATGTTTCATTTATGTTGAAAATGATGTGGACTTAATCAAATAGCGGAAATGAGTGAGCTCCAAGAAATACTTTAAAAAAACTGTGCTTAGTAACTTGATATTATGCTTCCTTTCTCAACACAACTACAAAGCTGTCACATTAGTAATGGGGAGTTCCACAATAAAAAGGTGCATTATATGTTTTGGCAACAGCATAGCTAAATTAAATATGTTATATCTGTTAGGAGTTCTGCAAATGCATCTAGTGTATTTAACAGGATAATGTATCTAACAGGATAGTTATCAAAGAATATGAATTTCTGTTGAGCTTTGTCGTAAAAATCTCATACTTTCCCACCTTAAAATTTTTGTAAAATAGGAGAAGGCAGTGAATCCAGCATGACTAAGGGGAAAAATTTTAAATTGTATATTTCTCAGTGTTATATTTACTTGGCACCAGATTTTTTTTTCTTCACTGACAGTAACCTTGCATGTCTGATATATTTGAATACCTAGATTCCTATCTGAAGCTTCTTTGAGGACCTTAAGGTATAATGTAGTACACTCCTGTATTATCTTGTTTGCTTTTACAGAATAAAAAAATAGATCTTTTAGATTTTGCTGAAAATTCAAACCATATTTAAATATGAGGGCTACTCCATAAGTAATGTTTTCTATTATTTTATCTTGGCTCATGATATCAGAGGCAGGTGTTGGCAGTATGGCAGGAGGGGCTAAGCCTTTCTAGCAATATTTCAGTACATTCTGTTCCTGTGTGGATGACAGTGGATGGTCAGTCTGATAAAATGGTGTCTGACATGGAAGTGTGTGTGAAATAAAGATGTGTCATTTAACTCTTCCACAAGGAAAAATTGCACCCATTAACATTTATAGAAAACAAAAGGTGGATGTGAGCACAGTGAGGCAGTGAGTGAAGTACTCTCAGCTGTTGTAACTGTGACATTAGGTCACCTGAGCTGGTGCAAATTTCTATGAGCTCAACACACACACTCTCATTCATTTTTGGAAAAAATACGTAGCTAATGGTGATGACTATGTTGAAAAAAAGTGTTTTGTAGGTGAGAATTTGCTCTATCAAGTAATCTTATTGTGCTCTTTGTATCTGTATTAGCTTTCCTGAAAATAAATAGAGTGTATTAGTTTAGGAGTGTCTTAAATACATTTAGTGAAAAAGTAAAACATGGTGAGGGGAAGAATATCAATTTTGTTTTTTCACCAGCCAAGTCATCAGTTCCTAGTCCTACTTTCTTTTTAACTACGGAAGCAATTCTTCAAATCAAGAGAAAAGGACCTAGTCTAAAAGTCATGCACAGGAGTTCTGCCAGAGTGTGACGTTAATTTAATTAAGTTATAAAAAAATACTTTATAAAAAAAGAAGAAAATAAAATGTTTAATATAATAGGGTCAACTAATTAGCTAGGGTCAACTAATTAGCTGGGGTGAACTGTTAAAATCAGCTCTGATATGCTGATTATATTTACTCCAAGATTATTTAATATGTATTTTTGGCAGACACAGAGGGGAGAATACAATAAAGATATATTTATAAAGAAAAATAACTATGAAACAGGTTATTGTACATTTGAAAAAGTATTTCTTAAATTTAAGTACAATCCAAGTAACTTTCACAGTGTCCTCTGCTCTTAATCAGCTCAAAGGCTCCTGAACATCTCCTATAATACCACAGTTTGTTGCTCACTTCTGTATATAGTAGAACCAGGAGCAAAAAGTTCACTGTGCTAAAAATGAAAGCAGTCCTAAGTTTTCCAAAACTTATGCAGAAGTAGAATAATAATAATACCATGATAATGCATACACGCATGAGAAAATTTGTTTTGTTGCATTCTCTTTCCTTGTTTTCCTGTAACTGTTAACATGTTAAATGGTTTCTAGCCAAGATGTAAGGACCTCTAAGAACTTTAAACAGGAAATTTTGAGGTTTTTCAGATTTATAAAATTTTTCCGAACAAATTAATTTTAGACATGACTCTCCACATATTAATATTTAAAGAGTGCTTGAATAGAAATGACACAAAATATTCTTTCTGTCAGTTTATCTATGTTTAATTTAAAAATAAAAAAGGATAGATTTCAAAATACATGATTTTGGGTTTTAGTGATTCAAGCAAGGTAGCTGCAAGTTAGTAATACAAATGGTTTTAATTACTTTGGCAAATTCCATTGCATAGTATAGCACAATTTCCTACTTTTTCCACTTCTTTTTCTTGTAATTTGACACTTGTTTTACATCCTGTTCGGAAATTTTTCTAGACTACAATGGTTATGCATTATTCATCAGACATAGCAGTTATTAAGCCAAATTAAATAGCATTTTTAAACGACATATATATTTTAGTTGATAACAACTTTAGCATGTGTATTAAGAAAAGCATTCAGAGTCACTAAAACCATAATATCTAATTAATATCTATTGCATACAATTCAGCTTGTTCCATCTTCTTGTTATGTGAACATATGGATTCAGGAGATCTCCTCAACTAATTTATAGAAAGGTTAATTTTAATTCAATGAATAGAGGAAATAATTGTCTTACAAAATATTAAAAAAAAAATCTTATAAAATATGACAGATAAAATAAAAAGGTTTTAGAGATTACCCTGTCATCTTAATTCCTTGCAAGAAACAGCATAAACTCTTGTGAATCTGAAGAACTGTAGATGTGATATGAGATTAATTCTACAGATTTAGAGGTTTGTGGCCATGCATGTGGCAAGGGGATTTGAACTCAGTGATCCTTGGGGTCCCTTTCAACACAAGCCATTCTATGATTCTATGAAAACATGCTAGAGTGAATTATATTTCCATATTTTATTCCTCTATCATAATCCTATTTTACATCTAATTCCACTATTTTTAACATACACATGTGCCTATACACATATATGCATGTATGTATACAGTTAAAATCTGTACATGAACATACATTTTTGTTTGTGGTCAAATTCAATGTTGATTTATTGTTAATTAGTTCTGAATATCTTGCCACCAAACACTTAACTAAATGTTAATAGTACTTAATAAGAAATTAAGTACTTCAATCAAAATAATTTTCAAATCCAGTTATAGGCACCATTGAAGATTTTTAAGGGTTTGTTTTTTTGGTTGTCCTTTTTCACAGTGATTGATTTATTTTTAAAATTGCCTAATTCTCTGATCTATAATTATGGACATACTATACAAACAAACAAACAAACAAATAAATAAATAAATAAATAAATAAAAGGTATAGAGAAAAAAGTCTTAGTATTTGTCTTCTTTCTTGAGGATTTGGTGAAGTCTGTAGAATTTCTCTCCAGATTCTTTACCAGTTCTAAAAATTGTATGATATTTCAAAATCCGCTTTGAGATCTTAAAATATCTTGGCTGAGCTTGAAATAATCTTTGTAGGTTTTGATTACCCATTAACAGTTTAGAGATCCTGTAATCTGTTATTTCCATATACTTTATGAGCCTTTTCCCATAAGAAATATATTTTCGAATAGTCAGGCATTTTTTATTTAGTATGTTTTAAACCTCAACCTCTATGCATATAACATATTTGAATTCCTTCATAAATTAACGTAGGCAAAGGAAAAAAAACATCATAATATTCTGAACACAAGACACATATTTTTCTTTTCCCTTGTCTAATGGTCTTTATATGATCCACCAAAATTGTCCTAGCAAAATAATGGCAACAAACAGAAAGAAATAGAATTTAGATGAAGCTAATGGTTTCTCTCTTCTCAAACGGGAAACTCTTCAAAGGAAATCGTACATTTAATTTTGAAATCACAGTTGAAATATACAGGATGATATTTGTGAAATAAACCGAATATTCAGGTGTTCCCACAGGGAAAGAAAAGGGGAACGCATAACTACCTAAAGGAAGCAGGCCTGGGTCTCGCACAGATAGAGAATAACAAAGATCTGAAAGCCACTCTGGGTGTGCAGCACAGCAATTGTGTTAGACTATTCTAGTTAATGTTATGTGGTTCACCAACTCTAAAGGTATAATGTATCAATACATTTCACTCCTTTATCCACATGCTATTCAGTGTCTTTGCTAATGACATCAAAAATAGAATGGAGTACTATTTCATCAAGTTCATACATAATATCAAATTGGAAGGTCAGTTGAATAGTCAGAAGTTTGGAATACATCACAACTGACAGGCTGAAAGAAGTTAATTTTTTTGGCCCTAAGTGAGAAAGAATATGGACTAATCTTGTACTAGCTACAACTACCTAATGGGGAGATAGAGAGAAGATTCACAATTTTCTTGATTGTGCATAGTAATAAGAATAGAATAAAAATAAAAACAAGGTAGGAAACAAGGAATTTTTCGTAAAGAACAGGAAAAATTATTTTCTTTTAAGAGTGGCCAAATATTGGAAGAGAAAATCAGAAAAGTTGTAGGGTCTCCATTCTTGGAGACTGGGAAGGCACTGAGCATCCCTATTTAATTGTTGGCATTCTGTGGAGAAATGACCGTTAGAAAACCCTACAAATCTAAATTAATTTGTGATTTTATTGTTATGTATGTATGCTCTATTTTTAGAGCAGAATACAATTAAAGAATTTAATCAAAAAAATTATTTTACAACTATTTACTTCATTTTTAGAGATGGCTACATATTTTAATTAAATGTAATTTCCTCTGTAAATACAAAAAGATTTAAGTTGTGATGGGAGAAAGCACAGTTTTTCCACTTATCTGTATTTTCCTGTGGGATCTGAGCTGAGTTATGCTCTTTTGCAAATGCTTTGCACAGCTAACTTAATGTAAGAGTTCATTTTGTCTGCTAAAGCTGATGGCAGATTTGTATTTGTGAAATATTTGAATCAAGTGAAGGAAATGGTGCTTAACGTGTGGCAACTGTTTAATCAGTGAATAATTTACTCGATGTGTGAAGTATTTTCTATGGGCTCATTTATGATAATAGACATTCAAGGCTCAATCAATGTAAGCAATAGATTTATGATGTATTTAGTCATAACATAATCCAACTTAAGTACTCTTATTTATTACTATTCGTGGTTCAATTCTTTTTTTTTCTACATAGAATTTACAGTGTCTAACTAAACTCATATAGAGTACTTAGCAGAATTTTTTAAACAGCATTTATTCACATCTGTCTTAGCATATTTTTGCATTCAAATGTTGGACTTCAAAACACAAGACTATGATCTCATTTGCATAATTACATGAATAGAAGGGTATCCATTTTATTCACATTTCAATGAAACAATTAGAGAAATAATTAGCAAGAAAATTGATCCATTACTCTGGAATTTCTTGTTTCTTTTTGTCAAAATATTGGGGTCCATTTTTCAGTTTATATAATCCCAATTTTCCCTCATAACCTGTTCATTTGCCTTCTGTTTCTTCAAATACCATGCCAAAGAATTAACACTAGAAATTATGATCCTTTGGATGCTAACAGAGGCAAAAAAACTGTAGATGGTTGAATACTATTCAAATTTTATATACTCCAGAAGTCTTTCATAATGATAATGTGTAGAGTATCTATAAAAGACCCATAAGATTAAATTAGGAGAGAACAAATTGTCACCTACAGGGATACATAGTCTTGGTTAATTATCCTTAATTGTTAGTATTCTGCTTTTAAAAGGGATTCTTCCTAGTCAAATAAAATAAAGTTAGTGTAATTTTCATACATCATTTACTTGAATTTTCTGAATTAATGAGAAAAAGATATCACTACAAGAAATAGTGCAGAACTTAGCATAAGACATTTTGTATGATGGTCAAGATATCTGTATAAATGCTAAAGACTTCTGCTTCAGCAGCAGAGGATGGTCAGTTGGCCAAATATTTTCTGGTTATGAAGGCAAAACTTGTGATCTAACCTGCCAATTTACTTATCACATCTGAAGGCTCTGTTAGAAAACCAGAAAAAAGATATCCTTGCATTCCTCCCAACCCATGAATAGTCTGGTTGATATACAGTACATATTATGATTATACTGCAGAGGTTAAGAAACTGTCAGTGGAGGAAGATGCAATGTAATGGAGCTATATAAGTGTACAGAATTAAAAGAATTAACATTATGCTGAAGTTTTGCATCTAGATTTTTAACTAAAGAGACAGAATTTTCATGAAATTTTGATCTGAAAGCTAGGGAAAAAAAATCAAAATTCAATTAGAGATGTTATTGGTATGGTACTTCAATGTCCATTTAGGGGGAAACAGTATAGTATTTTCTATTTCACATTGACCAGAAACAGTTTACTTTCAGTTCTACATGAATGGTCAAAACTGTAAATAGAGGTAGGTCAGAAGCAATTTTCTCTGAAACAGTCTTTCCAAGTATCGTAATTCAGAAAAAAAAAAAAAAAAAAAAAATTGAAAATGTAAAAATTTAGTTGGTTTTTGATTTTCAAATCGGAGAAACTGAAATATATTCCACAACCTGGTAAAGGCCAAGGTCAAATATATTTTTTAAACTAGATCTGCATATAGCTAAAAACAAATTACCATTAGTTTACTGAAACATCTTCCAGATTCTTTTGTTTCCCTTCATTTTACAATAGTTAATTCCAACATATTTTCCCCCATTTAGATCTGCAACACCATATCATAGTTCTTTCTGACAATTTTAATTTTATCCTAGAGGTCTTAACTATGTTGAATTTCTCCCTGCTTTCTTAAATGGAACAAATTCCTGTTTATCTTCCTCAAAACTGGTAATTTTGGATGGCATCAGATGAAGCATAACTTGGGTTCTACCCAATTACTAAACTGCATGGCTATCCATTATGTCAATTTAGTGGTGAATGTGCCAGTTTGTCCATATTTTAAACTATGCAAATAAGATTAGTTCTGCTACTCACTGTTTCAAAATACGCTGTGAAAATGCCACTCTGCGTAAGTGAATTTGAATTCTTGAAGGTCAGAATGACCAGATGTCTTCTTTTGATTCAAAATAAAGTTCGAAACTGATGCCTCCTTTTTATTTCTATGGGAACCACATTAGAGGCAAAGAGCACAATAACACTGTTTTACAGAGTGAATTCTTAGCTACAAAGCACTGTTTTTCAGTGTAATCACCACCGTTATCTTTGCATTTTCACCAGCAGTGAACCAGAACCTGCATGCTCGTAAATACCTTCATCAACAGCTTAATTAATTAATTGAATTAATTAAAGGAAACATAAGTGTTTCCTATGCACTTCCATGTCAGAAGCCATCTTGTCAGACTGCCTCTCTGCTGCCATCTGTCACACAGCAACACAAATGTAACAGGGAAATTAACAACAAAATTATTGCTGGGAAGGTTCAGCCCTTACTGTTATACACGGTGCCTGCCTCTGACACTGTGAGCCAACATAATAAATGGGAGGCATTACTTTTGGAATAAACTTCATACATTCTTTCTTAAACTCTCTACTAAAGTTGCCATTTTGGTTACTGCTGAATGATGAATACGTGTAGGGCTTGGCATGGGAGTGTTGTTGCAATTATGGTGTGTCGGTAGGATGTGCAGGACAGTATGCATGATAGGTAGCCTGGATTGCCCATGGTATTATTCCATACCACATCACATCACATCGTACTGAAGGCTACAAAGGGAGTTGACTGCAGGGACAGTTACTGCCTGCAGATTTGTTAGGCATTACTTGACAGGTGGTGAGATGTTGCATTGCATTGTGCGTATACATATATACATACATATATATATATGTATATATAAATTTATCATTGCTACTTTTTTTTCCTTTCTCTTTCCTTTTCAATCTTAGTAAAGAACTTCTATGTCAAAAGGAATTCTCGTTTCCAGTTCTCTCTCCCATCCTTCTGTGGGTAGGGAGGAGGGGATAAACAAATGGCTGTGTGGTACCTGCTCAGTTAAACCATAATACAGGCTAGTAGAAACAAGTTAAAGAATCATGAAAAACTGAGTTTATTTCAAAATTTGAATAGCCAAATCTCTCACGTGAAACAAATAAGCCTTGCTTAGACAGCAAATACTTTTAACTTAACAAGTGCATCTATACCAATGCACGCAGCATGATCAACAAGCAGGAAGAGTTGAAAGTGATTGTGAGTCAGGCTAATTATGACGTTGTTGCTATTACTGAAACATGGTGGGGACGCTCCCATGACTAGAGTGCCATGATAGATGGCTACAAGCTCTTCAGAAGGGATAGACGAGGAAAGAAGGGTAGTGGTGTGGCCCTTTATATTAAAGACTGTTTTGATGTTGAAATGCTTGGGGTTGGGAATGACAGAGTTGAGTGTCTATGGGTAAGGATCAGGGGGAAGGCCTGTAGGGGTGACATCTTGGTGGGGGTCTGTTATAGACCGCCTAATCAGGATGAAGAATTGGACGAAGCATTCTATGAGCAGCTCACAGAAGTCACGTGATTGCCAGCATTTGTTCTCATGGAAGACTTCAACTTACCTGATATATGTTAGAAATATTACAGCACAGAGGAAGCAGTCCAGGAGGTTTCTGGACTGTGTGGAAGTCCAGGAAGTCTGGACTGTTATGCAACTGGTAGGAGAGCCTACCAGGGGTGGTGCCCTGCTGGACCTGGTCTTCACTGACAAAGAAGGACCGGTGAGAGAAGTGAAGTCTGGGGACCGTCTCTGGCAGAGCAACCATGGAATTGTAAAATTCTCTATTCTTGGAAATGACCAGCAAAACTACTTTCTTGAACTTCCAGAGGGCGGACTTTGATCTGTTCAGGGCGCTTGTAGCACGGGTCCCTTGGGAGTCGCTTCTCAAGGCTAAAGGGGTCCAGAAAGCCTGGATGCTCCTCAAGATGGAAATCCTGAAGGCACAAGAACAGGCTGTCCCTGAGTGCCATAAGGCGAGCCGTAGGGGTGGATGAGACGGGAACTACTGTTGAGACTCAGGGAGAAAAAGAGAGTCTATGTCCTCTGGAAGAAGGGACTGGTTATTTGGGGAGATTACAAGGAAGTAGCTAAGGTATGCAGGGAGGAAATTAGGAATGAAAAAGCCCAACTTGAACTCAACTTGGTCACTGCTGCAAAAGACAATAAAAAATCCTTTTATAAATATATCAATGGCAAAAGAAGAACCGAGGATAATTTTCATCCTATATTTGATGCAGCAGGGAATGTGGCCACTGAGGCCAAAGAGAAGGCTGATGTCCTCAATGCCTTCTTTATATCTACTTTTAATAGCCAGACCAGTTACCCTCTGGGCATTTTATACCCTGATCTGGAAGTCTGGTATTAGAGAAAAATACAACAAAAATGAATTCTGAAATTTATATCACATTTTATTACAACCTATCATTAATTGAAGGAGAAGTTGCATTATTTTTTGTTGCAGAAGTTATGTGTGAAAGCAGGAAAAATGTGTTTTCTTCTTTCTTTCTTTTTTTTTTTTTTTAAAAAAAAAAAAACATTTGACTATCATTCTGTAGAAGTTGCTATAATGTTTCATTATAATAAACAGTCATACGTTACAATGTTATACAACCAGTAAATACTTGGATGAAGCTAAAATTGCATGGTGCTATGTGACAGTTTAAGTATGTATTACAAAATCTACAGAAAACAGTGACTCTAAATCATTCCTTACCCATATAGTGTTCTAATTAGAGGATTTTTTGTTTGTTTGTTTTTTGTTTTTTCCTAAATTTTAATAAAATACTATATATATATCACCACTGTTGTGGCACAGATCAGAAAATCTAGAAGACTTTCTTCATAAAGTTTCCCTATCTTAAAATTTATTCATTTGGAGTGGGACCGTGGATTTAAACATATTTTTTAAATCTGAATTTTGTGCCTAACGAATAACCTAACAAATGCAACTACATGGCTTTTTTAAAACTTTGAATTATGAAGTGCTGCCATGACTTCTATCCATATTTAAACCCATAAAAGACAATTTGCGTATACTGGATTTAATTTTGATATTTAGTCTGAGATAAATAGCAAGTTGGTCCACATTTTTCTACACTCCCTTCATTTCAAAGTTTCTATTTCTACCTGCTTTTGTCCTTCTCTACAGTTTTTTATTAACAAATAAAAAATGTAATTGATGTTATAATTTATTATTATGTGACATTTAAATGTTATTTTTCTTTATACAAATATCTTGTTCTCAAAATAGAACAAATATCTTGTTCTCAAAATCTACTTTACTATTGAAATTACTTTTATTTTTGAGAAGGGAAACTCCAAGAGCGATTTCATGCCATTAAAAAAGAGAGTGAATCAATCTTCATTAACGGGAAAATAGATATTAATGCCTTTACTATTAAAATGTATAACTAAACACAAACAAAATTATAAATATACATATATGCATGTACATGTGTATGTATTTGCAAGCTGTATTTGTGTGCATCTAGATATGCACCTAGATGTTATTACAGTAGAAACTAGCAATTAAAAAAAAGGTTTTCATACAGAATTTTTGTTTGTTTGTTTTTAATGCTTAGTTAGCCAGTCAGAGGGTAGTATTAAGAATAAAAAATGGCAACAAGAAGGTGAAATAGTCACTTTACTTTTGCAACAAGTTCCCAATAAAAAGGCTTATTTAGGAGACTGGCTAGGATTACTCAATTTCCTGCTTCATCAAGAATCATACCATCTTAATCAGCTCCCTTTATTCTGAGTATGAGGAGCTTAATGAAGAAAGAAATTAATTCTCAGTTGCAACCACCTGTAGCTACTAACTTATTCACTCATGCTGTCAGTCCTCCCTGACCCCCATCGGACTGTGAGAGTATTTGTCACTCATCCCATTTTCTGAGTATTCTAGAATGATACCTTGGTTTGTGTTACAAAAACATATATGTAAAATATGTGTACATATGTAAAATAGAGTGGCTACAAATATTTATGAAATATTTCCTATTAGAAATAGTTGACATTTAATTCACTGCAGTCCCTCTAGACAAGAAGTCTCGGCACTATCCAGGCTTCTGAAATGTGACTGCTGGACTATAAGCTGTTGCTGGTACCTAGATATTAAAATAACTGGGTAACTAAATAACATACCATACTGTATAACATACCATAGTCCATAGAGAAGTTCTCAATTTCCAGATCCCTAATCTTAAAATGTACTTGACTACGTGATTTTAAATCTGTGTTTCCCACACTTTGCTCGAGGCCGTGAACTCCAGCATGTCATCATTCAACAAAGAAGGCATTTCATCAATAAAACCCAGTAGAAGTTTCAATTTTGTAGATAACATCAGTCTATACCAGTAAGTATACACTGACATGATCAGACTCCCTATGAAATCTAATCTTAATTTTTAAAAAATAGTAATTTTATACCTCATTTTTTTTTCCTTTTTTTTTTTTTTTTTTTTCCTTGATCTGGAAAGAATAGTTAGTTATGTACCCCTAAAGACTTGATATTAATGTTAGCTATATCCAAGAATTAAGTATCTAGGAACATTGAAGCAGAACAGAAAACATACAGATGTGTAGTTAAGATAGGTGTAGGGGAACTATTAAATCATGGCCTGAATCTCTGATTGATCACCTGAGGCAAGCACTGAGTCAGCCATGGGAGCACAGGTGAAGGCAATTCAACTGTGTGACCAGAAGGAGTGGAGCCCAGCCTATATATATAGAGCAACTACTGCAGCTGTGAAGAGAGTCTTTTTTTTTTTTTTTTTTTTTTTTTTTTTTTTTTTTTTTTTTTAAATATATAAATGGTTTTATGAATTTTGGTTGTTAGTATTCTACCTGGTAACATATTCCACAATCATGTAATATCATGTAGTGCACTGGGAGTTAAAGAGTTAATGCTCCAGTTCTGGGTACCTGTCCCAGAAGAGAAGAACAACTACATACTCCAGAGGACTGTGCTCACAGAGGAGGTAATATCCCTGGCAAAGTTACAGGTCTTACCTTTCTTCCCTTTTGTTTGTACAAACTGCACATCTTGCCTCAGCATTAGAGTAAGGCCTTCAGTTTTCAGGCTCTCTCATTTAATTTACTAGCTTCAATTCTAATTATGTTGTACTGTAGTTTTATCTTGCATTCCGAGATCTTATTTAACAAAATAGTTTGTTTCTCCTTAGATAATTGCCTCTTTTGTTTTAGGCCATCTCTCTCTCCTTTTCCCTTATACCTTCCTGGGGTGTGGATCTGAAGATTTTTGAGGATTATCCGTGAACACAATACCCTTTTAAAGAATTTTGTCATTTGTTACTTCTCTAGTATTTGGAACTCTGTAAATAGCTGACAGAACTCAGATCAGGAGAGAAATCCATGCATAGCAGAGTAACAGTCTTGTCAACAGGATTGTTCCAGCTATGGTATTGGTATCCTAATAGGTTCATAAGCAGTCACTAAAATAACCTACCGTCAGAAGAGTGAAGGATATTTGATGAATGCTGGCTATGCGCTGGAAAATGAAATTGTGCAGCATTAAATTAGTCATAGCGCCTGAAGATACAAATACACAAACTTATTTACGATTTTAAAATTGTTTATTTAAAAATGTGTATTTTATTGGTGCAAATAAGACTTTAACAAGTTTTTATCCCTTATTAGGATTTTTTTTTTTTTAAATATACTTTCACAAAACTCAACTCTTTCCCACTGTTTCTTTTTTCCCAAGCATGCAACCCAAGCTTACTTAGCACAGCCTCTCCTTGCTTTCTCATCACTCACTTCTTTTCTTACTGTCAGAAGCCCCTCTGCTAACTTTCTGACTGTATTGATAAGTTGTATAGCAAAGCGAGTTATTTTTAAATTGTTTAAATTTTATTTAACTGTAATGTGCCGTAAGAAAAGGATCAAATGGAATCTGAAATATTTGCATGCTTCATACATTATGTTTTAGGGGAAGTAGAAAAATTATTACATATTTTGACATAAAAAGGCACAGAAATGATATAAATAAATGAAATTAAATAACTGGGATAACTATGAGGTCACTGTCATCACATAAACAGTAACCAGCTGGAAGTAATACATTCTGATAAGAAATTATTAGAATAATTCCTCATTTCTTAGTGCTCCACCAGCAGTAATTTTTTTGTTGTGTTCTTATGACCTGCTTTTAAAAGTCATGGAAAATTCAAGCGAGAGTATTAACAGGGACAAAAATCAATGTTAGGTAAGATAAATAATAAAGTTAAAATCAAGATGCAATTTTATTAATTTTTAATGGAGTTGTTTTCGCTTTCATGAAGAAAGATGTTTTGTAGGTGCAATAATTTTATTTAGATGCTTTGGAGGACCACTAAAAGTTCAGTTTGTATCCAGTGCTCATCCCAGTCTGTGAGGTCATTTCTCACTTAGAATCATTCACTGATCACTCACAGAGCAGCTACTAAGATTGTATTGGTCACCCAAATATTTTCCGAAATGTAGTAGGTTCCAAATATAATGATTAGATAAAAAAAATAATTTAAAAAAAAATCTATAAATAATACTCAAATATTTTTCTTTCTAGGTAAACTTTGCAAGTACTCTATTTTTGTTGTTGTTACTGGTTTTTAATTCTGTCAGAATGGGAATAATCTTGATTTTGTGATTTAAACTGTTTTCATTTGGGTGATTAAAGAACGTTGCCCACAAAAAGGAATGGAACCTGGAGGACAATCTGCTGGTTTTAGTTATATTAGGAGTACGCAAGGTTTTTATTTCTGGTAAAGGAATGCTGACACAAGAAACATATAAGAAAGAAATCAGTGTCTGTTGGAAAAAAAAATTATTTGCTGCTTTTAAATGGAAGAGCAAAAGGGAAGAAAAACTGTGTTTTACTTGTTCATGGAAGGTGGAAAAAAATCCAGGCTTAATCATTTAGTCATGAGAATATACAAGTGATTCCCATTTTAATGCTATTTAATAATGAATTTGCTCAAAGATAAATAGCAGTATTCTGATATCCTTGCTTGCAAGACTCAGTATGTGACTTTTACTGAAGTTAACACAATCCCTGACTGAAGGCTACTTAATTACTGTTCCACATAAGTAAAGTGATCACAACATGGTAGATGTGGCTAGTGTACAGTGGCATGACTTCTTTGTAAATATATAATATTAGCTTTTGGTAAAAATAAATAAATGAATAAATAAAAGAAGCATTTACAGGCATAATTTTAAGAAATGGGAGTGTTTATATAACAGAGGAAGCAATAAGGACTTTATTTCTACTGTCTTGCAGTACATAGTCACATCACCTTTTGTAAGATTTTTGTATTTATGCAACATTTAAGAATTACTGAAAATGCAAAAATGTGATGTATGCAATAATGAATTAAAACTGACTTATTTTTGATGAAAATGTAGGTGGGGATGATAAATTACTCAAACTCTATTACAGTACTTTTTAATATGAAAAGTGTTGCCACAATGATTTTAATCTTGCAGTAGACATATAAAAATGTTTGTCTTCACTCTTAAATTACCATGAAGTCAATTGAGTTGTATTTTTTCTTCTTTTTTTTAACATGACCCAGGTTGTTGAAGAGCGTGCTCTGGGTTGTACTTTACTTCATTAAAATATACTTGTGTCTTATATCTTGTCAGTAATTGGGATTTTTCCTACATTCATAGCTGATACTGATTAGCAAAAACACTTCAACTTTTCTTTCTTATTTAACACATTAGTTTTTGGTTAACAGCTACGCATTGTGATGATTTTAAAATTCGTGTGTTGCTGTATGTTTCTAAGGTCACCAGAAGTAGACTTATCTCATCTGAATTTAGCTGATTAAAAGACAGTTGGTTTAACTTCACCTGCTCCCTGTGTTATGTATGGGAAGAAAAAAATTTCTTAAAGACAAGTTGGCCTCCTTACATTTATTACTTTGATTTGGATGGCGAAGTGGCAGTTAAGTATAATGAGCTAGAACTTTGATAGCTACTTTGGATAGACTGAATGAATCCCAACTTAAATGGTGTTTTAAAAAAAAAAGTCATTCTGATACTGTTTTTAATTAAATTTTACACACATTATGAATATATAGTGAATTTGAAAACAGTCCATAACTTTACTAGTCATCCTATAAAGGTTTGCATTTTACATTGAAAATAACTTGAATATAGTGCTCTGCTGTTTCTCGATTGTTTTAATAATACTTGACAACAGTATTTGACTTTATCTTTCTATAATGCATAATGTAAAAACAGGTTAACATGTATTGTGTATTTCTTTGCTCCGTAATAATATCTGGATCTATTTGGGCACGCATTTCTTGTAGAATTTTGCTTATGGAAATTTTATTTTCCATTAGCTGATAAGGTACTTTAAAATGAAAGGCAGATATCAATGTTTAAAAAAAAAACTGTCAAAAGAAAGTATTTCAAATAATAGAAAATGTTTAATGAGCAGTCTTATTTTTGTCAAGTTATATATTGAGGATTTATTTCTGGCATGCATGTACAAATACTTGAGACAAGGCTGAACAATTTCAAAGGCAATTTGATCTTCCTTTTCCCACTTTTGTAAATAATCTTCATTGATGTAATTTTGTTTATCAATCCAGAGAAAAAGTACTGATGATTGTTTTTATTACCTAGCACTCACAGGACTGCAAATGTCAATAGCAGCGAGACTTTTAGTATAGCTATCAGGATGTCAGCTATGTTCAGCAAAACAGGGTATTGGGAAGAGGAAATAATCTAAAAACACTATTTTTATGAAGTTTTTAAATTCTCACTGTTATCATTATGTAAGTTCTAACTCCATGCAAAAAGTTACTGTAAGATTCTCAGACTACTAGGAACTTCACATCTGCAAGGGCTTCAATGCCCAGTGCAGTCAGTGGTAATTAAGGGAATTCTATGCTAAAGTTGATTTGCCACCTGATATCACAATGGAATAACTGGGCTAGATTTACAAATCATTATGGACTACTGAACTACTTGCTTTTCTTGCCTCGACTGTATTGCGTGAAGAGCAAATGCCACATGTAAAATATATAATTATAGAAGTATCTATTTTTAATTTATTTTATTAAAATATGAAGAAAAAAGATAGCAATAAAAGCATAAGACTAGTATGATGTGATCATCAAGTTAATATATATCCAGGTAATGTGACAAGTAAATATATATCCAGTTAATGGAAGTAGTTGCAATTCTTAATGAGTTTTCAAGGTGCTCAGCGGAGACTTTTAATCTAATTTAATCTTCCTGTGCCTCATCCTTAAAAGCAGTTGTTTACAAATGTATGTGATGGCATGATTATGATTATTATCTCTGCTAAGATAGGTCTTCTGAAACTCTAGTAAAGACAGATGATCAAACTTTTCTTTGATTTGAATGTCTGATTGCAACTCTATACATTCCATTTGGAAATTTGCAAGTAATATATTTATGTAGACTGAAAACAGTCACAAATATACAAAAAATGATGATGGCTTCCAGAAATCCTGAAACCTATTCTCAAATTCCTTTCCCAAATCGGAAAGTGTATTTTTTTGCTGCTCACAGGACTGCATTTAGCCAACGTATTAAAATGTGTGAAATTATTTGCCATAACTTGATCTTGTCATAGTTCAATTTCATTTTGAATGCTGTTATGGTTTAAAACATAATTCAGATAAATTGATTTTAAATGAGCATTCATATCTATCAAAAAAAGCTAAATCTGTGAGCCATTTTTTCATTTAGCACAAGTCCTCTTTTGATTCCATACATGTCTAGATTGAATTGCATAAAATATTTTTTTAGCAATTTACCCCGACTTGGCCACCCAGCTCTCTCAACCTGTCCTCATAGCGAAAATGCTCCATCCCTCTGATCATCTTTGTGGCCCTCCTCTGGATCAGTTTCAACAAATCCATGTCCGTCATACATAACCAAAGTATAAAATTCTAAAATAGCATCTTTACTCTACAAATTTATTTTAATGATTTTCTTATTTCTTCAGCTTGCTTGGCTATTGTTTGATGAGACAATTTGATTTTTGAAAAAAGATCTATACACCCTCTCCTTTTTTAATCCAGAATAAATTTTATCTGTCAGTCTTCCCATACATTGTCTAATCCACATCAGTAAACTCACTATTCACTGAGCACTACCAAAAGTAGTCTAGCCACAACCTCTTGGCATCTGCCCCAAACTGTATTTATTTTTGAAGCTGCCGACTTCATTAAATGTTTAAATGTATTGTTAGATCCAACATTCTTTAAAGCAAGACTGAATATTATTAGGATGCCCAATGTGCAATTTTATGACAGGCAGAATGCTTTAGTTGTTGGTATCAAACTTCATGCTTGGCTGGGAAATGCAGATGTTGGTGGATGTTCATGCATATAAGCATATGCTCATGCATATGCTCATCAGTATGATTGTGGAATATCAGTAATCCACCACATGTATTGCAATGCTTAATCTTTACTGAGTTTGAAATAAATGAGGCTTACGTTTCTATATGACAAGATAGATATACATAATTATGTAAGTACTCTAACAAAGATTGAAACCCCAAGACATTAAGATCATATTCACTGTAATTAAATAAAAATAAAGTAAAATAAAAGTAGTCCATTATCAAAACACAGTTTCACCTGGTAGTAAATTGTACTTTTCTACATAATTCTTATTTAGTATCCTAAAAAATATTCTAGTATCTTATCTTACAATTACCCAAGAATCTTTGCAGTGTCTGTGATTTGAAAGAGCAATAATCTCTGTCAATCTATATAAGAATAGAATAATTGGAAGAGACCTTCAAAGATCATCTAGTCCAACCATCTGACCACTCCAGACCTAACCAAGAGTTTGAATGTATTATTGAGAGCAATTTTCAAACACCTCTTGAACATACATAGGCATGGGGAACTAATTTCCTCTCTAGGAAATCTGCTCCCAAGTATGACAAATAATTTTTTTCTTGATGACCAGCCTTGAATCTTCTGTGGAGTAGCCTTTTGCTGTTCCCCTGTGCATCCTGTCATACATAGGTTACCAGGGAGAAGAGATCAGAACCTTCCTCTCCACTTCCCCTTATCAAGAACAGTATATTGCAGTAGACGGTGTAATATGCAGTAAAATAGCCCTCTTGCTATTAATGTTCTCAGAATACGGTTGTATATTGTTAATCAGTCAATATGATCACTATGTTCAACAGATTACTTCAAAAGTCATTTTTGTCAAAATAATGCTTCAGTGGCAGTAGAACCCATGTGTAACGAAGAGGATAAGTTATGAGGTTAAAGAGTAATTTAAATACACAATTTAAATAGATATGAAGGAATCTTGAAAGAAAATCTTGGAAAAGGAAATTTAAACATATTCTTTAGGGCACAATTGCATTTGTTTGATATAATAAACTGTTAGAATACAAAGTTGTTTGTTTACTTTTTTTTAATGAGGATTTCCTCACACCGCTGATGTGGACTTTTATTATTCTGTAAAAATCCAGAAAGCCACAGGCAAAATAAAGTTGATCGTAATGTGCGTTTTAACACATGAGAGATGATTAAAGTGTAATCATTTAAATACTGTTCTGAGACAGCCTTTCTTCAAAAGAGTAATTGAAAAAAATAGTCATATTTTAAACACCTATCTTCATGTATGAAGCTTGTATTTCTTGTAAAGATTACGAAAATATATTTAAAGCATGTATCATTAGTAATAAATCTATTCAAACATTTCTAATCAATTATTTCACTTGCATTTGCAATTATGGAATTAAAGCTATCAGGAATTAATATAATGTTAAACCTACTGGAAAAAAATAATAATAATAAAAAAACAAGAATGGCAATGAACGCTTCAGTAGATGTGCCCACTACCAATTCTTTAGTTAGTACTGAAAGATTAGACAAAATATAATTTGACTTGTAAATCACAGTTGAGGTCTGTTTCTGTAGCAAACCATGGTCTCTCAGAAAGTGTAGTAAGAGGTTTGTGATGAATGTAAAATTAAGTTAGTTCTGGGAACCCACACAAAAAGCAGCTGAGTTGCGATTATGGTACTATTCAAGTCACTCCAAGTCAGTATTATATTCCACACATTTATTCCAGTACATGCAGGATTAAATAAACAAAAACCACAATCAAGTGTCGTGCTATAAAATAGTTCACAATTCAGGATTTATAGGTTTTTTTGTTCCTGAGCTGTTTGTGGTTTTGGCTAGGTTTCCTTTGGAATTGTAAGCATTAGATACTCAACAACAAAAGCAGAAGGTCCTCAGGAAATGTAGCACAAGAAGCTGTAGGATCTAATTCAGGCATCAAGTACTATGACAGTTGCTTGTTCAGCATCAGATTAATGCTAATGCACCAATAACCACAATTCTCATCTGAGGTCTGCAAAGACCTGGCTAGATGCCTCATTCTGGCTTATTCTTCTTTTTCTCTCCAGAGAGAGTAAAACCACAGAAGCAACTGAAGAACAAGAATAGAAATATGGCCAAAGATCACAACTCTCTGAAGAGATGTAAACTATGGCTTCAGAAGTGCAGGTTGCATCCTAGAGCCTGTTTCAGATTTCATAATATATTTATCTCATTAAGTTTCTGTAATATAATGGCTCCCACCAGATTCTGGCATGGTAAGTAATGAAATACAGCAGAAAAGAGAGTTTAATTTATCCGTACTAACGAAAATATTTATATGTCATGCATAGCAGTATTTAATACAATGTAAGTAAAATCCCCAGTTATGCCAGTGGTTTGAGCACGTTTCTAATCTGAAAAAAAAAAAAAAAAAAAAAAAAAAGCCAGTTTGTTCTTCTGCCAAAATAAATACATCACTCACAGAGGATATCACAAATGGTAATAAGATGAGAAAGCATGACCTCTGAGGAGCAATCATGGATTATTTAGATGAGAAAAAACACAGGGAGGAACACAATGATTTATTTGCAATTTAACCAGCATCTTCATAACGAGGGCAGTGAAAAGCAGCTCTTGCTGTCTGCTGTATGTCCTTTATTGAAGCAGTTTTAGTTTGAGAGATATTGCTTCTCTGTCTTCCCAAGCTTGAAACTAGTGAGTTCTGTGATAATATTAGAATAACCCCTGATTAACTGGAATACTAATGTGATTTTAAATCTTTCACTTTGCTTGCCTACATCTGTTACTTAACAGAAGAAATGATGTAAATTGAATATAAGTATCAGTTAAAAATTACACGAAAGTTAGAATCACCACTATATAGCCCATTTAGCTTTAGTCTGTCCAAGAGAAATGAGAATAACCGTCAAACATAAGAACTGCAGGTATTTCAAAATAAAAAGATAGGTGAAATAAAAAGATGAGTGAAAAACACTCATGGTTTTCTACCATGAGTGAATGGTAGAAAACTAGTGACTAGTGTGTTTGGAGAAAGGCCAATAGATTTGTTAGCTTATGTTTAGGTTTTTATTTGTAGCAGATGCATATACACACCTTAGGCATATCAATATATCTTACCATTAATGATATCAGATATTAGATAGATTACAATCCTTGTCTATCTGTGATGAAATAGATGCAATGTTATTCCTGAAGATTGACTTCCTAGTAGCATTCTTTGAAGTAAAAATGTTAATTTAGACACATATAGGTTTTCTTCATTTATTTTCTCTAATAACATTAAAATTCTATATTAGCCTAATGCATGCACTTTCTTCTTCTCATATTGATTCTCTAGTAATTTCCTGTTCTGTAGGGTAAATAAAAATTTAAATTCAATCTTTCGATCTGAAAACTTTAACAGAAAAGAGACCAATTTATTATTATTATTATTATTATTATTTACATGAGGAGATAGTACAATAGTGAATGGCTTTAAACTAAAAGAGAGGAGATTTAGGTCAGGTGCTAGGGGAGATTTTTTAATCAAGAGGCTGATGAGGCACTGGTATAGGCTGCTCAGAGAAGCTATGAATGCCTACTTCCTGGAAGCGTTCAAGGCCAGGCAGAATGGGTCCTGAAAGTGATCAGGGCAACCTGATCTGGTGTGTGGTAACCCTGAACATTTCAAGGTTGTTGGAATTAGATAATCTTTAAGATCTCTTCCAACCCAAACTTCTCATTGATTCTATGATTCTATGAAGAGTATATTACTTCAAAAAGTAAGTTTGTCTGGATTCTCCTTTTTCCCAATTTAGATCCTGAGAGAGGGGCTGGAGAAGCCAATATAGCGAGCACTTTTATTACTGATCTATTTTCTCATTACAATTCCTGTTTGCACTTCTGAGTAAAATCATATTTGTGGCAACCATGCAATTTGCCATGGATTTATGATTTTTGTTATCAGTGTTCCACATCATAACATCATGTAGCACACTGGGAGTTAAAGTGTTAATGCTCCAGTTCTGGATAACTGACCCAGAAGAGAAGCTTCAATTCTAATTATATTGTATTATAGTGTGTTAGCTTGCATTCTGATACTATATTTAGTAAACTAGTTTTTTCTCCTCAGAGAAGTAAGATAGCATAGTTAAGTTAGAGGGACACGGTGATAGCAGGGACCCTCAACCTCACATCCATTGCCCTCACTCAATTCATTCAAATCCAAGTCAAATTCTGTTTAATCTGTGAGACTTGACCTCAACATTAGTTTTAAAAAATTCTGAACTTCATAGTCAATAAACAGTGGAGTTGATCTAATGTACATGATCTGTAGCCTCAAACAAGTATTTAGATCAGAAAATATATATCTAGCCTGAAGCATAGGTTTCTTATGATTTGTTATGATGTCAGATTTTCATTCAGCTAGAAAAAAATCATTAGTACATAATATGGCACAGGTAATACTAACAGTAATGAGCTTCAGTTGAGTTTGCTTGATAGGGAATAAAAATATAGCTGTTACTAAAGCATGAGTTCAACTTAAATGAAAACTATAGCAAACTTTCCTGGTTAATGAGATTCCATGTAAATCCCCCATGCTACAAATCAATTCTTTAAATCCTTTCACAACTAATGGATTGTATACTACTCTTTGATTAATACCAACTATCTAGTTTTAATGCAGTGAAGCAATCAATAGTCTTTACCATTTTTTAATAATACTTTTTTTTTTTTTCTTTTTTGGATAGAGAACTAATATTCCAAAATAATTTTAAAATATGTATTTCTATATGAGAAAAACACTGAACTCAGTCAACAGCAGACAATGTTGAACTGCATTTAGTAGTGTAGGTAAAGAACTTTGTTGATGTAATAATACTGATTGTAAATTCCACATCTATTAAATAATCAAACATCAGTGCTTACCATTAGTCTTTTGCACTGAAATGTGTTTTAGCCAACTTTGCTTGACTGATGCTGAAGGAATAAAGTTACTGGTGTTACAGTATAAATAGGTAAGTGTTTTGCGTATTCTATTGATAAAAAATCAGGATGATTGCATGTTTTTTTTTTTTCTCAACCCCTGTGGTATATATTCTTCAGTGGTGCTGAACATAGGGTTCTCTCTAAAAGTATGTAAGAATTATATTATATATAATTCCCTGTCCTACTGAGGACAGGGAAGATAATATGGCATGATAAATTAATAGTCTAGGGGTTAAAAAAAATACATAATAAAAACTAATGTACATTCAAAGAGAAAAAATGTGATTTGCTACCCTGATTCTAACCCTCTGTTTGATTTACAAGACACTTGCTTTAAGTAATACACATAGCATGAGACATCCATAGTTCACTGAAAAATGTGCTTCTGGTTGATGAGAAACCAATGAACACACGTACTTAGGTATAGTCAGCTACTAACAAAGCAGAAGCAATTTAAGGAAGTGACTTTCATAGAAGAACCTTCATAGTGAATTAGACAGTAATAACAGTGTGTTTAGAAAAGATATGAAATCTACAGGAGTGTCCTTTATTTCAGTTTTGAGCACTGATTTTTGTTGGTTTGTGGTTTCTGTTTTTTTTTTCCTCAGGGAAAAAACACAGTAATGCAGATTAAAAAGGAGAAACACGCTATTGTCTAAAGCAGTTCCTGAAAGTCAGGGAGAGGAATTTTCACATACGTTTTCAAGTCACCAAAATGGGATACTGTACATAGTATTATGAGTGAATAAATGAAATAATTTTGAAAAAAAAAAAAAAAAAAAAAAAGTAGAAAAGCAAACAAACATAAACCAAATAGAATAAAGGGAAAAAAAATAGTAGTTCATGAAGCATAGGCCACTTCAAGTTACAAGTGAGTAGTTCACTTGATTTGAAGTTCCTTTTCTTGATTTGGGAGGAACAAGAACTAAGTCAAACTATTATACAAAAGTAGATCACAGTATTACAAACAGTGTACATTTGCGATAAAACTGAAATGAGACATATAGTGAAGTTTTACATGAAGATAGAAAGTGTTAATTAGGGCTTTTTTCATACAACATATTTTTGTGTTTTTATAGATGTATATTCATACATGTAAGGAAATAGAATATCTTCTAGTGATAAAAGTTTCTAGTGTGATTATAAGGTTGTATACCTCATTTAAAAATATTTATGATATTTGCATTGAATCTAACAAAATTTTACCTTCATTCTGAGAAATGTTTCAGACAGAAATATAACAAAAGACAACTTCCCTAAGCCATCTTTTAGATGGATTACCCACTAAGGTTTCTCCCAGTTCCTTAAGCTCTGTCCTGGATGCACACTAATTCCTAATTTACCGAGACCACTCAGGAGTAAGACAACAAAATTGTCACTAAGACCTTTACTCCGTACCAATTTTTCCTTTTGCAGTTGTTTTGTGCATATATCCATATAGACGTCTCTAGTACACTGTCACTATTTGAACTTTTTTTACCTAGGATAGCAGGCCAAATAAAAGTATTAGTGATCCAGTTAAGCTTTTGTGTAGTTACTCGTATTTAGACAAATGCCAAAGAAAATCTGGATATGCTTTCCCAACACAATGAAAAGAGTTAACTTTTCTTTACACTTTCAAAGTCAATATCCATACAAAATTCAGGTCGAGGGTACTTGCATGTCTGTAGCCAGCAACTCTGGACTTGTGAGGTAAGGAGGATAGTAAGAAGTGGAGGAGCTGGTATCTTGTACTATTCAGAAATGTAAGTGAGCAGCTTTATTGCAATCTCTGCACCAAAGGATTATACCTGTTATTCAATATAATGTTTTGAAGTAATAAAAGAGAAATTATGAATCAAAATGCAGAAAAAAAAAACCTATGGGAGATATACAGCTTAACTGTCACTCTTGACAAAAACAGCTCAACAGCTTCTAAACAGACCAAAAATTGAAACATGCACAAAAATAAGTAACGAAATGAATACAAATAATTCTAACCTTTTTAATTAGAAATAAGGAAGAATTAAAAGCCATTTTCTCTGTTTTTTTCTATCATTTTATTATATATAACATTTTATTATATAATATATATAATTTTATTATATAACTGCTTAATTTTTTTTTAAATCTAAATTATAAAAGGACCTTAAACAACAACTGCAGCTAATTATTAGTTTTGAAAAATCTTTTTCAAGTACTCACAAAAAATGTAATAAAAATGATATTTATAACCAGTTTTGTAAAAGTCACATAGGGACTGAAAATAATGGAGAGAAATACTAAAACACACACATCATATAGAAAGGAAGTCTTCTCACTTCTTATAAAAGTAATTACTCTGCAGTTGAAATGATACGACCATTACAGAACAATTATTAAAATGTGGGGATAATGGTTACTAATTATGTATTTTTCTAAAAGGAGTTACGTAGCTGAGTAAGGATGAAAACAATTAAAACTTTAAGTTGTGCATAAAATATAATCAGCTTGATTCATTCTGTGAACAAGCAGGAAATATGGTGTTTTCTGCTTTGCAGTGATTTGCATTAATGTGTAAAGCAGCACATCAGGTGAATCTGTTTTTAATATGGATTAACGTATAGAGAATTCTGCTTTATTTTGCCTGCAAATATTATTTTTATGGCTGCAAACAACTTGGCTTTTTTGAAATAAACCTTATTTCTATGAAGAGGTGTATTTTAATGAAGATGATGATATAGGAGACCTGACCATCAGAAGTTTCTGCTGACCAGCAGTGTTTCCTAAAGAATTTACTACAAGGACAGAAGTACTAAGAAGGAGTCTAGTGAGAAAGTTACTGAAATAAGAACAGAACTGTAGTGAATACAAAGATAGAAACTATTTGAGAGCTGCTTTACCATTGGATTTAATGTTGTCTTGCCGTATAGTATAAAAAAATGTGATACGTCTGCACTAATAAGAACCGATGACTTAAGGGTTGACTCTATCAGACTGTTAAAATCTGTGTTTTGATAAATATAACAGAAATACCTCCTAGACATGATATGCAACTATACTGTCATTCATGTATGTTTTCTTTACTTATTTGCTTTATTAAATGGCATGTCTGATGTTAGAGATCATCAAACAAACCAACAAATGAAAACATAACAGCATTCAGACAACTTTGTGTAAATGATGAATGAATTCCATACAATTCAAATGGTTTTACTGCTATTTTCCCCAACACTTACTTGTTATTCTGAGATAGTCATTTGTTAGGAGACTTCAAATGAAGGATTGAATTAAACTGTTTCCCTTATTTATATGAAATCATCTGTGCATGAAGTTTGAGGCATGAAGGAGCAGCAAGTTGCAAACAGTATTACTTTTTATGCACTCTCTTGAAGCTTTTTAGTAATTAAAGACTGCACGCATGCTAACAAATATGCTTATAAAAATTCTCATTATATTTATCTTCATTTTAGAGGTATGAGTGAAGCCAACTAGCCTACTTTTTGCTCTAACTAGTAGCTAAAGTTGTTGAAATGTCATGTGGTATATATTGGGGATTGCACTGAAATATAAACATTACCTAGAAGCTTTTAAGAAAATTGATTTTTCTAAAAGTTTTCCAGCAATAATTTTTTACAGATTTCAATTTCCAAGTGAGGTATGGGTGTTGGACTCCTTTCATCCTATCAAAAGATTAAATAAATAGATTAAATACTTTCAGGAGGAGTACAGTATGGCCCAATCACATACGTGGTGTTTTGCACAACTTAGGATTAGAACATTCTGCTCACTTGAAAACCGATCATATTCTGAAGAACCACTGTGATTCCACTTTGATGTGATTCTATGAACAAATGAGTTACTGAAGTTCAAAGCATGCAGTTGAAATAAGACAAAACTTAGCGTGTCACAGCTAAAAGTACTATCATACAGCCTCTGTTCATAAATGTGAAGTACCTTAAAGTATATGAATAAGCTGAGTAAGGGATGGGAACACTTTGGAGCGATGTATTGAGTCTGTAGTTACTAGATGTGGCCACAAATAAAGGCACCGAAGAAATACTTGCTATTTATTCAATCTGTCCATAGAACAGAGTTGATAACTTGTATGTGCTATGTTACTAGTTTTACCTCTGTCACTTAGCCTGTAATCAACAGTTATTGAGCTATAAAACACATGGATATTGATTTCTTTTAAGAATAGTATTAGTCATTATATAGCCCCCAAACGTAGCTACTTTCAATCCTTGAGCACCCTAGCAAATAAAATAAAAAAAAAAAAGCTGATGGCACTACTATATGATTATCGATCGCTTCTTTAGAATTATGTTTCCTTCAATTTTTTCTTTTAAAATTCACATCTTCAAAAGGGTGTTATTAAAGTTTCACGATGATTTTAGCTGCCCTGAATAATTTTTCTGCCCTGTACTGATCTGAAAATCTACATTGCACTGTGCGCAGTGTATTAAGGTAAAACATTCAGACATCTTTCATCCTCATGCAGAAAGGGCAGAACTCGTTCCACCAGTTCACTCCAAGATTTGATTGTACAAGTGAAAATACACGTTTCTTATATCTGTGAAAGAGTTTAGGGGGAATCTGCTAATCAGTGCAAAAATCAGGATCCACAGCATCACATTAAGTGAAATTATACGTACTCACATTAAAGTGAAGTTTGGTCTGTGAAAATTAGTTGCTTGAAAATATTCAAATCAACTTACAGCTGAACAAGAGTAAGAAAATAAATTTCATTATGTTAATTCACAATGATCTATGATTTTTTTTCTCTGTTAGTATACTCTCTTTTTCTAATACACTATGCTTTTCACATGTACTTACTGGTTTTCTTATCCCAAAATATAGAAGATATCTTTTATGAAGCACTGCTTTGTTGCATGAATACTTAACCAGAAACACAATTCTCATATGATACATGCCAATATTGTATCATATATGCTGGCACAGAATGGTTTGTTTTCTAAGGGGATTTCTATATTCCTCTGTAAAGTAGAACCTATTCTGTTGATCAATTTTGGATGACCAAATATACCAGATTTATGTATATAAACAGTATAATCCAGTATGAATTTCTATATCTTCATCACTACTAGGAACAGCTTAGAATCATACAGTTTTTGTTTATTCTAACTGCAAATTCACACTTCCAAAGTGTCCTAATGATGTGCACAGTGTTCTTTAATTTTTTATTATGTAAGAGAAAAATTGAAAAGTTCAGAGTCTGAGCAGTTTTTCACCTTTCAATTAAAGGAATCCTGTAATTAAGAAGTTCCTTCTGGATAGTGGGATTTCCACCGTTCATTTGAAAGACAGGAAAAAGGAGGGAAAAAAATGGTTTATATATATATGTAGGGGCAGAATAGGGAGATAATAAACTGAAACCATTACACACATGATTTTTCCTCTTGAGAAGCCGAGGGGTTTCAGAGAAAGAGATTAAATGATGGCTACATCTTAAGAACCATAACCGCCATAAGTGGTGAAATTTCTCACCCAAAATATTAAATTTTATTTTCTTTGTCTAAACATACAGATATTTCCAAGATTTTTTTGAAAGAACAATAAGATATCCAAAATATTCCTTTTTTTTATTGAACACTTACAGAAGGAAATAATTTAACCTGGAATAAAAATGAAGAATGAGATATATTCCAAAACTTCATTCATAATTCCAGGCTTGAAGCCAGAATTAAAACTGTATTACAAAGAATAAGTTATGATAATGACTAAGCTAGGGAGATGAACTTAAAAATAATGTTATATCTGAATAACGTCTTTTAGATGTGTACGTAAATATGTATTTCTTTAAAAGTAGCTTTCTCTTTCATGGTGTAAATAGAGGTTGAGTTTTGCTTTTTTTAAAAAATGTTGAAGGCTTTTTTTGATACTAACTTCACTACCCTTTACATCCATTTCCATGTGTGCCTTATAGTAAAAGAAGGGTTTTAGCTGAGGCTGTTTCTGTTGCAAGGCTTTTCTGCAGCAGAAATATATCTTCACTTTTAGGCATGGGTTTCACAAAGATGTTCCAAGTTCCACAAATATTTTTTACTTAAAAATATTTCATATAAATATTTCCATGCATAATGTAAAATATTATTTAATGTACTTTTTCTTCAGTCTGTCCTGAGTTTTATCTTAGAATGTCTTTAGTCCTGAGATTCTCACTTATGATGTCTTAGTTAGATATGTGGTGTAACTAAGCTGTGCCAAATTTATATTCAGCAAGAGAATTCTGCAGAAGTCTATACTATAAATGGAGTTGAGTGCTGTACCTCTGGAGAAATCATTATAATTTGTACTGTGCTTAGATAAAAATTTTCTCTTTGTGTGAGTAGTGTAACTATATTTGATTGATTTAAAAAAAAAAAAATAACAACAGCAAAAATCCTTTCTAACAAGAAGGACTGCAATTTTCTGAATCACAAAATAAGAATTTCCTAAGTATTTTGTAGGTATCGTTAATTTCCTGACTTAAAATTTTAATAAAACTTATCTTACTGATTTTATTATATTGATTTAAAATTTAATTAATTTAGAATTAATCGGAATACACATACTTCAAATAAATAGAATCCATAGAAAAATATGCACATAAACCAACACAAGACTAGGAAGTGCAGTTTTCAGTAATCACACGTTTAGAGCTATTTAAACCCCTATCCTCTTGAGCTTTGGATAATAGGTCTTGAGGAAGAGCGAGGTCCTGGCTACAGCCAGATAAAGAAAATTCATATTAGAATACCAAACTGCCATAAAAAGCTTACTACGAAAAGTTGCCAATAACACTGCTGCAATAGAAAAGTCAGTGAAGAGAATACTTTGAAGGACATAAATAAAAGAGTGAAGCAAAGCAAAGCAAACATTTCTTAAGCTGAAGAAAATCCTAACAAAGCAGGATAAAGGATTTTAAAATGAAAAATTATATTCAAATGGCCTTCTTGAATTAAGAAAGCCAAGCTTGGAAGAATAAAGTTCAGAGCTATGTAAGCATTTGTTAGGAAATGGTACTACAACAAAAAACTCTTGTTTTTTAGAAAAAAAATGAGATGGGAAACGAACTCTTTATGACAACTCTTTATGAGAAAAGACGTATCTAAAACCATAAGGTATGGATGTGACATGCTTTTCAGATACATGGATAAAAAAGAAAGTTTATTCAACAATTTTGGAAAACTATGAGTCTAATACAGTCAGATGATTAGTCTAGGTTGCAACAAAGCAAACTTAAATATTATTTGTGGATTTATGTCTTGCTTTTAATAGAAGTAAACATTGAGTACATATGATGTCTCATAAGCGTAAATCAAATTCCTTCCTTTGTGATTTCACCATCTCTCCCTTCTTGACTGGCTAGCGCAGCCTTCTCCCTACTAACACAGACACACCCAGCTACAGAATACGTCCCCATTTAAGAGCTCTCTTCCTAACTCACTGAGTCACTGAGAAGTCTGTTTCAGCTGATCAGTTCTTGAAGAAATTGTACTTTTTGCATTTTTCATTACATTATCTGTCTTAGTGTACTTTATTTTTTTAATTAGGTAAATAATTAACTAATGTAAGGAAGATAAGGAGATTGAGTACACCCTCAGTAAGTTTGCATCTTACACCAAGGCAGTGTCAATCTGCCTTGGGTAGGAAGGCCCTACTGAGGCATCTAGACAGGCTGGATCACTGCTGAGGCAAAGGGGTTTTCAACAAGACCAAGTACCAGATCTTTCACTTCGGCCACAAGAAACACAGGCAATGCTGTGGGCTTGGGGCAGAGTGGCTAGAAGACTGTTTAGAAGAAATGGACTTGCGGGTGTTGATTGATGCTCAGTTGTACATGAGCCAGCACTGTGCCCAGGAGACCAAGGCCAATGGCATCCCGGCTTGTACCAGAAATAGTAGTGCCAGCAGGAGCAGAGAAGTGATCATTCCTCTGCACTCAGCACTTGTGAGGCCGCATCTTGAATACTGTGTTCATTTTTGGGTCTGTCGGTACAAGAAAGATGTTGAGGCCGTGGAATACATCCAGGGAAGTGCAATGAAGCTGGTGAGGGGTCTGGGGCACAAGTCTTATCAGGAGTGGCAGAGGGAAATGGGATTTCTTAGTCTGGAGAAGAGGATGCTTGGGGCAGTTTGCGCTTTATTTTGCCTGTTATTCTTTAAAATTAAATAAAATTCTTATATATATTTGTGAGAATCCTTCTCTGTTTTTTTTTGGCTCAAAGCTTGCTTCCTGAGGTATTTCTTGTGATAAGACTCTGAATGATTTGTTGAGGAGGCAACTAATAGGTGCTAACCGTGTGACAATGGATATCACTTTGGGAACATTTGAAAGCCCCTTCCCCCAGAGCTGCTTGCTCTGTAGAAGAGCGGATGAGAATGCTCAGGACTGTTTACTGGCGGAAGATCTGGCCTGTGACAAAACAGCTCCAGCTAGGTGTGGGAAAATTGGGGAACGATACCATCGTGTTCTGTGAGAAACAGGATGCAGATGGGCACCCCTGCTCCCTCTTATCTGCTGGCAAGTCCCGGAAGATGGGAACAAAGGAGTTTCTGCTGAGATCCCAGAGCCAGAAGCTGCCACTCAAAGGAGAGCTGACTCGACCACTTTGGATTTGAGCTGTCACTCCAAAGATAGCTGACTTCACCACTTTGAAACCATTGAAAAGGGGCCATCATCACCGTTGTGTTTTGTCGTCGTCGTCAATAGAACAACAATGCCCGATGACCCACCACTACTGAGGATCAAAGACAGAACTATGAACCTCGCTGGATCCATGGTGGTGACTATGTCCCTCTTGCTTCCTATAAAGACTCCTTGCCTCTTCTTTTCTATCTTTACTATCGCCCTCCTTCCCTTCCCCCATTATCCTAATTCATAATAGTGTCCATCCTCCCCTTCCCCATTTCCCTGATTAAGATTTGTAATAAACTGGTTGGACCAACATTTGAACCGTTGCTTCTTAATCTCACGCCGGGTATATAGATAATAAAAGAACCTCCTCTCCCTCCTATAAATTGGAGCGAGACAATATTAAATTCAGTACTTCTCTCTTTTTAACTGTTACTGAAATGAAAATTGCTACAGAACCTGTCCAAACCAGATGATATAGAATCTTCATCCTGTAACTAGGCATGAATGAAGCTCAGAAGGCTTTGAGTTTTAGATAATCTTCCCAAAGTTAAAATGCTTAACACAGGTTTGTGGGTTTTTTTAAGCTATCTGAATGAAGTGATGCTTTTGCAAGCAACATTCAACTTCTATCAACTTTCAGATTCTCCATGTGCACTGAGTATTTACTTTTTAATATCCTGAAACCTGATGTAAAATAAGCAATTATGAACAGGTATGTGAGGATTCAAAGAACTAGAAGGAAATCCAGTAGGTTAACAGTTCCCATGTGCTTCTGTCATTTCCCTACTTAATATTTGATCTTTTTTTTTTCCATTTTGAGAGTAGGAAAAAAAAGACAAAAAACCCAACCAACCAACCAAACAAAAAACCCACAACAACCTTGCGCTTATATACGATTTCTTCTCTTTATTTTATCTTCCAGAAATTCTAATGATATGTGACCACAAGTAGACATGTAAATTTTTTATCATGTAGAAGCTTGCATCATCACTTAATGTATCCAACCATTTTAATCTATATATATCAGGCATGTTATTGCAAACACAACATTGAAGTTGTTACTTTTAACATAAGGAGAAAGAAGATACGACTCAGCATTTGCTATTTCATCTTATCTAATATTTCTTTTGCCAGAAAGCAAAAACAAAAACAAAAACAAACTTAGGAGCTTAAATAAACCTTGATACAGACCTTTCTAACTTAATCTGATTGTTTACTCCTTGTCTTCCTTTATTTATTTTTTTTTTTTCTTGGACCAGTCAGAATTTATTTCAGCTTCTCATTAGTTTATGTATCTTATAAATATAAGAATAGTGTCTCAATGTCTGTAATAATAAGGTATCTAGTTATCATAAAATTCAGACACTTTGGATATATCTAATTTGTAGATATCAGCACTGCGGCATGAGAACTATGTTTATGAAGTACCTTTAAGCATCTTAGTTATTTCTTGTCTAATAGTAGTTCATCAGCTTGTACTGCAGCATTCTGACATTTGAAATTCTTTCTGTAGTCGTAGCAGGAGATTCAGTGTTTTACATTTTATTTCTTGAAAGTTACAGGCTAGCAAAGTGAACTTTTTTTTTTTTTCCTTCTCATTTTCTTTTCTAGCAAGAAAACTTTTATCAGGATTGTTTACTGATGATTAAAGAAAATCTAGGTGGACTTGGTCAAAGATGGAAGTGATTGTAAAAGTGCATGTCTTTCTAAAAATGTAAATAATTGTTTTTCATTTCCCCTTGAAAATTTCTAAGTTATTTTCTTTCTGATCTTGGCTTTAAATGACAAAAACTAAGACGGCAGAAGAGCTTGAAAATCAGGTATTTTTGACAGTATTTTGTCTATGTTATGACTTTCTTTTAATAGACTTGGTAGAAGAAGATAAGAAACTGATGTACATAATGCTTCAGTGAATTTTTTTACCTTTGTCTTATATCCTGGAATGAAAGAGAATTCCTTCCTGCTTACTGTATGTTTTGTCTACTGTTCAAAGTCATAACTTTCTAGTAAGATTACAAGATTTTGTCTGCCATGTATATAGAAGCATTATTTTTTTGCCCTGTGATATTGTAAATATATTTAATAACTTTAACTTCAAATACGTATTTCTAATTTCATTTGGTAATATGCTCCTAAACTGTTGCAGAGTATTTAACAGTGTACTTTGTTTGGTATGTTTTTAAAAGTCCTATGTCTTCTATTGCTCAATAGTATTCTTTATTCTGTATTTTATCTATATACTTAATAAAAATAGAATAAGCATTGGATCTCTTTTAAGTTTTCATTTTTGTCCTTGCTAAACCCTGAAACTTGTAAATATTGATTCTAGCAAATATGAAGTATATAGTGACTGCATTGTAATTCACTATCTTAAATGTTTTCATCAGTATTCTCAAAGAAAATTTGCAGATTTACGAAACAAAATATGTTCCTGACAGTAGACTTTGGCATATGAACTGTATGTGTGTCAATCATGACAAACAAGACTATGTCCTAGAAATCTTCTCAATTCCTTCTGTATCCAATGTCACTCAGATTTCTGCTCAGAGAAAAATAAAAGATAATTTTAAAGAAGGAAACAAAATAAACATTTTCATCCCTTAATAGGTAACTTCTCAGCAGCACAAGCATTACTAATCTTTTATTTGTGCATGATCCACTTCTGACCCTCCACCCATTTACTCAGCAGCACTCTGGGCTTTTTAATTTACTCCTCTGAAGATCTCATTGTGGAGGAGATTGAGATAAGTAAAGAGACAGTAAATAATCAATTTTAATATTTTGTTTTATAATTTAGGTATTTCCCAAAGAAATGCTGTTCTTCCCCCCAAAAAAAGACTGATAAAAGCCATTTTATGTTTTATATCTGTTTACTTAAGCAATTATGCCACTTAATAGGCATTTATTCAGATATGTAACTTTTGAATGTCTATTATGTTTGCAAATAAAGAATGAAGATCTTTATTATTATCTAAAGAATTGGTCTACATTTACTCATTACTTTTGTCACCATTATTAAAAAGGAAATTGGAATTCAGTTATAAATAAGCAAAACAAGATTTTAATTAATAACATGTCTCCATGAATTAGGAAAATGTTTATCTTTTTTTTTTTCAGTGATAACTACTTGGTTTATAATAAAATGAGCACATGTGTGGTAGTGAATTCATTGAAATATTTCTTGTTTTCCAGCCTTTTGGATCTCTTTTCATAACATTTTCTTAACAATTATGTACTCAAAAATTCTTTCTTGATCTCAGAAGTCATTTGACTTTGAATGGACTAAACACTGACTGGCCTTAACTGCATAAAGTTAAGGAAATGTTTTCTCTTATAAGAAATAAAGTAATTTAGAATATTCAACTTCTTTTTGTCTACTTTAATGCAGAGGGATGCTCTGAAAGTAAAGCCTCCTAATTTTTTATGTTGTCCCATGATGTTAGAAGCAGATGTTGATGGTATGGCAATAGAAGTTGAACCTTTCCACCAATATTCAGTTACATTTTGTAATGATGTGTGACAGATGGCAGCAGAGAGGTAGTCTGATAAAATGGCATCTGATACGGCAGTGTGTGTGATGCAAAAGTGTGTCGCTTTTTTCATGCTCCCATCGACATTCATCAATGCTTGCTGAACATGTATGCAGACCAAACAGAGGATGTGAGCACAGTGAGGTAGTGTTTAAGCAGTGGCAATAGTGACAGTGGGTTACTTCTGCTTGTGCAGATTTGTATGAGCACAGCATGCATGCTTTTGTTTATTGTTGGTAAAAATGCATAGCTATCACTGAGAATTTGCTCTTTCAAATAGTGCAGTTGTGCTCCTCTTTCAAATAGTGCAATTGTGCTCTTTGTATCTGTTGTAGTGTTCATGGAAATAAATAGGAGGCCTTACTTTCAGAGCAAACTATATAATAGACATCTGAAGAAAACACAGTTCATATTCATTAACAACAAAGCATATCTACTTAAGGCATATCTTTTGCCAGATAATGACACCTGTTTTGGAACACATTACTTTTTATTATCTATCAATAAGATAGGTTTATTGTACATGAAAAACAGCCAGACACTGTCTGGAATTTAAGTAATACCAGGAAATCCTTAAAAGCTGCACCTGATCTTTCATACATTTTTAAATGCCGGAATATGTTTATGTCTGGGTCTTTATCTTTCATTCACTTCAGTAGATTACATGGTGTCTGACCATATAGAAGCCTGTTATAATGAAAAATCAATATTTTTCATTTCAGCTAGTGGCTGTAACTCAATCAATTAGCAAAGTAATATTATTCTAATTTAGTCAAGAAAAACAGAAAAGTTCCTCAATTGAATCTTATAAGCATAATATTTTGCACTGCTTTCCTATAATTGATTTATTCCCCATCTTTATTCTTCTCAGAAGACCTATTTTTTTCAACAGTTCTTCTAGGAACCCCCTTGAGATACATCAGACCTTTTAGTAGCTTACTAGCTGACAACCAGCCTGATGAGTTGAAGATATGATCCCCAGTCAGCAGAAAGCTCAATGGTTTATTGATTTTGATTTGTTGAAAATTCTCATCTGTCTTCAAAGACCTGGAAAGCCAGTCAAAGTCTTCCAGGAAGTAATAGACTTTTGAAAGCTTCAGTAGCTCGTAGTCAAGAGCATACCAACTGATCACTGAACCACAAGTTCATAAGATCATGTGAGGTATTTTAACTGATCTGTATGGCATGTTTATCATGCTGGAGCTAAGGAATACATTCTCATTTTACCTGAGAACTGTTAAGTAATATGCTCATACAAATCTGCATGGCTGCTGAAAGGTAGCTTGTCTTTTATGTCACCACCACAACTGCTGAAACACACCACCCACTGCCTCACTGTGCTCATATACTCTCTTTGGTCTCCATAAATGTTCAGCAAGTGTTGGTGAACATCAACAGGTGCAACTTTTTCTGCACAAAGGAATTCAGTTACACACCTTTGCTTCACATGTGCTTTTATGTCAGATACCATTTTGTCAGACTGCCATCTGTTGCATGTAATTACAAAATATAATGGAATATTGGTGAGAATGTTCAGCCTCTACTGCCATCTCACCAGCATCCACTTCTGGCATTAGGGGCCAACATAATAAGATAAGAGGCACAACTTTTGGAGCATCCCTTGTACATGGTCTCCTACAAATTTAAATCTCTATAATTGAGATAAGATTCTAGGAAAGCAAAAACCTTGTGAAAAAAAGCAAGGCATATAAAAAATAAATATTGGAACAATATATTACTGTTGACTAGACGCAAGCACAGGTATGTAAATGCTGTAAACATAAAAGCTATTTCCTTCTTCCTGCGGCAGTAGATTTTACAAAGTGCTTTCATTATTGTACTGCATTTCTATATGACATCTGCTGCTGGAATACTTTCTACTGTTCTACTGTTGTTTTCTACTTCTCTGTTTCTTTTTCTCTTTAAATAACAAGAATTAGAATACTGACGTAATTCTGAGAAGAATGAAACATATCTTCCTACAAATGGAAATAAAAGTCTCCATTGATAATGTGGTGTCTTTCACCAGATTGATACATATTTAATATTCATTATTGGATGGACTGCGTGATGATGCAACTAGACTGCTTCTTTCACAAGACATAGCATATTAATTGTCATTATCAGAACAGATAAATTGATTTTAGCAATGGCACACTCAAGCAGAATTGTATCATGGTACATGATAATAGTAGGTACACAATCTAATGGATCAGGCTTTGGAACAGAGTAATCTGATGACTGTTTAAACAGTAGTTGTTCATGCAGCACTTACTTCAACAGTGCAATTCTAAGCACGAACACTGCAAAGAATTTCAAGTGCTCAGAGAATTCCCCAAGAAAGTTTGTTCTGGATGTCTATAGATCAGTCTTTGAATCATAGCTGTCTATTTAAGTATTCAAAGGTATTTTGATTGCAAGATGTAGCCTAATGAAGAACTTACATCAGGCCTCCCAAGGAATTGTCACAGATATTATCAGTAGTATTGGATGGTACTTGGACTGTTTAGAGAGATGTAGGTAAAGTAGAGGCATTTTGCACCTGTAAAACTATATTAAGTAGACTTCAATACGAAAAATACATTTTACTGGTTGAATTTGTTACCAATGCAGTTAATTGTAAGAAAAATATGTTTATGCTATTTTGCCGTCTTCTGTTACCATGCATGTTTTATAATGCGCTGAAGGAAAGCATAGCTGGTGATACAGAGCGGACAAGTATTAAAGTAGAAAGAGGTGAGGGTGTTGTTCTCCACCTACATATTTTTTCCAGCATAGGATTATTGGTTATTTTGCAAAAAAGCATTTTGATACTGTTAATAAACATGAAACTATATCTAGTTTCCTACGAATTTTTGCTTTTGAATAGAATCAGAAAAAAAAAAAGGGTCTCTGGGCCTGTAAAGAGCAGACTCTTTTCTGAGTCTATATAATATAAACACACGTTATGCTGAGGGAAGATGCATAGTTTGGTCTGTTCATTTCAGTCTTCATAATCTTGTGTTACCATCTTTTCTCTTTATGTGATACATTACTAGTGATAATGCAAAGAGGTCTCTATAGGTGATAGAGATGAATCATTTGGAAATCAGCGAGACAAAATCAATACATCTGACATGTCCTTGGGCTGTCTGGCTTGCCTTCTTCAGAGAGCAATTTCATCAGGCCAAGGAACTAGCAAGGACAACCTTCATTTATAACTTATTCTAATAATTCACATAAATTAAGACCAAGTGATCTTTTGTTCATCTAATAGAAGATCTTCCAACAAGAAAAGCTTTTTAAGATCAGAGATCACATGGTCATGCAGACTAATGAACATCAGGAACAAAAGGGTTACAGCTGAGGGGACACAAAACACATAAAAAAATCAGTGGAGGTGACTCAGGATACTGTGGTTCTGTAATCAATGCTTTCATGCTTTATGTCACTTTGGAGGGGAGAAGCTGCAATGCATCATTTGACAGAACTCTCCCTTCTTTGGTATGGCTAGACCCAGTCCTGAGGGGCTGATAAATACGACAGTCTTGTGAGATAAAAATAACAGAAAGGAGAGTTTAAGATAGGTCAGGATCAAAAAAGAATGAATAAATGGGATATAAGGCACCTAATAGTATAATATTGTCTAATAGGGCACCTAAATTACTTGTTTCTGAAAGAATAATGCTTCCAAAGCACAGAGTAATAGAGATGAAGAAGGCAGACTGTAACTGGCAGGAATTTTGTAAGAATAGAAGACAGTAAATGAAATTATTTTTTTAAAAAGCTTTTTTGAGACGTTGCCTGTGCACTTTCACATGAGAAAGCAACTCCAATTACTCTTATCACTAGTTACTCTTACCTCTAACAACTCTTACCACTTCTGTCTTGATTCTGTGCAGTATTATTTCATTTAGTCATAGTTGTTAGCCAGCGTGGTAACAGCTGTACTGAGCAAAGAAAAAGTAATATGTAATCATTTTTTCTCAAGTAATCAGCATTATATACCTGTAATATTACTTTCCAGATCCAACAGTCAGCAAATACATTGGTTTGTCTGGGGAACTTTGACAACCCTGTACACCAGGTTTTGAGCTACTGTCGAGCCAGTTTAAACTGTCTTTCTATAATATTTGTGGGCATGGACATTTCATAAAATCAAGACAAATGAAAATCAGATCTAATGCCTGTGTATGCTGAATTATAATATTTTTGTCATTGAAGTTTCAAGCTCGTAACAATAATACTTTTCAATTTTAAATGATTTTTCTGTCAGAAATTCAGTTTCATCTTAATGAGAATTAAGTATCTGCTAAAAGATAATACAAAAGAAAATAGAATACAAAAGAAAAGAGAATACAAAAGAAAAACTATGTGAGGTTTAGAAAGAGAATGGAACCCATTAAAATTGTAATAGAGAATCTTATTTCAACTAGTTTTGATAAAATTTCTTTTCATTTTACCTTATACATAGGTTTGTCCAGCTGATCTCATGTGGTGTATATTTTCTTTCAAGGAACGAGTTTGATTGTGAGGCTACTTCACTGCTTTGATTGTGAGATTTCTGCTCTGAAGGATGTGAGTGGTGTCTCTTTGAGTGACTTTAGACTCTGACTAGAGTCAAAGGGTTGAAAGTAGGGCAGTGATTGCACAGCTGTGAACTTACCTATTAACAAAATGGAACAAAATAACAGTGTAACAAAGCAGAGACACTCAATCCTCTCCTAGCACTGTTGAATCTGCTTTTTAAACTATATATTATTTTCCCCAGATGCAGTCGTTAATATAGATTTCAGCAGTAATCTATAATTTCTTTTGTAGTATTCACATAAAAGTTACATCACATCACTCCTCTCACTGCTTCCACACTGAAAACAGGACAAGCTTCCCTTGCCTTCCCACTGTGTGAAGAAACAGGCAGTGTCCAACTGTGCATATGTTGGCTGGAATCTTTTGCTCAATTTTCTCTAAGACAAGGCAGCACCATTTTCTTCTCTACAAGCCAGTGCTGTAACAGCTAATATGCAAAGGCTGTACAAGTACTAAACATAATAATGTATTAAAGTAGATAATGTACTCAATGATGGAAGTAAAGGGAGCGAGGACAGTGTGTCCACATTGGCTTCTTCCTCTGATGCTTTTTTCCCAGTAAATAGGAAGGTGGACAGCACTGAGCTGTTTACTGTGATTCATTTAACCCATACCAATTTAACACAGTGAGGTGAAGAGAAGTAATAAGATAGGTCTTTGTTCACCCAAATTAAGGACTTAATAAAATCAAAGAACACAAATGCTTGGTTAGCAGTAATGAGATTGCTTTGAGGATGTAATGTTTGGGCAAAAATAATTCTCTCTTTCAATTCTACGTTTCAAGCTGTTCAGTTGTGCTTGTGACAATATTGTTTGAATGAATTATGTCAAATGCTTGCCAATATGTTCATAATGACTGTCACCTGTGAATCAGAATGAAACTAAGTTCTTCCTGTAACTGTTTGGAACTGTTTGGAGCAGGCAACATTCTGAACAGGAGGATGATTTTCCTAAAATCATTTCTATGAGATAGACTATTCTATCTCATTTCTATGAGTTAGACTGCCATAAATATACTAATTGTAGAACTACACAGAAATTTACAGTGGCTGATGGTGTCTGGATTTATCATCTGTAGAATAACATATATTCAGCATATTTGATATGGTTGTTTTAAAATCTTTTCTTTATTGTTCTATTTGAATAATTATTACCTACTGCTTTCCCATTCCAGTAAATATTTTGAAAAGCAAATTAAACTTTACATAGCTTCACATGCAAAGAATGACGTTAATATTTTCTTGTGGTTATATATTACTCCTTAAAACTCCTTAAAATGGAAGAATTAAAAAACAGCACTGAATCTGCCTTCCTAAATTCACTCTGCAGTATCAGTTTCATTATTGTTATGAATGCATTTGGTTTGCTAGCTTTTTCTGTATATTATAATCTGTAAAGCTTCTATACTACTATTATTCCAGTAACAGACATTCAATTCTTTGTGCCACTGTCTGGGAAAGTATGAGCATTAAGAAAACACAGCTGGCAAAAGTAGTTAGTTTATCTGTCATGTGAGAACTAGTTCAGTTTCAGCAGTAATAAGTCATTAATGGTACAGTTCATACAGAATTATATATTGTCCCTGAATATTCTACTGCTGATACTTGAAGGAAAATCTACATGTTTAAACCTGTATATAAGTAAGTTTCCTTGAAGAAAAGGTGATCTAAATGTTCAAATAATTATAGTTAAACAGTTGTCTTATCAAAAGTTTTGTTTGTTTTGGACTTTTTAACATTTAAATACTTAGAACTTAATATTTTAATAAAGCTTCTTTATGCATTTATAATACGTGTTATTTAAAAATCTGCAGGTATAAAGATGAGTCTTCTCTTTTGAAGTATTGTAAAAATTTGATTAATAAACACAAATCTTGACAGATAAAAAATCAGAAATTGATTAATTAGATTAATCTCTTAAACTGCTATTACATAGCTTACTCTAAAAGTAGTGCCTCTTATTTATTGCCTTGGAAACTACAGGAGATACAAAGAGCATAATAATGGGAGAACAAATTCTCATCTAGAAAACACTGTTTTTCATAATTTTCACCACAGTTAGGCAATTTCACCAACAGTGAATAAGAGACTTCATGCGACATTCGTCAAAGTCTCCATGGTCATTTGGAACATCACTTGTCATCACATCACTGTCACCATTGCCGGCTGGGTCCTCACAAGTTCAGAGTAGAGGGGGACAATCACCTCCTTTGTCCTGCTGGCCATCCCTCTTCTGATGCAACCCAGAATACCACTGACCTTTCAGACTACAAGCACACATTCCTGGTCTTCATCTACCAAGACCCCTGTAGCAGAAGTGCTAAGTCATGAATTGAAATAGTAATTGAGCACCTAGTAGGAAAGCAGGGCCAGCCTAGGGGAGTTCAGGTGTATGCATTGCACTTGAGTGACAGGAAGGGGTGGAACCAGGATCTCCCCCTTCCCAGATGTCATTTAAGGGTTGGCAGTGGAGGCAAGGGTATCTTGCTGGGGGTCCTAGTATATCCGATGCTTTTTGAAGGTAAGCAGTTTCTTTCGTTTCTGTGCTTATGGCTGTTGCATTTTGCTGTTCTAGTGTCTTATCTGCTAGTTTTTGAGGGTATGTTAGACATAATATGCATCTCAAATATCACCATGTGCTTAAGTTTAAGCAAATAAACATGTGTCCATTTATTTAATTCTGAGGCTGTGATCCTGTTGCGCCCCCCTTCCCCCTCAACAACAACAACAAAAAAGAAATTTAAACATGCTATAAGATGGCAGATGACTGTATTTGACTTAAACTTTTTTCTTTCATCTCAAAAGGTAATTACAACGTGTTCTTTAACTTCCTGATTTCTAATTCTAGCTAGAATCTTGAAGAAAGATAACTTTTCACCAAAGTAATGAGAAATTTAATCATATCTCACTTATCCACTATGCTGTTTTTCATTCAGGACTATTGTTCTGTGCAAAAACACAACGCTGACCCTAGCTTTTCCTTAGAATAAAGTGGGGGAGATGGTATCCGGCTTTTGTTTATAATACAGAGTAGAAGCATGAAGGAAAATGTTAAATTGCTTTCCTTGCATTTCAGCCCTCTTACTTGTGTTAATTGTCTACTTTCCCAATTTTCAGGAATTGAGATGTAGAATGTTGTTGTCCCTCTTAAGTTTATTAGTCATGAACAAGTTCTTTCTCTCACAAACATGTCTAGAAATGTACAAACACATATATATCTTTCCCTGAGAATTACTTCATATGTAGTCTGTTCTTATGTATGTTAACAGATCTTATGTCTGAGTTTAAAAATAAAATTCTGTTCCTTTTCTGTTTTTGAGTAAAACAAAGTGACTGCTTGCCTTTAACACAAGTTTCCCAACTTCAGATCTTAAGCAGAACAAGAAATCTTTTCTCAATGCTAACCAAAGTGTGTAAATTAATATCTAGAGCACCGAGTAACTCACTTCCCACTCTCTGCCTACTAAAATCAGCTTTATATTTTTCTTTCCTTCTCTTTTCATCTGTCTTCTCTGTGTAGTTAAGTAATTTCAAATGAGCAACTTACTCCTATTTAATCAGAAAGTACAAAATATAGTGTCTTCTTCTTGCTTTTCATATAAATGCAGGCAGTGATATTGAAACTAAAAATCCTGAGGAATTATTATGTAATTCATTGCTTTAAAATAATTCCCAAGGTCTTGAAGTCTCAAGACTTCTTACAGCCCTTCCTAAACTAAATACTATTCCATTTTAATTAAATGCAACATTATCATTAAATTCCATACTAGAATTCATCATAGAGAGTAAGAAACTTTAGAATATACAGAGCAAGAATTAAGAAAATGACTTCCAAAGAGTGCAAAAAACGTCTCACAATTTTAAAAGATATCATAGACTCATAGAATAGCTTGGATTGTAAGGAATCTGAAATACCATCTAGTTCCACCCCCAGTGTTTGCCCCCAAGTTTATAAGTAAATTTCCCCTTCATCAGTAGTGCAAGCCCGGTTTCTAAACTAGACTGTTTAAATAACACGTAAATCAGTTTAGCCAAGCTCACATTCCCTTCAGTGATGTTTAAAAACAAACAAACAAACAAAAACTCTCATAAATATACTCTCCTGTAGAATGCAGGAACAAAATTAAAGATAAGTTTCTCAAACTTGTGTTTTATCCAATAGCAGTTGCAAGCTAAAATTAACAACAGCCATGTAGACAGAGCATTTTTTTAATGTTAAATTACTGTATATGCTATAACTAACTATGCAAAAAAGATTCCCAAACCCAGAAAACACAAGACTGTTGTTGTTATTGTTTAAAAAGTGTCCAAATTAATATCTCATAGTTGTAGATAAGCTTGCATTAGAAGCACTTTTTTAGGAAAGATTTCTACTTTCAATAATCCCTAATGCATTTCAATTTTGAGATTATGTTCAAATAAAATTTCTGATAACATTTGGCTGATACAACTGCATACAGCATGGACGGTTGTGTACACAGCACAATAGTGAATTTTTACAGCAACAGATAAATAACTAGAAATTGGTTCTAATTTGAGATGATAGCTTGTGTTATTTCTCTCAAGTATATGATCACCTCTAAGGGTAAGATGTTGGAGCTATTATTGTAGCACTTCTATGTCAGCAGTTTACTTGATGCTCATTTTGTTTGAATTGAGGTAGTCCAGCAATCTTGAGCGAGACCTTTTACCTTTTAAAAGGCAAAGAGGCAATGACCATGAAGTGCTTTGTAAGACGTATATAGTAAAGCCTTAGTGTATTTATCTCCTGAGCTGGGCCACCTCCTCTTTCCATTTACTTCCATTTACCTTGTCCCCTGCATAGGTCAGTACTTTGGAATTTAATCTGGTTTTTTTTTGTTGTTGTTGTTGTTGTGTTTTTTTTTTTTTTTTTTTTTAAAAAAAAAAAAAAAAAAAAAGATAGTTAAAACTATTCCACCAAAGAAATACCTGGTTATTTAGCTAAGCCTTCTTAATAGCAGGAATCATACTCTATCCAGGAGAACTGCTGCTTCATAATTTTCTAATGAAGTCTACTTTCAAAAATGAAGGCAATGAAATTAAACTTTAGGCTCAGATCAAAATTGGTTTATTTGTTAAGAAAAAAAAGTGCCCCCCCCAATCTCTGGTACTAGTAATGGTCATTAAATTCCTATCAACTTCTCTAGTTTGTTACTCAACTTTTCTACATATGAATTTAATTTTTTAGGCCACTTGGAAAAGGTTCTTATCAAACAAACAGTAATTACTAGAAATAACTGCAAAATTATGTCCTTCAGTCAGAGATTTCTATTGCCTCAGGAAGAGTGTAATCACAGAAAGTATCAATCTTTCTACATAGCTTAAGATTCTTGGAAGAGAGAGGAAAACAGTGGAAAAACTTCTGTTTCTCATCTGTAGATGCAGTTTAGGACTTGTCTATCTGTTCTGGATATATTTCTTTATGCACGTTAAGGACACTTCTGTACTATCATCAACTGGTTGTAAAATCTGTTATTTCTGTGGCAAGTCTCTGAAATGGAAAAAACTGGCAGGAGGGAGAATGACAAGATGTCATCATGGATTTGAACTGGGAATATCTCAGAAGAATAATTAAATGCAGACATTTTTTCACTTAAAAAATAAATTTAAAAAAAAATCTTTGTGTTTTTTTCTCTTTATCTTTCTCTATTTGAAATTGTTTTATCCTTCATTTTCCTTGTGTAAAGGAGTCCAAGGAAATATGATGAATGGATTTGAACACAATTTCTAATAAGAAACATGCTTTAAGTTTTTCTTATCTAAATATTTTGTTTTGACCCAAACATATCTGTCCATATATAATAGACAAATGCCTGTGTGCAGGAATAAGTTTCCTTAAGAAAAGAATTTGAATGAGAGTACTGTTAGATCTTCCCTAGTTTGAGTTCAGTATTTGTTCATGATCTGCGTATTTTAAAAAATTAGTCTTTGATAAAATGAATTTAGTTTCCCTGCATCATACCCTTGCATACAATATTTCCAAGAACATTTTCAAAGCTTGTTACTGTATCTTAACCAGTAGAGACTGACGATGACCTGGAAATGTCAAACATGTTTTTAAGTCTGGAATGAGTGAGGTTTCAGCTTTCAGGCTGATCAGAAATCAAGGATGGTAGAAGTACTCAGTTTTGCCTCTTTTTTTTTTTTTTTTTTTTTTTTTTTTTCCTGTTTTTCCCCTTACTAGACTGGTTAAACTGAACTATAAAACAATGTTTTTAAATTTTTAAATCTTACTGTCTTGTAATTTGTAAAAGATTTATCAAAAATGAATTCAGTCAAAGGTCAGAAGCAATTGCGATTGCATTCAAATTTTAAGGTATTTTAGGAGGAACAATATGTAAGGTCAAATACGAATACTTAGAAATCAAGCCAGACAGGGAATAGACTTGCAGACTCATAATGAACAAAGAATGCGTATTTGGATAGTGATTTTCTGCAAGCGGTCATGCAGCAGTATGCAAATTCTGTGAGACAGTGAATCTCTGAAAAACTTGAATGAAAAAATACATGACAGAAAACAGCGAAGGAAGAGTCTGGCAAGCATATTCAGCTTTTGAAAGCGTTCATGTTCTGAGTTTGAGCTTACTTGTTGACCATCTTTTTGAAGATTAAATGAGTAACTGTGCTTCACAATCTCATTACGTAACTTTTAATATGTTCCTAACTCTCATAATTTTTCAGATGAGGAAAGGCTGCATTCGAAATCAGAGTGTAATACTGGGAGTTCTCTGCTTTCACTTGTTTACTGCAGAGAAAAATATTGTTATATTTAGTTTGATATTTTTGAAATTAATAAATCAAAAATAATTAAAGTTAAAAAGATTTTATTCAGAATGTCTTTAAAAGCAACTTACTTTGAATTAGAAATCAACAAATGAATACGTCAGCCTCAGACATGAATATTTCGCTGAGTTATGATAAAGTCTGCAATATTAGGTATATCTCTCAAAACTGACAAAAATACGGATATGTTAAAATATTTAGTTTCCTTAGTTAAAAGTATTTTTTCCCCAAGTATTACAAATTTAGAAGTTAAATTATGTAACAAGGTTTTATAGCTCTGTAATTCTGGACATGCTTGATCCATAGAGAACTTTTTATTGCATTCCCTGATAAAAATATTTTATTATTGATGTCAAAAAGGGCAAGTCTAATAATGAAACAATATTGATGTAAAATGAACATCATAATTTTAATTTGCCTGGATCATGTGGGAGGTTTTCAAAAAAATAGGATTCAGAAATCTGCATACGTTTCTAATCGCATCAACATGTGTCTTTTGAAGAACTAAGATAATGATGAAGACTTCATTTAAAAACAAAAGTATCAGATACTGTACTTATTAAGGTAAGACGTTTATCCTGTATGACTGTAAAATTCTTACTCATTTATATTACTCTGGAAGAGAGAAATTGCACAACACGTGCAGCAGATATTATTCCATCTACTGTTTTTTTTTTGTTGTTGTTGTTTATTTAGAAGATAAATTGCATAGAACTGAATATCGTTATCTCTTGGGCATAAACCACACTCACCTCTTATCTTCCTTAATCAAGAGGGTATAGGTCATTTCATGCCTCACCAATTTATGACAGTGCTAGACAAAAAAGGGCAGTTAATACACAGGTAACAAGAAATGCCTGGAATATCACATCATGCAAACAACTTGATTTCTTATTACACAGCTTCAAACTTACTGGCATTTTTAAGATTAATTGGTTAGGCCTAACTTTCTTAGAGCTTGACTTTCATCTCATTCTACAGTGTAATATCTATGAGTAATACAACAAAATGAGTGATGGTACCTATTTCTGAGTAGGATACCTTCCTTTAAAATAATCTGAATCCAAGTTTTGCTACCCTGACTTTTTAAAAAATACAGTGGACCTATTCTAAACATACAGGACTAATGACCAAATTGTCAGCTGTGTCTCAAGGGAAAATAACCATACTATTTTCCATCTCAGAATATTTTAATCAAAACAGCAAGAAGAATGCTTTATTTATGTTCTTCAGGACATAAATATTATTCAGTAAGTTATGTACCTGAGCTGTGTCCTCAAAGAATGGCTTAGCCTGCAGCTGATTCTTAATGCATCATTTACATGAAGACTTTAAAATTTTTAAAATACACAATTCCTTTAGCATATTGCACTTCAACATTATGGTTGGCTTCAGTAAGAAGTGCTTCTGAACTCATTAGCTGTTTAGCTACTTGAGTAATTAAAGTGCTTGTTTTTTTTTTTTTTTTTTTTTTTACCGCAATTTACTCTGGGTATGACGCGTCTCAATCATATCCTGTAATGAAACATTAGTCTTGATAAGAATAGTTCTTTTTATTCTGACTTCATTTCTAGTATGTTTTGCTTATTCTCAGTGCTTCTTTAATAACAAAGGAGTGCAGAGTGTAGAGTAAGTAGTGTTTTGTAGTCTATAAAATGTCCTTTATTGGTCCAGTATGTGTTTTGAACACAAGCTCTCAACCTGAGTATGATTGTTCTTTAGAGACAGCTTTTGCAGTTGTAAAGCAAACAAAGGTGATGACAGTCTTCATTTAAGATGCAGAAGCTGTAGAACAAGATATTAAAAAAAAAAAAAAAAAGATTAACCCCCCCCCCTCTGCAACAGTTTGGGGGAAAAAATGGGTGAGCTAAGGAATGCAGCCTTCTCTGATTTGAACTCTGGTGCACCAGAAAAGGAGGGTTAAGGGCAAACAGTGCAGGCCATGTGCATACTGCTCCTGGAAGCACAAATGGAAGCACTGCTGGTGCAGGGAGAGAGAGGAAGGGTGCCTCCCCCCCATTCTGAACATCCACATCTCGCATACTGGTTCAAGCTGTGACCTGGCTATTCCACTGCAGTCTATCTACTTCCCAATATAGAGGACAACTCTTGTGCCTCTCCTGCCCTTTCTATCTCTTAAATGTTTGTGCCCCTCAGTCATAATATTCCAGTTGTGTGATTCATCCCACCATGTTTCTATGATAGCAAGAGCATAATACTGGAACATATTCTTAGATTACCTACACTATGGTTGCCATAGGCAGGTAAGCTGTACTGTAGTTTAACTTGGCAGGTGGCTAAGCACCACACAGTTCCCTCCCTTCCCAGTGGGATGAAGAAGAGCACTGGGGGGAAAAAAAGTAGAATTCATAGATTGCAATAAAACTATACTAAGGTAGAGAAAGGGAAAAGATAATAGTTATGACTGTATATGTGAAAATATATATAATAAATGATGCACAAGCAATTGCTCACCACCCCATCTGATCAATATTCTGCTAGTCCCCTGAGCAGCAGAAGAGAGAGAGATGAGCTTCCACCCTCTTCAGAACTCTTTCCACAAGAAGGATGCCCTTCATAGGGCATGGGATATACCTTTGGCCAGCTTAAGTCAGCTGCCCTAATTCTATTCCCTCCTATCTCCTTGGACACTTCACTGCTAATTAATGGTCTTGGCTCTGTGCAAAACTACTTAGTAGCAATTACAAATATTGGTGTGTTATCAACTTTTATTGTTTTTCTCCTAGAACCAAAACAACATCATACCAGACACTCTGAAGAATAGAGCTCCATCTTAGCTAAATCTAAGACAACTTTAGAAGGCATCTACTGCATGCTTGCTCTTTTTGCTAGTATCCATTATGGTCACTGTTGGAAACAATGTTTAAATCAATACAAACTAGAAATCTGAGCTAATTCCTGATGTTTGCTCTAATGTACGTGTTATATGCACTTTTTAATGTCCAAATCTCTGTTTTCTGGGACTTTTGATTTCTCCATGCAGTATCAATAATGAGTGATTTGGTTTGAAGCCCTATACATATTTACTTAACAGCAACATCATCTGTGTACAAAAATACATTTATTATTTGCTGTTCTCACAGACACAGCTGTGAAGTTATATCAACAAATAAGTATAAGAAAGCATAGTGGATGTTTTATCTTGTGCAGAATCCTAGCCAAGAGTAAGTACAGCAGTAAAGTTATTTTAACAATCTTATAACCATTTATTACAGTTTGGAAGGTATTTACCACTTGCATCATTTGATTGTAATATATTTCATTTTATCTGGAAGCTGTGGTGTACAGGGATTATTAAATCCTAACCTGGATTATAGCTTTCCCTAGACATCCAGAGGCTGGAACCAAGGCCACGAAGCTTAACTTTCCAGCATGGGCTGCTGAGAGACTCTTGAGAAAGACATCTGAAACCAGGACCTGACAAGATGCTCTTGTCACTTAGAGAAATATTCACTAATATTTTTATCTGCAAGCTAAATCTTTCAAATACACTCTCACAGAAATGAGTATTCAAGCAATCAGGCTTTTTTCTAAGGGGAACAGTGCTTCTAGCTGTTTTTCTTGCTCCTTGATTAAATCAGCTGTATGGTTGTTTCTCCATTGTTCTGATACATACTGGAAGCACCACAGTTGAAATAACCGGTGAAGGATGTGTTCGTGCAGGAAAGTTTCAGTCTTATTTAGGAACTTCTGGTACCACCAAACTTTGTTTTGAAGCTGAAAGTAGTGCATACTTGAAAGAGGTGCTTATGATCCTTTTGCAGTGAGTTGGTGATGGGCACGGGAGTGGGGTGCTGGCAACAACTGTTACTGAAATGAAGCACTGATGAACAGCTTCTTTTAAAATCGCTATAGGTCAAGACAAAAGAGATACTCATGCAGGAGAAAAGTAATTTTTTTTTTTTTTTTTTTTAATCAGAAAGTAGTTGCTTTTCAGTGTCTGAAACTTCCCCGGGCTTGATTCTTTTGAACACTGGAAACACTATGTTTCAGAAAAATATGGAACTTAGTTATTGGAAGAGCATTTTTTTCTAGAAAATATTGGCTCCTTGGATACACAATGGATGGTACTAAAGCTAAAATTTTCTGAAATATTTTTAAATTTGTCGTTTTTTAATCTAAACCACAGGAATAAGTTTGTAATTTCTGGTTAAAACTGTTTTGCTTGGAAAAGTTTATCAATTAGGGTGCAGTTTAACCAGATATTGCAACAAATTTTAATCATGCTACTTCAGCAAAAAACCATACCAGTTCTAGCAGGTTCCCCAGAGCTAAAGTTTTCCTGTGTGAGTGATGCTCAGTGAAGATGATAGAATTATTTGTCCTTACTGTGTATGCAACTTTGCTGAAATCAAATGGCTTTAGTTATTGAAATTTTCGACAGCTTTTATTCTTTCACTCAGCCTTCCCACTGTTTCTCACAAGAAACAGTTTCCTTACAAGAGCTACTCCAAAATTAATGCCTTCTATTTTATTATGAGTCCACAGTGTCAGAGGTAGGTTGTTCATGTGGAGAAAAGGTGTGTCATTGAATTCCTTCATGAGGGGAAAAATGGTGTTCACTGGCATTCATCAGTGCTTGCTGAATGTTTATGATGACCAAACAGTGAATGTCAGCACAGTGAGGCAGTGAGCGGTGTGTTTTAACAGTGGTGGCGGTGGTTCACTTCCACTGATAAAGATTTGTACAAGTTTGTACATTTGTACAAATGGCATGCAGGCCATTTTTCCTCATGTGTGAAAATGAATAGCTAATGGTGGTAGCTGCAGAAAAAGTGTTTTGTAGCTGAGAATTTGTTATATCAAGTAATGTTATTGTGTCCTTTATATCTGTTGTACTTCTCATAGGAAAAAAACCAGAGGCATTGCTTTCTTTCTCATATGAAGGAAATTCATTTCTGTTATTATCAAAAGTTTTATCTATGAAGAATAATTTAGGGATGTGTCAGTTCTTTCACATAGTGTTTCACTGATATTTGTATTGAGCTGAACATGAAATTAAAATAATCATAAGAGACAATACATAAAATGGCTTCTAGAGCCGGAAGTTTTGATTTACAATCCTATTTAAGCCAGGAATTCTCTCATCTAATTTCTTCCTTTAAGAGAAATCATTTTTTTTCCTGTTGGTCCAGTTTCACAGTTTTATATTGATCCCCGTAAAAGGATGGCCTAGCTTTCCCCATGTGCTCTTTAGCATGTAAAATAATCATTAATGAGTCCTGTGGTAAATACTGAATTCAATGACTCTTTCAAAAATTAAAGGAAAAAGAGGATCTTCCAATAAGAGTATTAAAAAGAACTCATCTGCTACACGTTCTTTTGATCACTTTTGATAGATGTCATCATTTCCTGGCTTAGGAGAGAGCTGGAATTTGATATTCTCCCTTTTGCAATTAAGCAATCATATTCTCAAGCTTCCCTCCTTATCCTTCTCAGTTTCCCTTTCAGTTTCTGCTTTCTGCTCTTCATTCTGTGATTCTTTGCTGTTTTGTACCAGACTCTCCTGGCTTCAGAAAAATAGCAAGTGAGCAACCTTCCTTTCTTCCATTGAGCTTTAGGCCTTCTAGGCACTACATGAATTGAGGATGTCTAAGCACAGATCTTGAAGTTACAGTCTCTGGCATTCAGGAGAATTCAGATAAATTTGCCAGCATAACATAGCTCTTAATAATATTTTTTTTTTAAAAAAGGATTTATATGACATCTGAATATATAAGTATCAATGTTATCATCTTTTAGTTGTCATTATAGAAATAATTATAAGGGAAATAATGTGGAATAAGGAGTTCATTTACACAGTATTGATTTTTTTTTTTTTTTTTTTAATTTATTTTTATTAAGGTGGATCTTTCTGTCGCCATAACTAAGACATTTTGTATTTTAAGAAGCCGTAGATACTGTTAGGAATATGAGATTTATTACCCTACGTTGTTTAATGTTTGTAACACACAAGAGAAAACAGTTTGTGTTTTTAGATTATTCACTGTATATATGTATCAGTCACATTGTTTTGTGTTATAGATGTAGAACTTTAATTCTAACCTTCAATTTTATAATTAAAGAGTAAAATTATAAAGTGTACTTACAACAATTTCTACACAGAGCTTCTGCTTCAGTAGATCAAAGATGCAGTATTTACATTGCGAGGAGCATCTGTTTAGCATCTGTATCTCTATTACACTATGTATACACATGTAACTAGCACAATCATGTTTTGAAATATTGTATTCAAACTGTATCATGTACAAACTTCATACATCTGAGACCAATGCGTTAGTCTCCTTTTCAACAAATCTAATTATTTAATACTTCTGAATATTTGAGAAAATGCCATGGATTAATAAAATCTGCTATGCCTTATGTAAGTGCATATATTATGTACAAATGTGTTTATTTGAAAGTGTATCCTAGACTTCTCTGAAGTATAATTTGTACGTTGTTTCAACAAACTTCTCTTTTTTTTTTATGAATTTGGATGTTGGATTTATTATTTCTATTCACAGGTTCAGAGAAACAAAGAAATTATATGAGGTGCAAGAATAAAGTGTGTCTCGTCTGATACTCCTTTTTCTTCTTTTGGTTGAAACATATGGTTTATTCATTTTCTGGCGTACATTGCTTACTTGTTTAGAAAATATGAACTGTTCATATAGTTTCAGAATTTTATAACAGATTGTTTTCTTGCATTATGATCAGTTTGTGGAAAACCAACCTTCTTAATAAAGAAGTATTTCTCTTCACACTAATCTGATCATAAGTGAAGCGGACATACATAACCACTGCAATGCAGGAAGAAAAACAAAAATTTAAAATGATCCAATGTTTCCTCTTGCAGTAAGATCAGAGTTCATTCTGTATCATATTAGCAAACATTTTGTCTTGTTAGAGTACATCAGATCTTATTATTATTCTTATAAATGCATGTAAGAAAAAATTAGACAATTAAAAGAATAGTCTTTATTTGATCCATAGTAATTCTTTGTAAGAACAGCATTTTAATGCACCTGAGATATCGTGGCCAATCTTTCTTCATCAGCAGTCTTTTCCTTTTGATAATTAGGCTAGTGAGCAGTTGAACTGCAAACTCTTGGCTTTGAAAAGTTTAAGAACTTATCAAGATATTGGGAACTCATCCTCTGTAAAGGTGAGGGTTAGGTGCTTCTCTTTTATCTCTTTATTTAATTGTTTTTGTCTCCAGGAAATGGAATAAGAAGATTAATATAAAATGGCTTTCCCTCCCCTGAACTATTGTAAAAAAAAAAAAAATAATAATAATTTAAAAAAATCTGCAAAAGGAGAAATTGACTCTCAGTCTTAGCAGTCAATCTGATTTTCTTGTTATCTTTGATTTTCTTTTTTTTTTTAATGGGACAATAAATACAGGACTATAAATGCACATTTAATAATAATAAAAAAATATGGCTGTAGAACAATAAAGAATACATGCATAGGGATATAGTCAGGCTTATCTTTGAATAAACTTGTCAGTTAATAAGAGAAGCAATGAAGTTGTATAAGAAAGCTCAATGGAGCTTGATATCATCATATGCTTGTGTTTTTAAAATATATTTAATATGGTTTAGATTTATGGAATATAAAATTAGTCATACTGTTTAAGTATTCTGAGATGTGGATTTCCTAAAATGTATTAGTAGCCACAAAGCTTTTTTTTCGTGTGCTTTATTTAGTAATATAACTTAATTATTCCTCTACTGTAGTCAAAGAATTATTTATTAGCAGCCTCATTTTGTTTTCCAAATATATTTTATTTTATCTGTATGCTATTTTCTTTGCCAAAGCAACGTTTTCTCACTGTTTCAACCTTATGTAGGGGTTATGTAGAACAACTTGGTTATGTAGAACAACTTTGTGTCTTTCAGGCCAAATAAAACACAAAACTGTGTAGTAGTAAACATATATGCAGTGAGAAAGGTATCTTGTATGGATATTTCCTGGGCTATGTATAGCATTTCACCTTTTAGCTCTTTTCTTTAAGATACTTGTTTACTAAATGGGTTACAGCTCAGTTAGAAAATGTTTGTGGGACTTAAATGCTGTTGGAGAGTCTTTCCTTCAGCAGGAAATATAGGTAGACTCCCTGATCAGAGAGACCTGTAACTTTCCAATTAACTTGTACTGATACTAGATTTCTGCAGCCTTTGCCATTTGCATTAGGTGATAAGGTTCTGCCATCATTGCCTACTGTTTATTTCTGTTCATAAAAGGCCTTTGAAATAGGTTTACGTATTTTTTTTTTTTTTTTTTTTTTTTTTACAATAATAAAGGTTTTTTTAGTGCTTTTGCATTTGTGTCCTTTTCCATCCACTATTTCATGGATTCAATCTTGCATTGAAAAGTTTTGCACTTCAGTTGAGGTAATCCTAAATATGTGTATAAAATGAGAGAACTCCTTGGAAGTAGTCTTGCTGAGAAGGATTTAAGGGTCTTAGTAGATGTAAAGCTTCACATGAGCCAGTAGTGTGTGTTTGCAGCCTGGAAGGCCTACAATATCCTGGGTTCCATCAGAAGGGTGGCCAGCAGGGTGATTATTCTCCTTTTTCTGCCGTTGTGATGCCCCACCTAGAGTACTTGCACGCAGGGCTGGGACCCACAACACTGTAAAGATGTGGAGCATTTGGGTAGGGTCCAGAGGGTGTCTCAAAGATGATGAAAAGTTTGAAGAACATCTCCTGAGAAGGAGCTGGGCTTGTTCAGCCTGGAAAAAAGAGGGCTATAGAAGCACGTTATTATAGCCTTCCAACATTTAAAAGGAGATTATAAACAGGAGTGAAATAAACTTTTTATATAGGTAGATAGCAACAGAAGAAAGAGGAACGGTTTTAAACTAAAGAAAGGGATGGTTAGATTAAACTTTCCACTGACATATAATGAGAATTTGGTGAGGTGCTGGAACAGGTTGACCAATGAGTCTGAGGAGGTCTCATCCCCGGAGTTTTTCAAGGTCAAGTTGGATGGGGCCCTGGGAAATCTGAACTAGTACTTGATTTAGTGTCTAGCAATCCTGTGTGTGGCAAGGGAGTTGGAATTGATTATCCTTGAGGTTACTTACAACTCAAGACATTTGATGATTGTTTTACAAAGAATCATAGAATAAGATGAAAGAAAACACAGACTAACCTAATACTAATTCTCATGAACTGTAAAAAGTTCACATTTGCTGTCATACTGGAAGCTGTGTTTTGTATGAAGGGGTATCAATTTATGACAAGTAGCAAATTAATGTATTTTAAATAGCTGTGTTGTTTCTTAGTGCAATTAAAGGTTCATCAGAATAATAGTAGTTCTCCTATATCTTTCTTAAATATGACTTCTGAGAGGTGTCAACAGTGTGACTGACCAGCTCAGCTGTGTCCAGAAGGGGACAGGGGATCCATTGGATCTGGAACTGGCTGTTTCCAGCATGGGGTAGTTGCTTCTGCTTGTTGTATTTCCCTGCTTCTAAAAGGGGAAAGACTTTTATTCTCTTGCTCAGTTTGGTCTGCTATAAAAATGAATCAATTTTAGTTTTTCCTGCTTGATTAGCTCAAGTTTTGATACGTGCCAATAGATATTTACAATAGGTGAATTTTACTCCATCTGTCCCAAGTGTCATAAATGCGGAATGGGAAGACCAGATGTGACTACACTTCTATATATTTTCAAGTTGGTGAATATTAAATACCGAATAATTTACAAGTGTTTTCAATCCCTATTTAAATAGAATCAGAATGAAGAATGAGAATCCAAGAAGCTAAGTTTGGTATCTATGCAGATGGGAGGTCATCTATTGTCAGCCCAAATGAAACAAGACATGGTAATGTTGAAGTGTGGGATAAAAGCAAATTATTTACCTTTCCCCGAGGAATGTTCATTATGATAATTTTGGCTCACACTGGATCAGTTACAGTTGGAAGTATAAACATTAACGTAATTGCAATCTAATTAAACAACATTAAAATATGGTAACACTTTCTGTTGTCTAACTCATATGGTTTTGATATTAAAAATATTCATTCAACTGTTCTAGAAAGTATCATTCAAAAATATTTCAATTAAATGCGTAGAAAAATGTTTGTTTTCGAAAGGAGACTTTATCTGTATTTCTTCCTTTCTAACTGGCTTTGCTCATACACATTTTATACCACATAATCAATAATTGAATTGTAGGTATGCCTGGCTTAGGATTTTCACACTCTTAACTTTAAGCCCATCACAATTTAGAACACAGTTTTTTGCATCTGCAGTGAGTGACTATTGCAGTCAGTAGCATTGCATGTAGGTGATGTTTTTTTTAAAAAAAAAAAAGTCTTGTTTTCAAAGCTATATATAAACACAGATGAGTACTAAAAAAAAGTACTGAAAAGCTTTAGTTGCTCCACTTTCTGGTTCCTGTTCATCTAAAGGGTTTAAAGAGGAACAATGTCAGAACAACACATGCATATTTTTTTTTTAAGAAAAATAATTGAAGTACCTGAAACTTGAGAAAGAAGGAATAGAAAGTGTCAGAATCTTGACTGTTAATGCAGGCATGTATATGGTGTGACAGCTGGTCTTTGTAAAATACGAAACTACAAATTGCAATGCCAGATAATCCCATGTATAGTAGCTTTTCTTCTGATTTGTATTTGGAACTGTGCTTGACAGTTCCATTGGAGACGATAAAAATAGTTGTTGATACATGTTAATTACTATATGAAGGCACAGACATTTCATGGAACTTCAGGGGGTGAAGAAGCCATCAATTACCGTGCTTAGCTAGACTTTGTTTAAACAAATGATTTGCTAATTCTGGTACATAAACTATATGCTTCCACTCTTTTGTGATATTTAGTTCCAGGAGCTTTTCATTTGGGCTATAAAATATCCCAGGCTAACCATATATATTAAAAATCAGTTATAAAGGGCAAGGTGATTATAGATTCTCTAGAAATGCTTTGGAAACAGTGTTTGTAGAAATCTGTGCCATTATTCACTGAGAAGGCAATGTGCTTAACACTGAAGCCCATAGACATCATAACACAAAATGGTTTTGGCTCATATGTCTTAAAGTTCACCCTACTGATTGAGCTCAATTTCATTAGGGTATAGCAGTAAATAAGCTAACTATGGAACAGAAGAAATGGTAGATAAACACTATGGAGAACATATGATATGATCTTATCCAAACTGACTGTTGGGCAATAGTTCATATTCTTTTCAAAATCTGGATAGTCATAAGCTCTTCATTATGGTAGACATATGTTACATAGACATATCTTATTTACATTTTAAATAACATTTTCCAGTGAAGAGAGCATGAGGGGGAAAAAGCTTAACCTGGTAGTAAGCAGTGCACTGTTTGGTATTTTCTAAGCTACTTTAGAGCATCTATCTCTCCCCCGTTCACATGAACATTAATAAATTAAAATGAATGAAGACTGCACTAGTGTATTATCGCATGTTTTTGTCAAGCTTAGAATATTAGTTCTCTTAAGCATTCTGTAAAACATTACTTGTGAATATCGAATGTATATGTCCTAAAAATTCAATGTTTTTGGAGAAACTACTTCTAACTACTTTGAATAAGTACATCAATATTCAGATATTAATTAATGCCATAATCTAGATACAAAAAAAAAAAAAAAAAAACAGGAAAAAAAATTGTTTCTGATGAGACGTTTTGTGAGCCAGATTAAGAATTACTGAAACGTATTTTATGCTAGAAATGCATAATGATCACCAGCTTTCCCACTAAACAAATACCATATTTTAATGTTATACAGACATGATAGAAGATTCTTCATAACAGGTCCAACTTTGACTTTTCTCCTTAGCTGTTCAGATATAGCAATACTGGACACAGCAGTGTTATTATCAGAATAGATGTCTGGGACCAAATAGATTAAAACATGGGACTATGTTTGAGTCTTCATTATGAGCCTTTAAGCTCTACTTGCACTTATTATGATTCCCTTTTATTTATTCTAATTCCCTGATCCACGCTATTTTTTTTGTGGTTTTTTTTTTTTTTTTTTTTTTTTTTTGCTTAATACTTTCTTCACTTTTAGATATGGTTCCTATGTCTGTTTACAGTATTTTCCATTTCTAAATCATTTACTTTCCTTTGTCATTTACATGTATTTCTCAGGAATATCTAATTAATGTATTCATATTTTTTAACAGTAAGTGATTACAATACATCTCATGCAGTGCAAACTGTGGGGCGCTATTATGCAGCAAAATTATTGCTATTAGTAGGCATAAAGGAAATACAATTTTATTTAGAATATTTTTAATGAATTTTAATAAGGAACCTGTTGCAATCTGCAGGTAGGTGTCTCGCTCCAATTTATAGGAGGGAGAGGAGGTTCTTTTATTATCGATATACCCGGCGTGAGATTAAGAAGCAACGGTTCAAATGTTGGTCCAACCAGTTTATTACAAATGTTAATTAGGGAAAATGGGGAAGGGGAGAACGGACACTATTATGAATTAGGGTAATGGGGGAAGGGAAGGAGGGCGATAGAAAAGACAGAAAAGAAGGAGCAAGGAGTCTTTATAGGAAGCAAGAGGGACATAGTCACCACCATGGATCCAGCGTGGTTCGTAGTTCCGTCTTTGATCCTCAGTAGCGGTGGGTCGTCAGGCATTGTTGTCCTGTTGCCAACGACGACGACAACCATGGTGATGATGGCCCTTTTTCAATGCTTCAAAGTGGTTGAGTCAGCTATTTTTGGAGTGACAGCTCAAATCCAAAGTGGTCGAATCAGCTCTCCTTTGAGTGACAGATCAAACCCAAGGTGGTTGAGTCAGTTCTCCTTGCGGTGGCAGCTTCTGGCTCTGGGATCTCAGCAGGAACCTCCTTTGTTCTTATCTTTCTGGCCTTGCCAGCAGATAAGAGGAAGCAGGGAGGCACCAACTAGCATCTTGCCTCCGCAAGATACAATGGTATCATCCCCCAGCCTTCCATTCTTAGCTGGAGCGGTTTGGCCACAGGCCAGATCTTCCGCCAGTGAACACTCCTGAGCACTCTCTTCCGCTCTTCTATAGAGCAAGCAGCTCTGGGGGAAGGGGCTTGCAAATGTTCCCAAAGCGATATCGATTGTCACACAGTTAGCACCCATCAGTTGCCTCCTTGACAAGTCACTCCGAGTCTTATCACAAGAAAAACCTCAGGAAGCAAGCTTTGAGCCAAAAAAAACTAAGAAGGATTCTCACAGTAGGATTTTTGGCTGCCTTTTATGTAATTATTAGGATTTTAGAACTCTGTTTTTACTTCACTGGTCATGGAGTTGTTTAGTTGAAAAATTACACAATCTTCCAATAACATGGTATCTCAACAGAAATATTTAGGCTTTATCTTGACTAGTTAAAAAGAAATTTCCTGCGAGTTTCCTGCAATCTCCCTACATACAAATACAAATATGCAATCATAACGTTATGCAAAAGAAAAGCGAACATTCACAGGTCATTTGTGGACAGACACTAATGCAAATTTGTTATTTGATAAATTTCTGAATACTTTTGGATGTCTTTATCAGTACTTTTGAATTTCGTTACAGTTTCTGAAACGATTCTTAACATGCACCTCAGCATATTCTATGATACAAATGGCAAGAGTAGGTGAGAATGTCCATTCTAAAAGTGTTCACTTTTAAACATAGTGTCCTGAATCATCTGGATGATCCCAAATTAAATTGGTAGCTAGTAAAAGAATTGAAATATTGTAAATCTATATCTGAAGTACTAAATCCAGAACTAAGAATATGCAACAAATAGGTAATGAGAGAAAAAGGACAGAGTTAGAAACCTGGATGTTCTTCTCATGGCTCCCTGACTTCTACTGGCTCTCTTTTCAGCTCTTTTCATTCATTTCTGTCCACTTTGAAGTTTTCAAAATCCTCAGTTTTTTTTTTTTTTTAATGCACTTCAAATTCTCTCAAGAATTATTGCACCTGTGAAGACTAGTTTTATGAAAATGTTAAAGCAAATAACGTGAAAGTTTTCACTTACCATTTGATTGTATGGGCATCATCAGCACAAATGATTGAATTATGCAGCTGAGGTCTCCAAAGGGCAGCGTTCTTGTATACCTAGACATTATTAGCTGAAGCTCATGTGCAGCTGTACCCTGAGTTAGTAAAGACAAGCTTTTTTTCTCTCCTTCTTGAGATTAAGTCATATATTGGACACTGGGTCCCAGAATATAGTATAAAAAAACTACTACTGATCTCTGTATTGATATGTATACTTGGTATATGTATCATACAGGTATTGATGTGTATACTTCATTAAGAGAAGTTATCAGTCCATATATTCTAATAAAAAAAGGAAAAAGTTAAGTAGATTTTAAACTGTATAGACTCTCTGAACTGCTTCAATTGGAAAAAAATTAGTTTGAAAATCTGGATGTTAAAATATGAAAGAATACTCACTTAAAAGGTGACCTGAGAAATAAGGAATGGAAAAAATCAGAAACCTTCTCACAACATTGGCAAATGTACAAAGATGATTTGATAGAAGAAGTGAAGAACTCTTGATTGTTCTGTCTTACAGCTAGCTTGTTTTCTTTGACTACATTTTTTATCAAAACAAGCAAAGAACATAGCTGTTTGTTTTGGATGCTGTGAATGAACACTTATTTTTACTAGGTTGTAAGCTGTCTTACAACTGTCTGTGAGCTCAAGAAGATTTTGTAAATGTCAGCAAGGTTTTTCTAACTGAAAAGTTTGACAAATGCTCACAGTGAGAGACTGGGTACCTAACCCACTGTCAGCTGTCAAAAAAGAATAAAATATTTCCTTAATAGAAACTGCTTGGACTGAACTGATGGCTGCAGTAACAACAGCTGGAAACAAAGAACTCTGTTCCAGTAGTCAGAAGTGACCATGTAACAAGAAAAACAGTATTGTACTTAAACACAGAGGGTACTTTGAGATTATGTCAAGACTTGGTTAATTTATCAAATAGGTTTTCTTTCAGTGTCAGTGTAACTATAGAATATAGATTATTAAATAATTCTCTACATATACTTTGTAGTATGTGGTTTTGATTCGTATTAAGTATCTCTGGCTCTTGGTGAATTTGAAAATAAATGTGTTAACATATGTTCTTTACCAAATTATTTGAACATTAATGACACAATTCAAATCTGATTTATCAGATTTCTAACAGTTACATGACGGTTTTCTTTTTATGGTATGTTTTTATTTTATTCAGTGTACAATTTGTTAATAACTATATTTTAAAGTCAGCAATGCTATAATTACTTACAGTTGATCTTAAATTATATTTTTATTATTTTTCAGTGTGCTGAAAGTAGTGATTATAGCTGTATCTTATTTGTTTTAGCCCATCAACTATAAGAATTATTTCAAAATATATTATTAAATATATTAAGAAAAAAAAAAAAAAAAAAACTTGTTGCTTGTATAAATGAGAGTTGGAGATTTTGCCAGTCTAGACCTGTGTACTTTATGAAAATTTAAGAAATAGGTGAGGAAGTCAGGGCTGATAATATTAATGTGTAAAATCAAAGTCCTAATTCTTCTCTGGAGAACATTTTATTTTTTTTTTAACTCTGTTTATTCTGAGAAGAAATCAAACCAACCTATAACATACATTAACTAAAGAATGCAGAAATACAATACAAATTTATTCAGGAATCTATTTCAATTAAATCCCACTTTCTTCAGTTAAACATATTCTGTGTGTGCACATATAAATAACGAGATTTTGCTGTCCTCCCTTATTTGCACACAGTTAGACTTTGGATCTGTTAAAATGTCTTAGGAGTCCCTAGTATCTTTACAGATTCCAGAGGACGTTTGTAACATATGAAATTATGGCAGAAGGTTATGCTAGATAAAGGGAAAGCATCTAATTCTATCTCCACAAGGATCCAATAATGAATATTTTCCTGCATCAGATAGCGTTGTCTTTCTAACACACTTAATCAGAAGTAAATGGAGGAAAATTATGAACAGCTGACTGGGAAAACTAGGGATATTTCTTTTGATCTGGAAACAAGAAGATCTTAGCTTTGCCTTACAGGCAGCTTCTACTAATTTTGTGGCCTGAATCAGTTAGTTGTCATATAATTGAAATTCCCAGATGAAGTCCATGAGTCTGGTTCCGAAAAAATCCTGTATTACTAACATTCTTTAGATGCCTTGATGTGTAACTTTTTCCAAAATAGAAGAAGTAAGGAAGATAAAAAGGAAGAAAGAAAAAAAAAAAAAAAAAGCTAAATAGGCTGCACATTATTAAACTAATAAAATGTTAACTCATAAAGCCATTGAATTTAATAGTAGCTAAAACTAGTGAATTTGAAGATGAGTCAGTCTATATTTCCATAAATGGTAGTAGTAGTAGTGTGGGAATTGTTGAAAGTCTCTCCAAGAAGTAGATGTGCATCTTGTTTTCAATGAAATTTTCTCAGCTTTGAAGAAACGCAAAAGAAACTTGGTAAAAGCTGATGAAAGAATCTTGCATTGGACTGGGAGAAATATGAGGAAAAGATATGTGACAGGGATACCAGGTATGAAAATGATATAGTGCTTAGAAAGAGGGGTCAGAATTCTGTGCACTTCTGAGTATCGCATGTCATGTAAGTACTTGTCACAGACTGTACTGTCTATATTATCCCTAGGGTAAACTCAGTACAATCCTCACAAAAAATTGCTGGTGTACATCTCCATCACCACGCATTGCTAAGGGGCAAACTGTACTCCCAGGTGATCTTAGCCATCACTGTTTTAAGTCAAGAATACTACCAGTTTTTCCCAGGGCAAAATTTTGCTCTTGCAAGTTTTAAACACCTTTAAAAGTTATTTTAGTTGAGGGAGGAGGGAGAGAGAGAGCAACAAGCACAGTCTGTGTGTTTATACTCTGTTTTTGAGTTTCAGATTTAGTTGTAATGAACTGCTTGAAGCAAACATTACAGGTTGTTTTTCTGCTGAAAGAAGTCAAATGAAATGACCTTCTTTTCATCTGCTATTCTTTTCAGCTTTTGAAGTTGTTTCTTTTTGAAGAGACAATCCATTCATCACTCATATCAGTATGAAAGTCCTAAATTTATCTAATAAAAATTCCAGTAATTTTCTTTAAGGTGGGTTATGCAAACTACACTTACTATTTTGTTGTTGTTCCTGTTGCTGCTGAATAAATTAATGAACTCTTTAAAGAGTGAGAAACTTAAAGATACTAGCATAAGAATTGGACTGTGAGTGAAAAGTGATTCCTATAGCTTATAGGAACGAGGGAAAAAATATTTCAAGCTGTATAGTTTTTCCTCATCTTTGAGGATTGCTCTTTACAAGTCTGACTTTAATTTACATCAAGTGTTTATGATCCCAAGAGCAGGTAATAGAAGACCATGAAATAGAATTGCTAGGCTGATGAAATCCATAGCTAGCAGACAGAAAAACTGCGGGAATTGCTAGAGCAAGATTATTATATAAAGCTTTCTAAAGCCATTGGAGTCATATTTACGTGTGAGTCTATGTGAACACGTGCATTCCTTCTATCAATGTGGGAGCTGTTCATATGTTTATATATTTATATATTTTATATGTATACATATTTCTGTATTTCTATATAATATACGTATAAATAATCAAAATACCTAAAAAAAAAAATCTTACTTTGCATCTGCATCAAACCAAGTCATTTCAAAAATGCTTCAAAAATTGTTCTTTTTAAAGACAATAGAGATATAACAATGGTAAAATAAATGGCGGCTCAATTAAGATGTTATCAATCCAGTTCGAGCTTATCAGTCTTATTTATGACTGCTGTTATAATTTCAGTGCTCTGTATCCTTCACAGATATTTCAGCCATATGTCTATAAATTTTTGATTTCTCTTCCACTCTTTAACAAAATATTGTCCTCATGGACTAAGAGTCTCTCGTCTATTTCTTCAGAACTGGAATGGCTTGAGAGACTATAACAAGTTAAGATGTCTGAAAAGAAACCTAATTCCTGTCAGCTTACATAATTCCCCTCACTACAGGAGAGAAAGACATTGAGGCTCTGGGGCATGTCCAGAGAAGGGCAATGAAACTGGTGAGGGGTCTGGAGCACAAGTCTTATGAGGATTGGCTGAGGGAGCTGGGATTGTTCAGTCTGGAGAAGAGGAGGCTCAGGGGAGACCTCATTGCACTCTACGATTTCCTGAAGGGACGTTGGGATGAGGAGGGTTTTGGCCTCTTCTCCCAGGCAACGTACAAGACCCAGGGAAATGTCCACAAGTTGTACCTGAGGAGGTTTGGGTTAGACATGAGGAAAAACTTTTTCTCTCAGAGAGTGGTCAGGCACTGGAATGGCTGCCCAGGGAGGTGGCGGAGTCGCCATTCCTGGCAGAGGCGTCTGGATGAGGAGCTGCAAGATATGGTTTAGTGCTTGTGGTAGTGGTGGTAATAAGAAGATGGTTAGACAAGATGATCTTATAGGTTGTTTCCAACCTTGTGATTCTATGATTCTATGAGACAAAACACATTCTTTATCCTGAACTGTTTACAACTGGAATGACAAAGGATAAAAAGGAAAGAGAGATGAGAAAGTGGGAAGATAAGTTGCTAAAGCTCAGGGAAAATGAGCAATACTATCAGAAAAAGAAACCATGCATGTTTGCAAAGTAATCTGTTATTTCTTCCTTTGTTTTTCTTTAATGGATGGTTGTTCTCAGTTTTTTAATTAATAGTTCATTAAAGAGCAAAAATCCAAATATATCTCAGACACAGAAATGTTACAAAAACTATTAAAAAAAAAAAAAGCATGAAATGTAAGTTATGGCAGTTAAATATTGTTCACATACTTTTGTTTTTGGATGTTTGGGAGCTCAGATTCACGTTAAAAATTTACTGCAAATATTTCATTTAGAGCTGAGCCCTGGTGTGGCAGGTGTTTGCCGTTAAATAACAATGAGTAAATGTTTGACACATTGCACAGGTAATTGCAATGATAATCTCTTGCTAAATATAAATGAATGAAGCAGCTTACTTCCTTTGAAGTGTAAAGTTGAAAAGGAAAAACATTAAAATCTTAGAAGAATGGAAATAGGCAAGTCAGGTTATTACCTTCCTCTTAGTGTTTTGATGTTGACAGTAATCAATGAATTATTTTTTGTTGTTGAGATAAATTGATAGTTGCAATCCAGATCACATAACATCTTTATCACTTTTACCATTTCTTTTAGAGGCAGTAAATACTTCCCTTGTTTACATTCATAGCAACACTATCAAGGAATCAAGGATTTGTAGAATTTGCTGATGTGTGTCTACCTCTACATCATGCCTGTCCATCAGAGACAGAGATAACAAGATGGATTTGCAGCTTGTAAGACTAACAGTCCCCAATATGCATTAAAGTTTTCCCATGGGAGGAGTAGATAGGAAACCCAAGAAAATGCGAACTAAAGGTGTGGTATTCCATTTTAACATTTTCTGGAAATCTCTATAGTTTAATATGAAAATACACAAAATAATCATAAAAAATCTCTCATTGAACAAAAAGCTTACAGGTTAAGATGTGTTGGTACTAAAAAAAAAAAAATTATAAATGGATGAGACATGCAGACCTCAAGAATTTTTTCTTATACTATTGCACAAATATTCACATACTTATGTGTGCCAATTACTCTATTTTCTAAAAGAATGTTCCTCATTCAAAATTCAACATATAAAAAAGTACAAAGCTTAGAAGCTTTCTGTAGATAGCAGCAGTAAGTTTCTGCCTTATATTTTCACCCTGCATATTTGTTCTGCCATTTTTTCAAGAATTGCTCTCTCAGCTCCTATCCCTGACCAGTTTCAGTTTCATCTGTGTCTTGGTTTTCCAAGTCCCATGTACATACGTCCAGATGGCATCCCTGTATTCCTCCTAGGCCACATATCCTTGTTTTCATTACCTGTGCATTTCCTTATCCCTCAGTTTAAACAGCATGTCTTTGTTCAGCTATGCTGGTTTCCTGCCTCTTTCACTTCATTTCTTATGCTGGGAAATGGAAATCTGTTGTGATCTCAGAAAGATGTCATTAAGGAGATGCCACATCTGTTCTGTTCTTGTGTCCCTAAGAGCAGTATCCCAGGAGATCTGACCCAATAATTCTTTCAACAGCTAGAAGTTTGCTCTTTTGAAGTTCAGGGTCCTTATTCTGCTCTTTGGCAGACCCGTATTTCTCAAGAACTCAACCAGAGCATGGTCACTACAGCCCAGACTATCTCTAATTTTAATCTCTTTAATGATTTTCTGATACCGTTGGCCCTCTTGGCCACCTGGGCACACTGTCGGCTCATGTTCAGCTGAGCATCAACCAACACCCCCAGTCCCTTTCCTCTTCACAATCATCCATCCACCTGTCCCCAAGCTTATAGTGCTGCATGGGGCTGTTGTGGCCAAAGTGTAGGACACAACACTTGACCTTGTTGAACTTCATCCCGTTCATTTCAGCCCAGCAATCCAGCTTATCTAAATCCCTCTGAAGGGCCTCCCTACCTTCAGGCAGATCTATACCACCACCCAACTCGGTGTCATCTGCAAACTTACTGAGGGTATACTCAATCCCCTCATCTAGGTCATCAGTAAAGATATTAAACAAGATGGGCCCCAGTACTGACCCCTGGGGGACACCACTTGAAATGGGTTGCCTGCTGGACTTAACTCCATTAACCACTCCCCATTGGGCACTAGCCAGTTTCTTACCCAAAGGAATGTATACCTGTCCAGGCCACAGGCAGCCAGTTTCCCCAGAAGAAGCCTGTGTAAGATAGATTTGTGATAAACTGGGTGAACTAAAATATGAACCGTTGTTTCTTAATCTCATGCCGGGTATACAGATATTAAAAGAACCTCATGTCTCTCCTATAAATTGGAGTGAGACAGCCTGTGAGAGACCGTGTCAAAGGCTTTGCTGAAGTCTAGGTAGGCTACATCAACAGCCCTTTCCTCATCTACCAGTCTGGTCACCCAGTCATAGAAGGAGATGGGTTGGCCAAGCACGACCTGCCATTCATGAACCCGTGCTGGCTGGGCCTGATCCCCTGAACACCATGCACGTGCTGTGCAATCTCACCCAAGATTATTTGCTCTATTACTTTCCCTGGTACTGAGATCAGGCTGACAGGCCTATAGTTCCCCGGATCCTCCTTACAGCCCTTTTTGAAGATAGGAGGTCACATCAGCGAGCCTCCAATCCTCTGGGACCTCTCCAGTTAACCAGGAGCACTGATAGATGGTCGAGAGGGACTCGGCAATAACCCCCACCAGCTCCCTCAGCACCGGAGGGTGTAGCCCACGTGGTCCAATGGACTTGTGACAGCCCAGATGGAGGAGAAGCTCTCTGACTGTCTCCACCTGAATCACTGGGGGTATATTCTGAGTAGCATCCCAGACTTGCAGATGGCCTAAAATGCCCGGAGGATAACTGGTCTGGCTATTAAAAGTAGATGTAAAGAAGGCATTCAGGACCTCAGCCTTCTCTTTGTCCTCAGTGGCCACATTCCCTGCTGCATCAAGTATAGGATGAAAATTATCCTTGGTTCTTCTTTTGCTGTTGATACATTTATAAAAGGATTTTTTATTGTTTTTTAAAGTAGTGGCCAATCTGAGTTCAAGTTGGGCTTTTGCCTTCCTAACTTCCTTCCTGCATACCTTAGCTACTTCCTTGAAATGTCCCCAAGTAGCCTGTTCTTTCTTCCAGAGGACATAGACTCTCTTTTTCTCCGAGTCTCAACAGTAGTTCCCGGCTCATCCACACCGGTCGTTTACCCCTACGGCTCACCTTACGGCACTCAGGGAAAGTAGAAAGTATGTTCTGCATTAAAAAAATTCAAAATAAGTGGAACTTTTCAGCTATGTAACTCTGAAGTGTTTAAGAAAACTATGTCTTCTGTAAGTGTCTTTTAGTTATTTGTGGTAGTGATAATCATGTAAATGTAGATTTAAGGATATTTAAAATGAATTTTTTAAGGCATAAGTCTGAAAGATATGTAAAGATGATTCATTGAAACTTTTGATATGGAAGAAAACATTTGAAATATTTTATATTAGAAGTTATGAAGCTGAAAATGAATATCTCTAGTGAGAAAAGAGGCCTAAAAATTTTTGGGAAGAAATGTATATTAGTCACATCAATTTTATTGGCAGTGATGTTTTTGGCAGATTCATGACAAGATGGAGGAATAATTTTTATTAGTAACAGTATTGAAAAATTCATTATAAGAAATAGGAAACCGGTTTTATTGGGTGTTACTAGCATTAGAGATACGCCATTCAAGAATCAATCTGAGGAATATTGATTTCAGAAATTCATTGCAGGTGTTGATTTAATTCACAAAAAATATCACTTAACAATGGTGCCAGTTCAAGCACTGCTGAATCTTAATGTTATTTTGTCAATCTCATTTTCTCTACTTTCTTTCAGAAGTTGGTTACCTGTAATTCTTGCCTTAACTTCTCTGTTTCAGAGATGCTAATACTTCTGTTCATTGGAGTTGACTGAGTCTAAGAACAACAGTCACAATAAACTATTGTGGAAAAACTTTCTACACCACGGTTCCTACATTTTTCTATGCCATTTTCTTAAGGCAGTGTTATGTACATGAATGTCATTGTGCAAACATTGTGAATCAAATGTGTTTTCTTGTGTCAGAAGCACATAACTGCACTCAATCATCAATTAGTCTCTGCAGTAATTATTTTGTAAAAACTTTTGCATACCAACAACTAGAATTCCCACAAAAAATGGATGTTTCCTATCATTTTTTTTTTCAGTGAGGAAAAGTGGGCTCAAATGGGGAGTAGAGAATGTGTCTAAGGAAACTTGAATGTATGATAGTATCAGCGTTTTAAAATTTTACAATATAAATTTAAGTAGAGAGGAAAAAAATATTGTACAAAGAGTTTATGCTCTGCTTCCAAATTACTGTATAATATAATACAGCAACATCTTTTCCACTTCCTCCCTCACCCCTGACCTCAAGTCCCTTTCCTGCTTTGAATATCTAGTGAAGTTCAATGGATAATTCTGTGCACAATTCTTATGTTTCATACTCCTCTGACTCAGGGAGAAAATTATTTGCCTGGATTTTTTCATGAAGAAGACATGTAATATTTCTGTAGCTGGCTAACTTTTAAGAAACAAAACAAACATCTGCAGAACAAAACATTGACAGAAGACAGGTTATTTGTCAGCCTTCAAAACTTTTAAAAGAAGCACTTGAAATGATTAAGATATTGTGCCTGTGAAATTTAAGATGTCTTGTTACAATTTTTTTTATGACTGTCTTCTGCATGGCATTTTATTTTTAAGAAGTCAGTGATTGGCATATCGTATAGTACAGTTTAATTTAATACAAAATGACAGAGAAAATTTTCTTCAAATACTTTTGATGCTGTATGAGAAATTAGCAAGAACAACCCAACAATAAATAGTGGCGGTTATCTGTGATTCCTGAAAACTTCACACTAATTGAAACTGTAGCTTTTTACTGTGAGAGAAAAAATCTGCACTGTTTAGTACCTGGAGACTATATTTCATGTGTCTATGTTGTTAACATTATAAAAGGCAAGTAACCCATAAAATAGACCTTATTATTTTAAATAGATAAGTAGATAAGAATTAAAATGCTTTTTTTTTTTTTTTTTTTTTTTTTTTTTTTTCCTGCTTGTTTCCCACTGAGAAAGGTCTTACATTACCAGTAGTTTAGCTGGTAACAATGAATGGGAAAGACTCAGCTAGGTTGCCAGCAGGTCTTCCAGTTTTTCAGGGTCAAAAATGCTCAGACACTGTTCCTTCTTCTATTTGTGTGAAATGTTTCTCTTAGTCCATGCTGCTGAAACTATTCTTCCTTTATAGACAGTAAAGATTAGTGTGCTGAATTTTCATTTTTGATGGCAAAACAGTATATAACAAGTAGGATATTCTTATCTCTTTTTTTATCTTCTGTATTCTGACCAGATTTTTATTGCTAACATACAAAATAGAAATATTTGGTTTATACGTATGTAAAACTCAAATATTTTTTTTATAAACGTTTTCCCAAAGAGTTCATGCAGTGAAGATCTTCGTGAGGACGGAACAATATTACAGATAAGTGCATACTTTTGATAGAAAATTACTTGATTGATTGACTGTGCTACAACTAGAAATGGCCCCGACTTTTCCCTCCAACTGAAAGTCCATTTAATAACAGAATATTTAAGCTGATGCAGACATGGTATCAGTTTGAGCTGACAACAGTCGTACCCTGGCCTCTTTAGGACTTGGATCACCATTCTGACCCTCAGCATCCCTATGGAGATGCCTGATGCCCTGGGCTGGGATTGTCCCTGCTGCCCTCTGACCTGCCCTGCTCCTGGCTGAGGCTGCCAGGCCCTGCCCTGTTGCCCCATGGGGAACCCCTGTGCTCTTGCCCCTCTGACCCGTGCTGTGTTGCACTGTATGAGAAGTGCTTATGGTCAAGCAAACAGCTTCATGCACATGAATCATTCTTGAGAATAACAGTTCACATATCTAATTTTAGCTCTCGGATAAACTTCTCTCTGCTTTTCTGAATAGGGAAAGAAAAATTAGTTGCCTTTTTTTTTTTTTTTTTTTTTTTTTTTGGATTCTGTCATCGACAAAGGGGTGAAATTTCAAAATATGTAAGGAAGTTCCAAAAAAATGAAAGTGAATGTTTAGAGATCAGTAACATGGATGATATATCAAAGGAAGTGGGTAAGACTCAACGGCTCTTTTTCTGGCTACAAATACTTTTGGAAATATCTCTGTAGGTTTGGGAAAATATTTACTATTTAAGACTCTATACTTTAGCTGCATAGTGTGCTCCTGTGGCAAATGGATTTCATGCTGTTTTTCATCACCTTCTTCCATCCCATTTAAGTAATCCATTCTTCACACTTTTCTCTAGAAAGGCAAAGCTGGATCTGCATACAAGTATTATTCATTTCTCTGCATTGTTCAGTACTTTCAAATGAGGAATAGTAAATCCCAAGCTACTTATTCTGATGTCAATATGCCTTGCGCCATTACTCTTCACTACTATTTTCTATTTGACAAAATGAACAGAACTCAAAATTTCCTGAAAAAAAATGAATGCCTGATTATGTCTAGAACGAATGCTGTATTTTTCAAAGTCAGATCTAGAGTTAACTGAATGAGAATAGCTGACTTACAAGAACTGAAGATGTGATTTGTAAAGTTGCTTTTTCACAAACTCTGCATGACTGTAGTTCAGACTGAAGTTTCAACCACTGCTAAATTGTGTGCAGTTCATGGAGTGTTGTCAGTCTCCCTGAGATGGAAAACAAATTGTCCCTAAATGCTTGGAATATTAAATCTTCTGATATATATATATTTATCACTATTTTTTCTTTATTTTTAAGTCTTAAGTACAAAATTGTTATATTAATTTTTTATTATTTTTATGCCCTTAACAAAAAATAATTGTTAATAAAACTGCCTCAAAATCTACAAAATCCCTCATAACCTGCATTAATAATGCAGAAATAATCATACAAGATTAATTGTGGATTAGACAAGGTTCTAAAAATGAGCAGTTAGAAAAGTGTGTAAATTATTAAAGATACTTGAAAGAGATGCTTAACTCTTAGTGCACTATGTGTGTGTCCACTTAAGAGTGCCCCTTTAATTGTTATGAATCGTATTGGAATAATCTCAAGGAATACACAATTTATTGGTATTTGGTATTTCATACAGTTAAAATATTGAAAGAGTTAGTTTTCAAGAGAGCATTCATATTTAGAATTACTCTCCATAATAGAACTAGAACGAAGTAAGACTGTAATTATATGCACATGCTTACTCCATGGATATATTACAATAAATAAATAAATGGAGCTTCTCTGAAGCTAACAATGGACAGCATGAAAGTTATATCATATAAAAGTTCCTTAACTTACTTGAAAGTTTTAGGTTTCCTCATGAAATACTGTGAGGAATGGGACGAGATACTTTTATTGAAGATATTCCCAGTAACTGCTCTTTTCTGAATATGAATATTTCTTGGAATAAAGACCAATATTGTTCTCATTTTTCTGGTCTTCTAGAACATCCCTCAGCAAATGAGTCACAGTCAAGAAGTATTTTAGCAATGATGCCTATTTAAAAGGACATGCTTATAAGTAGGATACAATTACATGGAAAGAGAGATTTCGGTTTGTCTGTGTGAGTGAGAATGAGTTTCTTCTCACAGATGTTATAGAAATAATACCTTAGTAAAGTCACTATTATTTCAGCTTAATCACTGCAGTAGTTGAATGTTAACAATTTGCAACAAATGACCAGATGCCAAGAGTTTCAACTTTACTGCCATATTTTTTTTAAAGGGTCAGTAGAAGAAAGACAAAATAAATTTGAAATAATACAGATTTCAATCAAAATATTAAATGACTTAAAAGAAAGGATATATTGAAGAAGATCCTCAATTAAAACTTTCTTCCCTGAAGGTTAGCATGATACTTATCCAATTTTATCTTTCTTGATTTTTTTTTTCTAACAGGTTCTCAGACTAGAATTTCTCACCGTTTCAAAAATAGGTATACCAGGAAAGCTGAAAGACTTCCACAAATATGTTCAACAGCTGGTAACGCTTATAATGTTAATGATTAGCTGATTGATAGTTCAGAGCACAGACTATAATCACAGCATTATACAGTAGGTAGAATTATTCTCAGATTTGGACTATCATGCTGATTTTTGCAGAGTAGGAAAAAAAAGAAAGAAAGATAAAAAATAAAATAAAAATAAACAGAAAAACCTCCTAAAAACTGATGTGCTGATATCTGATCTTGAAGGAGAACAGTAAGAATGATGCAGTGGACAGATGATGAAGTTCTATAGGATACATTTATGACTGTTACAAGATTTATTAAGTCAGGTGATTCAGATTTTCCACTGACACATTACAAAGATATGAGCATGAAAAAGACCTGATGCTTTTAGACTGGGCTTATCCTTCCTAGCTCTCCTTTACTTATAGTGCTCTGATTTTGTTTTGTTGCTATAGCAATTTGTTAATTTTTAGTAATATTGATTTATATCTTCATCTTGTGCAATTTGAAATCAATGTTAAATCTATATTTCCTTTAACAAACAATGAAATGAAATCACAGAAAGGTAAAATGGTTCATTTTCAACCTGCTGGTGTTAAGTGCATTTATGCTTGAAGGGGAAAAAAAACATTTTTGTTGCTACAACAAACTAACAAATAAAACCAGTGGAAAATAACAACAACAGCAACAACAACAAAACAAACAAAAACAAACAAACAAGTAAAAAAAAAAAAAAGCAAGAAGACTGATACTGAATCAGCACTTATTGGATTAAAACTAATGTGGAGATATAATCATTCTATGATGTGAATAGCTAAATATAACATACTTTAGTCGAATCTAGTGGACCTACTAAGCCCTACTAAGGACCTACTAAGCTACTATTTGTAGCACTGTATTTAAGGTGTATTTGTCTAAATTCAAGTCTAGAAATCATTTAGCCATTGTTAAACAGGCCAGAAGCTGAGCAAGTCTAACTTACCAGGGTAGTGTGTCAAATTAGCTTGGATTCTTTTGAGCTGTGCTTTCCACTAGGCAATTTATGTTTCCTAGACATTTCCATTGTCCATAGTATTACAGTAATTCTGCAAATGATTATTTAGGCTAATAATAAGTTGTTGCTACTTATCCAAAATATTCATCTTAATTGTGTGGTTTGCAGCATAATTTCTTTTGCGCACAATAGTGTCTTGCATGCAAATTCTGACATGAAAATGGAAAGACAAATATAATATTATTACTATAATTAATGTTATTTATATTCACAAAGAATAGGTTCACCACTGCCGTGTGAGTCATAAAACAGGGAAATACTTGCTGGAAAATTCTACTATATTAAGTAAGGATAGGCATCACAGGCAGTGCTGAAGAGTGAAATGGCATAACTAGCTATGAAGCCAGTGGAGTAAAATAATCAGGTAATCAGGTTGTATTTGGTGAAACAGAGCAAGAAAGTAAGAAAATATGACATGGTGAATGCAGTGAGAAAGAAAAAATATCTTGCAGATGAAAAAGTTGCATGAGTTTACATTTACCAAGTCAAAAATATGGCATGGTGTGTGCAGAGGTGTGACGTGTTAGGAATCTTAAGGAAAGATTTATATGTAAGGATGGCAGAAAGATGAAATATGTTCCATTATTTTCTTAAGCTGCCCATGAATGCATAGATAAATATAAATCACCTTTATCATATGGTGCATTATTTTACTCTTCCTGCATTACATTAAACAAAAACCTCATCCTTAGTTTGTAAAAGGTAATTTTCATTTTGATGTTATGTTTCATAACACATTTTTTGATGCTTTATTGTTTAGACTAAGGATATGTTTAAGTAGTTTCTTAACACTGACACTATCTAATTGACATCCAAAATAGCTAAAGGATACACTTTTCTGAGATTAGGGAAAAACTTTGATTTTATAGATGTTGAGACCAATACTATTCAATATTTTCATTAGTAGCATAGGTAGTGGGACTGAATGCACTCTCAACAAATTTGTAAATTACACTTAGCTGAGTGTTGCAATTGATACAAAAGGAAGAAGGGATGCTATCCAGAGAGACCTGGACAAGTTTGAGAAGTGGGCCTATGTCAGCCACATGAAGCTGAATAAGACCAAGTACAAGATCCTCAGGGTCCTTCACCTGTGTCTAGGTAATCCCAACAACATCGGTACAGAATAAATGATGTGTACTGAGAGTAGGACTGGAGAAGGACTTATGGATGCTGCTGGATGAAAAACGGGTTATGGCTGACAATGTGCATTTATAGCCAGAGTATGCTGAAAGAGAATGAACACTCTGATGAAACATTGATCTTCTAGCAAAGTGAAAAACCTTTCCAACTGACCTCCTTACTCCTCCATCAAGAAATACAAAGATTAGGGAGTCATTTTCAATAGCTAAATCAATACTTAAGAACTATATGCATGCTGGAACAGCATACATGGGAAACCAGAGAGAGAGTGACATCTGACGAGCGGCTTAGGTCTTATCTATAGAAGAAGCAATGTAAAACAGAGCATAAACTGAAATTGTTCCAGGCTAAACAAATAAAAAATTCCATTTAGATTAGCCTGCAGCATTTTAAATAGTGAGCTCTTTTCTCCTCCTAATTCTCCTGTTAGCCTACTCTTACACTTTCCTTAGTTGCTGTTGTTTTTTTTAACCAAAAACACTGTAAATTGATTTGGAACAACCCAAACTACAGTTTTTTTGTAGGTTACCGCTTTGTGATGGAAGAAGCTGTTCATAGAAAAGATGATGAATGTCTAGTGGCAAGCTCTCCATAGAAACTAGCTACTTTGTCCTGAACATATAAAATTTTGGTTTTGGAGTGCAAAAAATGCAGGGACTTGAATGAAGTCATATGGATACTTTCAGTGTAAATACAGGCTGATGAACAGCTTATAAATATTAGTGTGCAACCAATATGGCCAAATACTGCTTCTCTATAATAGCCAAGCAACTGAACTACCAGAAACAATCAGGTGAACTAACAGAAAACTCTAATTTTGATTCAAAATACTATTGTAGTAATTTCTGGAAAATACATTATGGATATCTCAAGCTACTGTAGTTCTCACCTCATACATAAAGTCATAGTAACAGAAGTGTGAGATATGGAGATATGTACCTGTTCAAGAAACTGAGTTTTGTAGAGAAGAATAGGGACATAATATTCTGATATGCAGTTCATTAAACATTTCTGGGTTGTCATTGTTTCCAAATCTAGCAAAGATTTATACTTCACCTTTAAGAAACAAGAAGTCTAGTAATCTTATGTTTATACCAATTTTACGTATGGATATTAACAGATGAGTATTAGGATAGATCATTCAATTTCCAAAATACAGACCTGAGATCACATGAAAAATTTCACTGAGGTCAAAACATTCAAAACATTATTCATAGTATGTATCTCCTGTTTGTATGCTTATTTGTGTTTATGTTTATTATGTATATTTATATGTCTTTTCTCATCATTGTAATTATATAATGATTTACAAATTGTTAGTATCACTATCCTCATTTTAAGCAAGAATAAATGATACATGGAGGGTTGATTTAACTTTTTAACAAACCCATCAGAACAGGAAGCACTATTTAACAAAAATGCATACAATCCTTATATGACAAATGAACTAGAACTGAATAACTGAATTGATTATAATTCATTACTTACTATATGTATGGCTTGGTATTTTATTATTTTCCTTTTCTTTTTTTTTAATAGAAAGCTGTTCTACATGAAATAGAATGCATCTCTGAGAAGCAGCACAAAAAGAGATGAATCCAAAGGCTGTGGTAAATAGCATAGGCCTTCAGACATCATAAGCAACACTAGTATATAATCTGACAAATTTGTTTACAAAACAGAGCTGTTGTGAACAACTTTTTGCATGAAAATGTTTGATGGAAAATGCAACATGGTAAAAGAAAGGTCAGAAACATGATCTGTGAGACAACTTTTCTAAAAAAATATGTTGGCAGCTTTGCTTAAAATGTAGAGGGAAAAATTAGAAAAAATGTCATATACTTCAAATAATAATTAAAATTTATTTCTTTGGTATCTATTTAAAACATGTATGGAATTTGATCCTACAGTTGTATCACAAATCTGAAGAAAACTAAGTAGTTATGATTATGAGTCACTGCCAGAAACAGAATTGCATGTTTGTTAAATCTTAGAGTAGTAAGGGCAGACTTACCCGATATATATTTATTAAGCATTCTACAGAATCCTGTTTGATAAATGAGACACAATATTAATCAAGTAAACTTCGTAAGATGTCAGAGAACCAAAACTTTTTAAAAACAAATTAAACCCTTTCTATTCCCTTTGAAATCTGAGGAGAAAGAGAGTGAGACTGAGAAAGAGAACCTTGTAAAACTGCATTTTCTTAAAGCTTTCATATATAATAAATGATGACCTAAGAATAAACTTAAACTTTGCAGAAATTGTTGATGAAGCACTGCCATCTTTTGGTTGCACAAGTACTGAATATGGTGGATGGATGTAATTGTCACGAAAATAAGGACATAGGTTGATGTAATAAAATGACTGCTTTGTCACAACATTCATTTACTTTGCTTTTATAGAAAATTGGCTGAAATTGTCCATTAAAAGACTATTTCATTTTAATAAAGAATTGATTAGCAAGGTAAGTTTTATTACATTCTAGATAGATTCTGAATTTCTGAAATAAAGAAATTGTAAAATAGATGAAATACATAGTGTAAGAATTGTGTAACAGCCTATTGTAAAATTCTTTGAATTATTCAAGAATTAATTTATGACTCTAAAATCCACTGTGTTTTTTGTGTATTTATAGAAACACAAATTGTTTTCCAACTCCTTATGTTATGCATATGATATCGATACTCTCAGATTCAGTGTTGTGGTATTAGAAAGTTGCTTGGAAATGTATTTTGCCACTTACCCATTTAACAGCTTGCAAAGGACATAGAGTTCTAAATAAACAGTGTAGTATGACAACATTCTTTTGATGCATGTTGAAGTGTTTGATATATCTAATGAGTTAGTAGAATACTTTAAAAAGGCAGCATAAAATTTGAATACGGAAGCCCAGTAGAAGAATCTATTGTGTTTAGTACGTGTAATATTTTGTTTTCAGTCTCACTGCTATATCAGTTCCTTACTTCTTTTTAAATACAGTAAGGGTATCAGAAACTTATAGTATGCAAATGTATAGAAAAACAAATGTAATTTTCACTTAAGGCATAGGTTTAACAGGTTGACCATGAGACAGCAGTGTGCCCAGTGGTATTCTGGGGTGCAGGTTGAGGGAGGTATTCCTTCCCTTCTAGTCTGCCATGATGAGGCCACATCTGGAGTAATGTGTACAGTTCCGAGCTCTTCAGTTCAGGAAAAACACGGAACTACTGGAAACAGTCCAGTTGTGGGCTACAAAAATTATTAGAGGCCTGAAGTATCTCCCTTACAAGGAAGAGCTGAGAGACTTGGGACTGTTCAGCATGGAGAAGACTAAGACAGGATTTTAACAACACTTACAGTGTTGTTATGGTGTGAGTGTCCAACCTTTTGGCTTGTCCGGGCTGCACTGAGTATAGAGGAATCTTTTCAGGGTGATGCTTCAATTGTTGTTAGCAATTAATGAAGGTCCAACACCAGGCTGGGCCATTCAACAGGGGAGAGTTGCTGTCATGACAGCACAGCAGCAGGGGCAGACCAATAACAAGATATGCCAGGGCACATGTGGTCTATGGGCCACAGGATAGGCAAGCCTGGGTATCAAGAGGATGGGGCCAGGCTCTTTTCAGTGCCTCTTTTTCTCCAAGCAATAGGAGATAGGGCAACAGGCACAAACAGAAGTTCCATAAGAACATGAGTAATAATTTTTTGACTTTGAGGGTGGTAAAGCAATACAGGCTACCTAGAGAGTACAGAATGCCTAGAGAGATTGTGGAGTCTCCTTCTCTGGAAACAGTCAAAACCCAGCTGGACACTTCCATGTGCAACTTAGTGTGGAAACCTGCTTTATCACAGAGTTTGATTAGGTGATTTCCAGAGGTCTTTTCCAATATCTATGATTCTGTAATTAACATTTTTTACAAAACTGTTAAATTCATAGTCAATTTATGTCACAATAAAGCATTGCTAAACTCACAATTAAAGGCCTCAAATGATCAGGGAATCTAATCTGCAATTTAATGGATCAAAAATCCTGCTTGTAAGAAGTTACACCTTCAAATAATACTTCCAAGCTTGATTTGAAGAGAAAGAGAGATGAGAATTCTGACATATTTAGAAATTCAGACTTGAAAATCACTTAATTTTTTGATATTGAATCAAGTAGATGAGGCTTTGAAGCATTTTGAAACTTGAAACAAGAAGTTTCCACGCATGTATGTAAGACAGGGAAGGAGACAATATTACTACTTGGTGGGCCAGAACAATTGCTACTTTATTTTGGTTACACAGGTAGCACTATCAAAAGAGGTTATGGGTTAGAACAATTACAGTGGTAGCAGAGTCTGTTCTGGGACAGACTAGTGCATTTCTCCACACATTTTGTTCTCTCATATTACTATCAAGTATTATTTTAGGTACATTTTACTGGTGCAGAACTTTGTCATGCCATGTACTCATTCTTGCTTTGTACAGTCACCTCACAACGACATTATCTGGATTTCTGCACTTGGTACTGTGCATGTTTCTGGCCAGGGACCCAACTGCCTCCGTGGTACTTCTGGCTGAATGAAAGCCAAAGAGAAATGGTTCAGGGCTGACTGCTTTGCCACAGTACTTAGTCACCAAGAGCCAGAGATTTCTTCTTCAAACCAAACTAGAAAAAATCATGTGCCTCACCTATAAGATTAGCACTATTTGGAAATATTTTAACTAACAAAATGGTCTGTTCAGAATGCTGGTTAGACATAAAGAGGGAGGGATTGTATTTATGAATTGTATGACCTTGCACAAATAAGATTCTATTCTGTTTTTCCTCTGGATGAAATGAAAGATTAGAGGGTGTTTAATGTGTTTTCCTTGAATTGATAGGTTTGAAAGTCCAGATAATGAAAACGTCATGCAGAAAAAAGTCTGAAAGATGGAAACTTTTGTCTTAATATAAAGGCTGAACAATACTGAATAATCTGTAAAAGTGAATAAAAGGCTAGAGTACCATTTCAGTTTTGAAAAGTTATCGTTAGAAAAAAATGTTATATAGTTTATATAAACCTAGAGGACAATTTCCTAAAAAGTTGTAGATCGAAAAACACCAAGATTCACACACACACACGAACATACAAATATATATAAGTATATATATATTTAGATTCTCCAGATTGCCCTTATCTGTTTTGCTTGTTTCTTTCTTTCTTTTCAGTTTTTTATTTGATTGGTTTGGGTTAGTTTTGTTTTGTTATAGCTGTTTTTAAAAAAAAAAAAAAAAAAAAAAGAAATACAGACAATTTACCAGAGAATATGGTGAGGTTACAGTATGAAAAAAAAAAAAATCAGATGAGAGCTCCAAGGGATAAGAGTACAGGAGAAAATTACAAATGAGAAATTTAATGAGAAAAAATTAAAAGTGGGAACACCTGCATACTTTCTGTACTTTTCAGGCTTATTTATTTCTCTTTCAATATGAATACATAATTCTTACTAACATAATTGGCATAACATCCATATATTTCATGAAAAAAAATAGCCAGAAGTGTTTCAGCCACTTTCCCAAGTATCATCATTATTTTGGTCAATATCTACAGGAGAAGGTCGTCACCAGAAAGATATTAAATCTTATTTTTTCTGCGTATATCTGAATTTATAACTGAGCAGATACTTAGAAATTTACATCTTGGGATTTATTTTCCAGTAGGAAATTGTCCCAAGCTTCCACATATGTATACCTGTATGAACATATCCAACTGCTAACATCTGCACGTAAGTATTACAATTGATTGATGCATTAGAGTATTATTGTTTTTTTTCATGCAAGATGTTTATAATAGGCAAAAATATATATCCTTTATATAGTGTGGTAGTTACAAGTGTCGTAGAATATTAAATTTATAAAGAGATTAGATATACTACTTAAACCACAACCTGAAAATCCATATTTGCAACTTTTGTAAACTCTTTTCTTGAATGTTTCTTGTTGCTCACTTCAGAGACAGGATGTTGAGCCAGATTAATCTTCAGTCTGACCCAGAATTATCATCTTTTATGTATTCATAGAGAGTTATATGGAGTTACAGTTGAAGGCACAGTAGAGAGCCAAGATCTTTAAAACCTACTTCTTAAGTCTTAGGAGTTGGATTTAACTCTAGTGCACTGGTCTCCTTCAGTAAGAACATATCCTTTAATAGAACTGCTTCAAGTTTCCAATTATATGGATGAGCTACTTCTCAGCACAGGATGACCAGTCTACTCTTATAAAGGCACTGAACATCATTTATGAAAGAAAAATCTTATGAAACTGAAGGCTGAAACATTCATGGGGATATTAAGGTTGCAAAAGTAAGCATGCAAATGTCAGTGGATGATGGAGTTCCCTCACAACCATAAGGGAACCATTTTATTGACTTATTTTTCTCTCATGCACTTTTACATGTGCATAGTATCTTAAGAAACTTAAATAATATACTTCTGATTTTTCTCCATCAAAGACTCATTCAAAACATCAAAATCAAAGAACCATTAATGTTTATGCTGTCTAGGTTTCATGCCTTTATTTTCATGCAATGGACAGAACAATTCAACAGGGTTTTTAAATTGGCCTTCTCTATCCCCAGTCTTTCAAATGAAGATTGACATTCTTTCTGGAAGCTGGACTTTGTCAGAGTAAAAATTACTGAAATCAATTCAGGGATAACTAGTTAAGTACCAATAGTATAAGGGACGGAATAAATGATATAGTAGCATCCACTTTCTGATATCAGTGAATGTTTCATTTTGCTTAGGTGCATAAATCTTGAACTATCAAACAATCACTCATAAAACATATATATTTTTTTAATTATATATAACTGACATATTTTATATAGTAATTTTTTATGGTATGGTGTGTACCAATAAATACATTTATTGAAGGAACCTCATGAGGATTTATATGTAGAATAAAGAGGGGCAGTTTATGTATTTTGTAAATGGCTACACATTATTTCATAAATATTTAACTATTTTATATTTTCAAGGTTGTAGTGACTTAAGAGAATTACAAAACACAAGCTTGCTGATTACAAGAAACTTGAATATATTAACTGTATTATACAAATTCACAAAAAAAATTCGTATGTATTGTCCTACTTTCCTTTTAGACCTTTAGTGGTTTGTTACTGATATAGAAACACGTAATTGTTTAAGTTTGAAGGGAGACCTCAAGAAACATACAGTTACTGTTACTCTGTCTTGTGTTGGGTCATTTCCCACTAGAAAACAGTTTTGACTTCAAACATTTCCAGGGGTGGGACATCCAAAACTTCTCTGGGCTTCAATATCTCACAACTCTCTCAGGGAAGAATTTCTTTCAAATATCTAATCTAAATCTGCCCTCTTCTAGTTTAAATCCATCATTCCTTGTCCTGTCACTACACTCTCTGACAAGGAATGCTTCTCCAGCTTTTACACAGGCCACTTTGAAGTACTGAAAGGCCACCAATAAGGTTTTCCTTGACCCTTGTCTTCTCCATACTGAACATGAGCAACAATCTTTGCAGAAGAGGTGATTCAGCTCCTCTGATCCCTTGTGACCCTCCTGAACTTGCTCCAACATTTCTGTTTGGCTATCCCAAGCAGTGCTCTGATTTGCCACGCTAGGGAAGACACTGGGTCATGAATGGAAAGAAAAAAAAACATAACAACAAACCAACAATCAATCAAAGAGAGAACTAAGAGTTCAAGTTTCTGTATATATATAGTAATTAGTTAAGATATAGTGTATGAAGTCCTTAACATATTTTTAAATTATTCAACACTGCCTGAGAGGTCACAATGAGGTTATTGTGAAATACAGCAGCTGCCAACAGAATCAAGGCTGTCACAGCTCTGTGCCTCCAGTGTCATGGTTTTATGATTTCTGGGTATCAATATTCTGCATCTTAACATAATGTAGTGCACTAGGAGTTAAAGAGTTAATGCTCCAGCTCCAGGCACCTGTTTAGAAATGAGGAAGAACTACATTCCCCAGAACAATCTGTGTTAACAGAGGAAATATACCCCGTGGCAAGGTCATGAGATCTTCCCCTTTTTTCTTCAGCTCTTCTCCCTGCTTCTTGTCCCGACTACTTCATCATGCATCATTTCAGTGCTAGAGTAAGGCCTTCAGCTTTTGGACACTCTTTCTCTCATTATATTTGATTTATTAGCTTCAATTCTAATTATATTGTGTTATATTGTGTTATCTTGCATTCTGATACCGTGTTCAGTAAATTAGTTTTTTTTCTCCTCAGATTGTTGCCACTGTTTTTAATTATTTGTGGTCCCCTGTTTCCCTTTTCTGGGGGCGTGGATCCCTCCACACCCCTCCACACAGAACCAGGTAGAACCATCCTGTAAACTGACAACACTCCAGGAAGAGTAAGGCTGAGCCTGAAGCCACAGTAATACCTGTTCTGTCAGAGGGAAAGTGCCAGCATCTTGGCCCCAGGCAGCCCAGTGCTAAGATTAGGTGTTCAGCTCAGTCTTTGTAGCTCATGGCATCCTCACAGAGGGTCAAGGAGACTCAGCCCATGGCCACTAGTGAGACAGGGCCATGCTGACACTGAACAGGACTCAAAGCCCTGGCAGCCAGACTGCGCTGGTAAATGGATTCGCAACACCTTAAGTGGTGTTTCCATGGTAGTAGGCAGTGCTGCAGACAGGGAGCCCTCTCATGGACATTATTTGTCTTTACAATGTTGAACTGACAACCTGGTAGAAGTGACAAAGATAACTACATGGAAAAAGTAATGAGAAAATATAAGCAAACAGAAAATTGATTTTTGTACAAAATTTTGTATTTATCTTTGGGGGGAATCTTTAAGTGATTTATCAGTAGCTTCAGAAGTAGGAGAATAGAAAAAAAATATGAACACAAAGTTACGGGGTCCTGCATACAGTAACTAAACTGGGTTCTGGGTACAGTAACAGGGTCATGAACAGTAAGTAAACAAGGGACATGTAGTGCTCTGAGGGTAAAATCTCTAAGAATCTTAACAGAATTAACTAATCTTTCTGTCATATTGTTCATGACAGATTCTGGCAACTTCTCATGACAAGAAATTGAAGGATGAATTCAAATATAATATCTAATGTATCTGGCTGCCACAAATGCACAGAAGCTTACAAAGTTTGCCAGAGATTTGGCTGATATTTCCCACATGATGAAGGCTTTCTTCTTTGATATTTTATAAATAACTAGGTCTTTATGTTAATGAATTAAGATGACAGAGAAAAATTTTTAGAATACATGAAGAATTATCAAATTTACTTTATAAAACCACAACACATGTTTAAGTGAAAATGTTTATTCCAGAAAAAAAATTATCAGAAGCCAAAACAACTATGAAACCTGGAACTTGTAACTTAACTAACAGGAGTAGATAGAGGAAGATACTAAATTCTTGGACCTTTGTCCATGAGATCACAGAATCACAGAGCTGCAGGGGTTGAAAGAGACCTCTAGAGATCATCAGGTCTTCTGCAAAAGCAGATGCACTACAATAGGTCACACTGGTAAGTGTCTGGACAGGTCTTGAAAAATTTCATGGAAGACTCCACAATCTCTCTGGGCAACCTGTTACAGTGCTCCATCGTAAGATGGAAGTTCTTCTGCATGTTTGTATGGAACTTCCTATGTTCAAGTTTTAGGCCATTACTCCTTGTTCTATTGCTATGCACCACTGAGAAGACCCTGGCCTCATTCATTTGTTTCCCACCTCCCTTTAGATATCGTAGGAACACATACTTGTAGGAACTGGAAGGGACTTCTAGAGATCATCAAATCCAAACCCCCTGCCAAAGCAGGCTCCCTAAAGCAGGCTGCACAGGTTGGCATCCAGGTGGGTCTTAAATGTCTCCAAAGAAGGAGTCTCCAGAGCCCCTCTGGGCAGCCTGTTCCAGTGCTCTATCACCCTTACTATAAAGATGTTCTTTCGCATATTGCTGCAGAACATCCAATATATTTATAAGCATTAATTAAATTTCAAATTTTAAATTAAAAAATTAAACTTATGTTTATAAGTGTTAACCAGATCCCCCCTCAGTCTTCTTGCATGGGGGCTGGAACAAGATGATCTTAAAGGTCCCTTTCAACACAAACCATTCTATGATTCTTTTCCCTAGGCTGAACAGATTCAGTTACCCAGTCTTTCCTTATACAGGAGATGTTTCAGTCCCTTTATCATCTCTATGGCCATCCTCTGGACTCCTTCTCAGAGATCCTTGTCTTTTTGAGATGGGGAGCCCAGAACTGGACACAGTATCCTAAATGTGGCCTCACCAGGGTAGAGAAGAGTGGGAGGATCACTTCCCTTGACCTTCTTGCTGTGCTCTTTTTAATGCACTCCAAAATATCATTGGCCTTCTTGGCTACATTGTGGGTTCATGGCCAATCTATTGTCTACCAGAACACCCAGGTCCTTCTCCACAGAGCTCAGTAAGTAAGAGCAAATGCTAAGTGCAACTAGAAAACTGTTTTATTTGCCTATGAAGAATGCAGACTCTTGAGAATTATTGCTTCTGGAGACCTACATCATCCATGGGACGTAATGGTTCTGGTGACAGCTGCACTGTTGAGGAATACACTGCTGTGTCCATCAGATTCACTCTACTGGACTGACCCAGGTCTATCTGGGAGGTCACTGCCTGCTGCTGTGGGGCCACCCTTCCATCCTCTTTCTCCCCAACCTTTACAGCTTTCCCTATGAGACTCCAGTTATCTTAATGCTTAATGCTTAAGACGTTGCATGAATTCAAGAGACAGAGCACAGAATAATGGTGATAATGAATGAATGATACATTAAGCAATATTCAGTCTCTTATTTACTTAGATGTTATCTAATAAAATGTAGGAATCATAACAGATACTAATTTAAAAATCTGAATGTATAATATCAGTTAATTAACATAGAGTTCAATGAAATTATAATGCTTAATATTACTTTAAAAATCAAGTCCAATTTTTATAAAATAGTCAATTTAGAAAATCCACATATTTAAGAATATAGTACCTGTTACTTTTTTAGATGGATTTTTTTGTCATCAGCAAAATATTGAAAAATATATTATGCAATTTTACTATTTCTGCTGAACAAAATTATTGTGTATATTAGAATTCTTTTTTTTTTTTTTCATATTTCTCACCAGATTCATAACAGGAAAGCAGGCGTTACCACTGATTTCAAAGTTTTGAACATATTCTCACTAAACAGTTTCAGTTATTATCAATGTTTGCTAACTATTACTTCTTATGATGTATATGGTGTGAGTAAGAATAAGTACGCTGAAAAATTTAATTATGAAGACCTATTATACTTATTATTCCTGTCTCTTCAGAATTATATAAAAATGTGGATTTTTTTTTTTTTTTAATGTGGCATAACATCCTGGACATATTTCTCCTAGAATTTGCTAGTTAGCACTCTCACTTTGAGAAACAAAAAGAACTATCAAATTTGTGCAATCCTTTGCTAACCTCAGAAAATATTTCATAATTTGAGAAAACTGAAGCAAAGAAGTCATTTGAACTTCATATTCAAATTAAAAATCTTTGCTTCTATGCATGTTAGATTTCCCAAATTCCTTTTGCACTTTTCTAAAAGTATGTTACCTCCTGTAGGTCCTGGAACATGAAGTAATCCTGATTATTAAAGTGAAGTGACTTTTAATAAGTGAACAGATAGCAATTTCAGTCTTTTTTCCTGAAATCAATTTATGACTGTCATTGCTTTTGCAATTTAGGTGCCAGAAGTGGTGTACTTTGCTTTGTAGTTCTCTCAACCTTGTTACTCACAAGATGATAGTCATATAAGCTGTATTAATGTATAATTTAAGCAAGTATGGGGATGAGTTCTTATCCTGGATTTCCACTGTCTTCTTTCTAATATTTACACTCCTAGTGACAGTTCCATACCTCTTTGCTTTCAGTTCCTATCCTGGATTTCCACTGTCTTCTTTCTAATATTTACACTCCTAGTGACAGTTCCATACCTCTTTGCTTTCAGTTCCAAAGCCAGCAGGTTAAAATCTTTAACTTGACGTTTCAAAAGTCAGATGTTCTAGGATTAGAGTTATATCTTTAAAGAAAATGTGAGGCTTTTTTTTCCTCTGCACCAAGACTGTGATCAAGTACCAGGAAGCTTTTGTAAATAATTGAAGTCTCCTATTCTTATACTATGCAGGACAATCGTCCCATTGATGGTCACCTGAGATCAAGGATAGGATGGAAGAGCCTAAGTGTGTTAATCCTTTGTGCATTCATGTCAAGTATAGCACACTGGGAGAAACGCACCTAAAGAGATCCATGTTCATCTATATATAATGGGTATAGTGCATATATAGTATATATCACTGGAACCATAATATATAATTTTTAGGCACAATGATGCTATCATGAAATGGGAACCAACCCCTCCCCTCTTTTACTTAGAGATTTTTGAAAACTTGGTGGTTTCATTACCTCAGTTTTATTTTTCTGCACTATTTCTCTTAATTCCCTTCAGAAATTGTCCTTCTTTGATTATTTTGTGTATTTTACTTCAAAGAATAGAAGAAATTTCTTAATTTATGACTTCATGTAAAATTATGTTATGAAAACTTCTAATCCAGTCTTAGACTAAGCTATAAATACTGTGAGACTATTATTAACCATGAAGTCTAGGTGTTATATTCTAATGTACTTACTCATGAATGTTTTCACTAATTTTTACAGAGCAAAAAATATTTGTCATCCATTCATAGATCTGAAATTAAAAAAAAAAAATCAAAATTTCAAAAATTCAAGAAAACGTAGTAGAAAGTCTTCTGTTTTCAGTTTTCCAGTGACTTGATTTAGAAATGAGAAATGTGAATATTTCTCTAAACAAAATGTGTCTATGAAATACAATTTGAATTTTTGAGCAAAGAGTTTTTATTTCAGAATAGAAAATATTATTTTAGATACAAGATCAGATTATTCTCATTGTTTTACTGTCATAAATCTAGTGAAATCATTTGATTTACTTACTGACTAAAAAAAAATAGCCATTTTCTAGTACATGTTACCAGAGAACTTCTTTGAGAAAATATTTAATGTTGTAATGAAAGACTTCTTATTCTCTCTACAAAAAATAAGTAAAAGTAATAGGATTTTTATGTCTTTAATATGTAAACAACTTGAGATATCAGTTGGATTGTTCCTGTGGATCTGTACATGTTGATAGTAAATAAAAAGGAAATCCAGCACACACCACCTACTAATGTGCGTATTGGCAGTATGATTAGATATGGGAATCTAGATACAATGTTTTTCCTGCTTGTGTGCCAGAAAACATTTTAAAGAATTTTCAGGTAGTACAAAGAAGTTAAATTAACTCAAAAATGGGAAAGTAAACAGTGATTTTTTTAAAAAACTTCAAAGTTTAAACTATGAAAAAAAAAAAAAAAGAGGGAGACACTCTAAAGCTCTAGTGAAGTTAACTATTAGTTATACTGAGATTAATAAAAGTAGTAAAGTGTTCATACCACAGAATTAATAATTGATTAATTGGACAACAGACTTCCTTTTGACAGTGTTTCAGAAGAACCATTAAGAGATTTCACTCACAAGTCTTCATGGTTTTCTGCTATCCCATCCATTTACTTATCACCAGATCTGCTGTTGAGAACTGGAAAGAAGAATGTTTGAGTACACAGAGTTCTCATAATTGAACTTCACTTACATTTAAAAAGTATCTAAGAATCTGCTGCTGTTACATAGTGAAAAACAGAAAGAAAAGACCTATTTAAACAAATATCAAAAAGTTGTTTTATTATCAGCATCTGAGTGTATTTTCTTGTGAATGCAAATGAGAAAATTTGACAAGGCTGAATACATCTGAAAGAATGGAGGAATCAGACACTGATCTTAAAAATTTAGGAGTTTTTGTTGACAAAACTGAATATCTAGTAGCAAAGTATGTTATATAAAATTCAAATACAATTAATTCAAGATTTATTTAAAAAAACATTAACACAATGAAACAGTATTTTAAAAGAAACAGAATCACAGAATGTCAGAGGTTGGAAGGGACTCTCAAAAGATCCTTGTAGCTAGCAGAAATGCTGAATCATGTTCTGAAGCAGTGACTGAGCACCTGGTGGGAAAGTAGGGCCAACCCACGGAGCTCAGGTGCATGCAATACACCTATTCAGGAAGGGGTGGAGCCAGGACTCACCTCTTTCCAAACCTCATTTAATAGTTAACAGTGAAGATGAGGGTATCTTCTTGGAGATCTCTGTCTGTTGGAGGTCTTCTAAGGGTAGGCAGCTTTTTTTTCCTTCATTTCTGTATTCTCTGGATGCAGCATTTGGGTTTGTCCTCGTCTGCTGTAGCTAAGGATTTTTGCCACATTGCTTTTATTGCTGTACTTTCCATCATATTATACTGTTACAATAATTTAGTCCATTCCCCTTCTGGAGCAGGAACACGCTTGTTTCTCATATTTTATTCTGAAAAGGTGCTTAAAATTGTTTTCACAACATCAGGCAATGTTAAACAATCTGGAATGGCTGCTAAAAATATGATAACAAAATCTTTTTACTTTAAAAAAAAAAAAAAAAAAAAAAAAAAAAAGAGAAATAAATAAGAAATCCAAATTGTGCTTCTTGTTTCTTTGTTCTACAGCATACAGGCAGATAATTCCTTATTCCTGCTACACCAAGACTTAATTAGAAGTATGTTTATCATATTTTAGTTGAAACCAGAGCTTTTTAAAACCAGTGTCTTCTTTTTATTCTAATCTGCTTCATTAGAACCTTGATGAAAGTATATTGACAAGGCATCCAATCAAAACTAAGATATCCAACTTCAAAACTACTATATTTTTATTTACTTGCTGATCTTTCCATCATGTCTACGTTCTCTTAATTAGAGGAGAAAAAAAAATGCCTGAAATAAATAGATAGTTAGCAAACAAACATGAAACTCAGCCTTTCTGAGTAGTTTACCATCTGGTTCAAGTCAATAACATTTTGCTGCAAGGCACAGTGTAGATTTTTAAGTCGTCTTTGAAAATGTTAAGAAAAAAAATTAGGATATCATGATAACTTTGCATTTATAGTATATGAGACTTCGTTTCCTTAGAATAACACTGCTAAATTGTAATTCTAAGTACAGAAATTCAAGATTTGAAAGTAATGTGTAACTGAATAAAAAGTATGATGAATTCAAGTCACTATTTTTTCATCGTATTTTTTAAAAAAAAGTACATTCAAGCAAATATTAAGTAATTCTAATTCTTTTTATGTGTAGATACTAATTAAAGAAAGCATATTATTTGTAAAAAAAGAAAGTATATTTCATCTGTCATATAGAACTTTATTCTTTATGTAAGAAAAACAGTGGTGTGTTAATTGCTTTTAAAAGTTTCGAGGAAGGTAAGACTCATCTGATCACAAGGTCAGTCTCATCTCTTAAAGATATAAAACATCTTTCAATAAGCAGTGTGTGCGCGCATTAAATCTTCAAGGAGCTGGAGTGCAATCCTATGCTGTAAAATAAAGATTAGGATAATCAATTTTTCTTAATACAAAGAATAGGAAGCACAAAGAAATGTAAATAATGAAAAAAAAAAAAAAAAAAAAAAAAGTAAATGGTTGTGATTATTCTTACAGTGTTTGTTTTATATGTAGCACATCTCTTACTGTTAATAATAATTGATGAGATTCTTCATGTCTTTGCAAGTGTCCTAAAATATCAGTTCCATTCTTTCAGGTCTTATTCTCTATTTCAATTTTATCTGCCCTCACTTATCTGTTGGTGTCTTATTGTTTTATTTATCCAGTTTTATCTTTGTTCTCTTTCTTCTTTTCAAAAGTCAAGAGACAATGTCTCACAAATACAGTTTAAGTGTTTTATCTCAAATTAACTGAGTCTTTGTTCTTCATGCTTTTGATGTTTGATTTTTATGAAACAACTTAATGACATCTTAAAACTTTAATTTGAAGAAATTCATTTCAGTGTAGAAAAGGCAAGATGAGAAAACCACAGTTCTTGTAAGTGGGGGAAAAAGTATACTTGTAGTGATATATGAGAAACATAGCATTAGGAAAAGAATGCGACACGGGGAACGGATATTTTTTACACAAAGTGTATTAATGTCCACTATGACTTTTTTAATTCATAAATGTAAATGGTTTATTTGCTAAACTTGAGGAATTTTCATGTGAGAGCTTACATGTGTACCAAACTTTAATGTTTCCTAAAATAAGAAAATGAATTTCTGCTGTATTTTTTGACTTTTACATGATAATTTTCTGCAATTTGTTATTTTTTTTAATTGAACTTTAATAACCAGGGAAATTAGAATGGAATAAATAATGATGCTACCAAGTGCAACTTCCAATGAGAGTTAGATGTTACAATGACTGTGCACAAAACTTCTTAGTCTACAAGTATTCTTGTACAAAAGAAAAAGTATGTAATAGTTATATTTCCAATGAAAGGACAGCTTTTTTTTTTTTTTTTTTTTTTTTTTTTTAAAAAAAAAAAATTTTATAATTATTTTTTTTAAAATTAAAAAACAATTTTTTTTTTTTTTTTTTTTTTTTTTTTTTAAACTCAACCAACTTATGAGAAATGACTGGTTACCTGGGAGAAGAAGATGGCATAAGAATCCAGAGAAAGCAACTCAAGTGGAAGCATTGCTTTCAAAGTGGATATGGGGGAGGAGGAGAGTTTTCACTGAATAACCACAAAATTTCCAACACTGATTAGTGTTTGAAGAGAAACTTCTCTATTCTACCTCACTGTCTTCCAATGTATTCTCATTCTCTATATTTTGAGAACTCCCAAGACCTATAAAAGAATGAGACCATCAAGCAAAGTCTGATACATATGTGTTTGGGGATGAAAAAGGTGAATGGAATTGCTCTTTAAGGCACTTGAAGTTTCTAAGATTGATGAGACTGCTCTTAAATAACATCGTTTGGAGTCTTTGAATTCTCTCTCTATCCAGCTCAAGCTGGATGCTGTATTGTCACTGAGTTGTTGAAGTCTTTTCACTCAAAATGAGATTCATCACAGAACCTCTTCAAAAATACCTTTTTTAGGGCACTCTTCTTATGGGGATGAAGATGAAGGAGAGGAAGTTACTGGTAGTAACAGAATATTGGGGGCTGAACATGTTCCACCTGCTTTCTTTGTCTCCTCAACACTATATCAGGAAAGTTGTTGATAGTCCTCTATTGGCTCAATCTGTGAAAATCTGGGTATTAGAAATACTACCAGAAGATGCTCTGAAACAACAATGATTTTCAAAATCCAGCTTGTCTTTCATGCCGTTGTTTCTGACTATACTTTATGAATAAGTAATATTTCTCAAATTCCATTTTCCAATTTCTCAAGTTCCTGAAGTGGTTTCTTTGACTCAGATAAAAAATTTCTCATCCAGTTCCAAATGGAGCGTAGTGAAGAGACCATAGGCAAGGGGTTTTCTCTGCCTTCATTTGCCAAGACTGTTAGGAAGGACAATGTTGATCTTAAGATCAGTAGGAGCATTGATATTTTGGGTATAAATAAATAATTTAGTAGGTCTGCAAATCCAAAACAGACAAAAGTGGAATTAAAAAAAATATATCATCTTACATAGTTGTACAAAACCTTCATTGCATTCTCACTTGCATATAAAGTTAGCAAAGAATACAGAAGTTACTGCTAAACATATAAAACTTCTTAGACCTGCTTTTTGAAAGAAGTGAAAATAAAGGAAAAATGAAATAAAATGAATTCTATCATAGCATAGTGGGTTGACTCTCATTAAATATTACGTCTTCTCTGAATATAGTTTTTACCATTATCTTTCTCCTCTAATAACTCTTTTACCCATGTCGCTGTTAACAGATTTTGCAACCTGCATATATACCAGCCTTCATCTGCATTAATATCTTGAGAAACTTAAATAATATGTATTTTTTAATACTCTTTATATAGCGTATCAGGGAGACAAGTTTCTTTGATCAAAAATAGATGTACTGATTTTTTTTTTTTTACTTGTCTTCCAGACAATAAACTGTCCTATGTTAAAAAATTCTGCAGCATGTGAATATCCATTCAGAGATGCTAGAAAAATAGCCATGTTAATCTCTACTTGATGTGGTCGTGGCAGAATCTGTAGCTGATCCACGTGATCAGAGCATGTATGGAATGAGTACATAAAGTACTTCAGTGTACTTTAAAATATACTGCAGATGGCAGATGAACTCTGCACAAGGATGTGAAAAGGTACTTGACTTTTTCAAATCAGGATTTGAGGAGATTTTTTCAGCAGTTTCCAAATTTTGTCACAGAAATGCCTTTTTGACAAAAACCTAGGAGTCATTCAAGACTACTTATCTGCTTGCTGTTATCTTATTTTAGCTTATAGAGGCCAGTACTGTTCTCCATGATGAATGTCTTTTTTTCTTCTGGCTGTGTGATTGTTATTTCGCTATTTGTTCTAGTGCAGGAAAATATTCTGTGGTAGTACCTGTGTTCCGAACAGAGATATCATACATAGATGTTGATTATCTTATCCTGCATTTTTATACTGTCACACCTGTTGTTATATATATCTCTAAAATGCATTCATTATGGGGCGCAGGGTTTTTCACAGCAGTACAAATAGCAGTTATTGGCTGTGTCTTAAAAGACAAGTTTAATACCAATTATGTCAGAACACTATGTGCATGATCTTTTTTCAGTTCGCTTTGAGTATGTATTGATAGTAGATGAGAAATACAGGTAGGTTAACTTCATCTAAACAAATCACGAGGAAGTTGCAGGAAATTCTGGTCCTAGAGATAAAGTCTCGATTTCATTAAATTCAATGGATACAGGATTTTTTTTTATATTCTTAGTATGGACAATGTCTGACTGGCATTAGCATCCCTTAGCCTAATCAAATGCCTGTGAATTTAATTCTGGTTTTAACTACCAACACTTACATAAGTATATCCTGACAGTTGTTGAATGCCTTTAGCTCTTATCTCCACCAAAGCTGGAAGGTCTTATGAAGATTTGGTGTGAGATCATCTCTATAATGATTAAAAAAACAATAGAAAAGTAAATTCATGAAATTATTGGAAAAAAAAAAATGGCAGAAGATGTTCTGAGCTATTATTGATTTGTACTTGCTTCTGGCCTAAATATTTCATAGTTGTCTTAAATACTGCTTGAATTTGTGTTTCTGTTTTTGTATTGCTAAAAGACTGTGTAGCAATAAATAAATACAAAGAAAATTTGGTATAACTTAAATTACTTGGATTTTTCTGTGCAGAAAGGCTTCTGAACCATCTTTAATAAAACAAACAAACAAACAAACAAAAAAAAACAAAAAAAAAAAAAACAAAAACTGACACATGATAGAACATTTCAACAAGATTTACTCTCCATCAAGTGCAATAGCCAAGAAAAGAAATTTTTTTGTTGTACTCATACTTCATACAGTTGAGGTACTCAGCTGTTGTCCTTTATATAGTTAGGAATTAGCTTTCCATCTGAAATCAATAATGTGTTGTATGAGGTCACTGCTTAATAATCTCTAGAATGCTTTGTGACAGAGTCATTCTGATAGATATATTCACAGGAGAGCTACACAGGCTTTATTTGGTGATAAATAATTTACTGAAGAGGGAAGAACTGATGAGGTATTGTGAATTTTGACAAACTTTATCCAGTGGATATTTTTTTACTCTTTCATAATACCTGCATGACTTCTATTTTTATTTATGATTATGTGATTTGCTGCACTAAAAAATACCTCTTTTCAGTGGTAAGTTCTACCTTCTATAATTAAAATGTATTTATAAATTACATTCGTAATTTTGATGAGATAGTATTCTTACACTAACTCTTTAAATTTTCCCATGTTAGTGTGCAACTGCCATAAAGTTCATTTCTTCCAGTGTCTGGATATGCAATACAGCTTCAAATGTTTCATATTAGAATACAGTGCTTTAGAGATGATAGTGTCAAAGATTGCAGCTGTGACACAGCTTCAGACATCTATTTCTTAGCAATATGAAGAATAAACCTTATAAGACATCAAGGTATTTGGTTCACCCTTTGAGACTAAGAAAGAATTGTTTATGTCTAAGGTGTTCTTATTGAATGATTATAAAAAAACTGAAATGTAAGCCTCACCTAGTGATGGTATATATCCTTAGGTAACCAGTCTTGATGTATACTTGTTTTTATGGATGAAGAACTGTTTATTTCCCTTAACCTTGCATTTATTTCTAATATAATGTTAAGGATTTCTTTCACCTTCTTAGGTAGTATTATTTATTTGATCAATTAATGTAGTTGAATTAAGTTTTACATAACTATGAGAATAATTGTAATGAGGAAACTATAAGCTTAAGCTGTTTCTTAAAACATGGTGTCTAATGATTTGTGGATCATTTAGAAATAAGCAGAATGAAGAACTAGTTGCTGTTTAATTAACTTCACTTGTATACATGCATGTGTCTACATCTACTCAGGCTTAGGTTTGTTGTCTCAGATTCCACTGTAATCAATGAAAATGCAATTAAAACAACACTGAAAGCACTAAGTAAGTATAGATACCAACTGTACTTATATTTATCTATTCTTTTATGTATTGTGTAATATGTCAAGGTCTTCTTGAGTTTGATATCAATAACCCTTGTTTTAATTCATTTCCTTTAAATTCTTTTTTGACGCTGCCTGCTAACTTAGAAGAAAAAGAAGCCTAAGCCTGTAATTAGAATATTAAATAATACTTGGATGAGGATAAGAGCTTTTTTGTCGGCCTTTGCCTTTACAGCTAATGCAGTTATGTAATATTTTCATTTTCTTTCAATATTTCTTAACAAGAACACTTCATCCTGAGGTAGCCTTTTCCTACTTTATTCTGTGGGTATAGATCTTCTAATCTTACACTCAGCAAAATGACCTACTTCATGACATCTGTTCCACACTCTGGATTTTGTGAACTGCAAAACTTTTTTGAATTTATCAAGTCTGTTTCTTGAATCATTTTTCCTGAAGATTAGGACAGTGCTTACACTTTCAATATTTTTTAAGGTCTGCCAGTTCTCTGGACACTTCGCAATTTTAATTTTTTTAATATTTATGTTACTTTTTAATTCAAATATCTTATTTCATAAATGTTGGGTGATGGATATATTTGGTAGGTAGTTAAAGTTTCAGAAAAATACATCCATAGTCCATGTATATAAATATGTATCCTTTGCATAAATGACAGAATCTTCCATTTGAGCTTCTCATGAATGTGTCTGAGTATACAGAACCAATTTTGCATTTCTTTAAGATTAAACTGTTCCTTGTATAAATATTTAATAGTTACTATTCTTCTAGTTTCTGTAGAACTACATTTAAATTTAAAACACCAAAATTAGTTAAAAAGTCTTTTACATTTCTGCAGACAACGCAAAAGGACAATTTGGCCATAATGTCAGGTCATTTCAGGTTTATAATTTTTCTGTTCTATTATAATGTAACTGGTCATTTAAGAAGTCTACTTAAACTGTACTGTTGTTTGTTAAATACATTTTGTCCATAAGACACCTATATGAACAGCTGTTTAGATAATTAGTAAGATAGTACTGTAGGTCTTCATTTCTGATGAGTTCTTTGTGATGAAAACTGATTTACAATGCTGTCATAAAATGATGATTTAAGTCAACAAATCTAGGTATAGCATAATTAGAAACACTTTAACTTCATCATTTTTTAAACCACTATTTCACAAGAAGTAGTAAGACTAACAATTATATTAATTATTAATAGATTAAAATAATTATCACTTAATGTTGATAACTATAAAAGTAATAAAAGAATTTGTGGAGAATAGTCCATCTTCATGGTGTTCTTGGAAACATGGTAAGATTGTAGGGATCCAGCTCTTTATGTGAATCTGACATGCTGAAGTAAAAAAAGAAAAAAAAATTGTTCTTCCTTTTACTATTTCTGATGGGACTGAAGTCAAGATGATCTTATTCTGGTTGGAGAAAAAACCATCAGTATTACCATGCTGGCTTGTATATTTAATTTTCAACTGTATATGAATTCATCTTCACTCAACAAAAGATGTCATGAGTGAAAAAAAGCATTTCTTTTCAAAAGCAAATCTTTTTTTTTTTTTTTTTTTAAATGATGCTGTTTCAAGACTTTTCAGACAGATAATCTCCTTCTACTATTGTCCTAAAAGAAATCAAAAGCATAAATGAAAGAAACAAACAATTGCATTACAAAAACAGATGATAATAAAATAACTTTTTGGTTATGTAAACAGATGTGGGACAGGGCCAGTTGTTCTTTTTATCCCCTATCTGTTTATTTCACATTTCTAATCTTTATCACTTATTTCCAGTGTGTAGGCAATACTCGAATTTAGATGCAGTTGAAATATTAATAAATCTTATTGTTTTCTAATGAGAAGAAATCTGTTCATGTAACACTATTCTGTAATTAAAAAATTCCTTACAGTCTAGTTATCATGGCTATAAGGTATTAAAGTCCTCCTGAACAAATTAGAAACATCAAGACTCATCACAGGAAAAAAAAAAAAAACTTATTTTTCTTCTTTTCCAAGGGGTGAGTATATTGTATGTTCATCAAAAATATTATATCGTTTTAAGAATTTTGTTATGTGTAGTCAAAAATATGAAAAGACTCCATATCTAAACTGCTTATTAAATAAGTACATATTGATCAGAAAGTAACGTTTATTGCATAACACTATGAGCTATAGATGGAACAGATATATTGTGTCAATAAAAATTAATTAGCTTAAATGAATGTACACCATACATGTTAACTATCTTACTCAATCTTTTACCAAAAACCAGATTATTAATTTTAATTGTTCCCAGGCATGGCTTCAAAAAGGATGGTAAGATGACTACTATATTTTTTCAATTACAAGTCTTATAATCCTTGAGACAAATGGCTTCTATGTTGTAGATTTCTAACTAAATTGATTTGTTACCAACTTATTTTAGTCCACTGAGTTTTGAACATAAATTCAAATATTCCAAGCTCTGCAGACCATTATTAAAGGAATCAAAATAGACTGCTTGTGAGAAATTGTATTTTTTTTATCCTGTTAGAAGCATACTTTAAAATAATTGTTTATCAATAGTTCTTAACATAGTGTTTTATAGCCTTAGCCAAAGTTGTTTTCCTATATGGCAACAAGTAAATTTGCATATCATGCTGCTAGCACAAAAAAACGACAGAAATAAGACAACGGCAAATTTATTTATTTATTTTTCCCTTTCTCATATTTAAGATTTTATTGCCTATTTTTGACATCCCTCCCTTTCTCCCATCCATCCAGTCTGTTGAAGCAGTATGTGTGTCACTGTTGGCATTTCATCACTCTCAGGACAGCAAAAGTTAAGAATTGAGATTTTCAGGAAGGTGTTCGGTTTAACCATAATGCCCACTTTTATTTCCTGATATAACTTTTTTATAATGTTAGTAGGATATGTTTTGATTAATGTTACAATCTTATTCATTTTGTTTTATTTTTTCTTTCCACAAAAAAACAAAATATAACAAAAAGCTATGCAAACTACTGTTTTTTTCACTAGTGGGTAAATTAACACCAAGCAAAAACAAATACTGTACGAACAGATGAGAATGCCTATTAAATAGTATTTAATATGCCCATGTTTTCATAGTTTATTCTGTGTAAGTACAACAGTTTATTTCAACATTGCTACAGTGCTCATTTTCCAAACAAATTGCGTAGCATTTTGCATAGCTTTAGCTTACGTAAATGAGGAAGTTGAGAATCTAGTTTCTAAATTAAAAGTAGAAAGGAAAAAAGATTGTAAAGGGAATAATTCAGACTCTTCAATACTACATAGAGTTAGTCAGCTACATTATTATATAATAAGCAAATAAAGAATCTTAAAAGATGAACCTACATAGGGTCATGTTGACCTATCCACAGAATATAAAAATATATAAGTTTTTCTTTTGCTGAGCTTGGAAATAATATTATTTCTTGCTGCTGCTGTACGGCGACAACAGTATGCTTGTCTTCTGAAGGATGGTTGACTAAGTAAGTTTGCAGATTCTTTTACAATGAAAAGTAACATTAAGGAGAGAAGAAAAAAAAAACTCCATAAAATCATAACGAGCCAACTAAATAACTTATTCTATTCAGGGTTCATTACTTCCTTCTGGTGATCAAGAAGTTAAACTTGAGAGGAGTAATAGGTCAGTGATTCTATTACAGATAGCCTAGTGTATTTATATTTAAATGCATGTTTTTTGCATGTAGTTGCTTGTCCTAGCATTTGGGTTGTTAATGGTTTGTTTTACACCTACATCACAGAAGTAGGTGACAGATTAGGATCCAAATTTCCATCTTCATAAGGAATCAAACCTGCTGGAATCCATCTGCATACTCAGTGCAGCTTAACCCTCTTTCATTATCTAAGTCAGGAATAGAGTTGTAGTTATAGTATTTCCCCTGTACTTGCTTTTGAAGGATACACATTGAACATTAAACCATATTTGGCATGTGACTTATACACTCATAAATTTGTGGATTACATCTGAAAGTGGCTAATAGTTTCATTATTGGCTGAAAGACAATACCTAGGAAAACATACAGTTTGAGACAGATTTAAAGTATCAAAAACCAAAAATATTGTAGATGCCTGACCTTACTTACAGGGAGACAAAATACAGTGGGGGTTGGGAAGCATTTTGCCCTTAACTCCAAACCATTCCCTTCCTCTTACTAACAGCTGTTTGTCAAAATTTTCTTGTATCAGTGAAAAATAACTGCTACAGCAGAGGTAGGTGGAGGAGAAAGAGTAAAGTAACAAACTCATCTGTCAGCTCAGCTGAGTATAGAACACACCTTTACAGAGTACTAGAGATCTGAAGTCTATCAGCATTATTATCCCAAAGGGGCTATGTAAAGGTCAGATGCATAATACACCATAAAGAACTGTGGCAGCTATATAAAAATGTTAACTGTAACTGTAGTCTTCCCCGAGACCTTCAATATATTTTTCAGAGGAGTCTTTAAAAGTAAAAAAATAAAATAAAATACACAAAGACAATGAACATGGTAATTACAATACAAAATAAATTTAGTACCTCTTAGTACTCTCCCAGAATATGAATCTGTTAAAAATGAAAGCAATTAATTGAAAGAGAAGGCTGACCTGATAGTAGACTTTCAGTATCTAAAGAGGAGCTACAGGAAAGAAGGGGGAAGACAGGCAGGGTCTGTGGCAGTAAAACAACGGGAAATGGCTTCAAGCTCAGAGATAGTAGATTTAGGTTAGCTACATGGAAAAAATCTCTTACAGTGAGTGTCTTTAGGCACTGGACCAGATTGTCTAGTGTTGTGGTTGCTCCACTGTTTGTGGAGAATAACCAAATGCAGAAGAAAAATTTCAGTTTTATGACATAGATCCATGAACATATGAAATACTTGAAATTAGACAAAATCGTGTGTTGTGAAAGTGCTATGAGCTTTCTTGAATTAATATAATTATAATTTAATAGAAAATACAATTGTACTTTATTTTAAACTTCAACAATTATTGAAGATTGTCTATCTCTACTGAATTGACTTTTCACCCTCTACTTGGCTCCCATGAGACATCACCTAGAGTACTGAATCAAGATCTGGGGTTCTCAACATGAGAGAGCAGGATCTGTTGGAGAGAAGGGCCGAAGAGATGATCAAAGAGCTAGAGCACTTCTCTGATGAAGACAACCTGAAAGAGCTGGGGCTGTTCAGACAGGCTCCAAAGCCCTTCCAGTACCAAAATGGAACCTGCAGGAAAGCTGGATGGGCACTCATTATCAGGCAGTGTAGTGGTAATATGAGGAGCAATGGCTTTACACTAAAAGTCAGTATACCGAAAAAGAGCAGATTTAGATTAGACTCTTGGAAGAAATTCTTCACCATGAGGATGGTGGGGCAGTGGAAAGGGTTGCTGAGAGAAGCTGCAGTTCTCCCATCTCTGGAGGCATTCAAGGCCAGGTTGGATGTTAGCCCTAGGCAGACTGATCTTGAGTACCACCATGCTGCCCATAGAAGGGCATTTGGAACCAGATAATCTTTATAGTCATTTCAATCCAAAGAATTCTGCAATTCTGTGATCCTAAAGATAACTATTTAATAGCATTTACAGAATAAGAGTTTTCATATCCTTGGGGGCAATGATAATCACGGAATCATGAGTTCGAAGGGGATGGAGATCATGGGAGCACAGAATTGTAGGGGTTGGAAGGAACCTCTAGAGATCATCATGTTCAACTTTTCTGCAAAACCCCACAATGGGTCACACAGGTAGGCATCCAGATAGATCTTGAATATCACCATGAAAGGAGACTCCACATCTTCTCCGGGCAACCTGTTCCAGTGCTCTGTTGCCCTTTCTGTAAGGAGGTTCTTCCACATGTTAGTACGGAACTTCCTATGTTTAAGTTTAAGACCATTACCCTTGTCCTATTGCTACACACCACTGAGAGGAGCCTAGCCGCATACATATGCTTCCCACCTCCCTTTAGGTATTTATAACAATTAAATCACTGATTTTTAAAAAAATAATTAAATCTACTAATAACATGTAAACTTCTTTATTATTTGATCATTTGTTCCTACTTTTGCAGAAAGAATAGCAAAATTTGACTTAACTAACAGCTGAATAATAGGCCCCTTTGGTACATTTGAATAACAGCAAATTGTAAAGCACAATTACGACTTGTTCTTCTATGTATTTAAGAACCTACTTAGTGCATTAACTTCATTTGTACAATATCTACAAGACACGATGAAGTTTAATGGTTCTTCATTCAGCTTTCAGAATCGTGAATTTTCTTCTATGTATTGTGGTTGCGCATTAAGCCCTTCTTACATTTGTGTGTATTTCTTCCCGCTTTCATGGGAAGCAATTGCAGGTTTTTTATAATTATTATTTTTAACATACCTAGCAGCTGTAGTCTGAAGCTAAAGAAGAACTCCACAAAACTGAAGAGTGGGATTCCTGTATTCCACAAGAAGCTACATTGCATCTGAACATTGCTAGGACATCATAAGTAATAGCATCAGTCAGAAAAGTAACAATACATTTTCTCACCCATTCCTGGAATTGAATGGGTGAGAAAAAAGGCAAAACTTCTGGATGTGAAAACTTCTGGATGTGAAGTCCTCATTTAGAAGTTGGCAGGGTAATTCTTAATTCTGAGAACAAAATACCAGCTCTATTTGATAAGAACATTCTGTTTATCATTAGCCTAACAACTTTCAGGTCAGATGCAGCATCTCTGACAATAAAGGCATTTTCATGCTTAATTGTTTAAATCAACATCTAATTAATGCCTCATAATGGAATTAAGATTCTATGCAGAAATAATATTTTAATGACATGGGCAAATTGCCTTGTCATGCAATATGTAAAAAAAAAAAAAAAAAAAAAAAAAAAAAGTATAACATTTTTCTCTTTTTCTTTTCTCACAAAATAAACAATATTTTCTTTTTACATGTGAAAGAATAACGCTCTTCTGGGAATTACAGAAATGTTTTATAACAACTTTAAGAAGGCTTAAGAGAGTTAACATACCACTTACCTAAAAGAACACAATATGTTAAGAGTTGTCATGCACAAAAATAGCGATACAAATACGTAATTAAAATCTTGGCATAAAGTAAACATTGTCATTTACAGCTTTTTAAGTATGTCAGATTTGTTATTTTGTAAGTGGTTTTTGTTTTTTGCAAAGGTATTGGCAGAACAAGAATAGGAAAAAATAGTTTTGCAGTATTTACTTATTTTACTTTTTCTTTCTTGTTTCAGAGTTGAAATTCCTCCTTTCCACTATCTTTAATTAATGAGAAGATGTCAGTAAAGTTGGACGTAGGACTCAATCATGAGTCTACCGAATGATGTGAATTTCACAAGTGTTTCAATGGAATTTTACACAAGGTAAAATCTGTCATAATTTTAACTCACAGTTAAAACTCACAGGACTCTGTCTTTATGCTCTTTATGTTGCAGCTGATCAAGTTAAGAGAAGCAAATAATTTCAAATTACTTTGAGTCTAATTATCATTTACACTAAGAAGGTCCTCTTCATTTATTTGGCACATTACAGAAAGAATTTGAGATGAAATTCTGATAACTTCAGAGCACAATTTTCTATCTTTTATAATCTTATAAAACAATCCAGTCATTAATGAAATCTTCAAGCTTATGGGGAGCTGGGATACGCATTGGGGTAAAATAAAACTGGTCTGCTCATGATTTTATAATGAAATAGTATGTATTAAAGTCTAATATTAAATGAAATATGAACATGTTAGGAAGACTGAAAATTTACCTTGAATTCAGTGGGACTGTAATAACAGTTTTAATACATACAAGGTCTAAATTGTGCTTTACAAAAATAATTACAAGACTTAGCATTCACAATTCCTTGTTCACAGTTTATCGCTTAGCTACTGAGGTCAGAAAAAATAAGCAGTAGGATAGCTGCTGAAAAAGGTGAATAGATACACTATCAGGCAAAAACGAGTAGAAATTTTTTTGTGTTAGTAGCCACATGGTCTATTATAAGATAATGAGTTGAAAATGGACTTTCCTTCTGAAGCATAAAACATACTAATCATACAAAGAAATGAATTTGTTGCTCAATGATGGCCCATTCATTTCCATGAATTGCTCTGAACTAATCTTTGTAAATCTATTTCTTCTGGTTGACTTCATGACAGCACATTCATTCATGTTCAGCAAACAAAGTTTTTCTAAAAATTTACAATTTTGTCATGGCATAGAAAATATCTTCACTCATGTGAAAGTAGATACATAACAAATTAATCTTACAATTTTTTAGTTATACCCAACAGAACAGGATGGCAGGATTGATTTAGTATGGAGAAGCTTCTGATTTTTTTTTCTAATTATTGTGGATTTTAAAAAGTCAAACCTTTAAATCACCAGATGTGAAATGTAATGTACCAAATTAAAGCTTTGATTTAAAACATTTTTTCATCTTACTTATATATAAATTGTCTGTCTTTTCTACCTACTTTCTCCTAGAAAGTTTTCACCATGTATGAATATCTGTTACTGTAACTAAACAATAAGGATAAACAAACGCCTATCCGCATAACAGGTAATGAGTATTGAAAAAGATTCTAGAGGTTGAAATGCACAAGTAATAAGTAATTAACCTTGAATTTTCATATGGAAAAAGTTGAAAAACAGGTGAAAAATCTCGAAGTGTAGTTGATGAGATTAAACTTAGTTTTCTCGTGTGTTATTTCTATGTAGTTAGCATCTAGAATCTGTACCAAAAAAAAAGCCATCAACCTCCACATTTCATACTAGGCCAGGATGCCCAGGATCCCATCCAACCTGGCCTTGAACACCACCACAGACAGGGCATCCACAATCTCTCCAGGCTGCCTGTTCAGCACTTTACCACTCCCTCTGTAAAGAACTTGCCCTTGACGTCCAACCTAAATTTTCCCTCCTTCAACTTCAAACCATTTCCCCTTGACCTGCTGTCATCTATCCTTTCATAGAATTGACTACCATCCTGTTTGTAGGCTTCCTTTAGGTACTGAAAGGCTGCAGTGAGTCACCCTGCAGCCTTCTTTCCTCCAGAGTGAACAAGCCCAACTCCCTCAGCCTGTCTTCATAGAGGAGATGCTCCAGCCCCCGATCATCTGAGTGGCCATCCTCTGTACCCTCTTCCACAGCTCCCTGTCTTTCTTATATTAGAGGCTTCAGACCTGGATGCAGTATTCCGGATAGGGCCTTACAGGGCCAGAGCAGAGAGAGACAATCACCTCCCTATCCCTGCTGGCCACCCCTCTTCTGATGGAGCCCAGGATACCATTTGCCTTCCGAACAGCAAGGGCACATTGCTGGCTCATGTTAAGTTCTTCATCCATCAGAACCCCCAGGTCCTTCTCTTCCTTCTCTGCAGGGCTGCTCTCAAGGACCGCTCCTTCCAGTCTGTATGGATGCCTGGGATTCCTCTGGCCCAAATGCAAAACCTTGCACTTTGTTGTGTTGAACCTCATTAAGTTCACCCAGGTTCACCTTTCAAGTCTCTTGAGGTTCCTCTGAATGGCATCCCTTCCTTCAACTGTGTCAATCGCACCATTCAGCTTGATGTCATCAGCAAACTTGCTAAGAGTCACTCAATTCCATCATCAATGTCATTGATTAAGATGTTGAAGAACACTGGTCCCAAGACAGACCCCTGGGACACACCACTCATTACCAGCCTCCAACTGAACATAGAACCACTAATCATCACCCTCTGTCTGCAGCCTTTCAACCAATTCCTTATCCATTGAGTGGTCCACCCATCAAATCCACATCCTTCCAATTTGGAGATAAAGATGTAGTGGGGGACCATGTCAAAGGCCTTGCTCAAGTCCAGGTAAATGACATCGGTCACCTTCCCCTTGTCCACCAATGCCATCACTCCATCATAGAAGGCCACCAGATTAGTTACGCATGACCTTCCCCTGGTGAAGCCATGCTGGCTGTCTCAGATCACATGCTCATTCCTCATGTGATGAAGCATGTGTCCAAGAGGATCTGTTCCACTATCTTCCCAGGCACAGAGGTGAGACTCACCAGCCTGTAGTTCTCCAGGTCCTCCTTGCTCCCTTTCTTGTATATGGGTGTGATGTGACCTTTCCTACTGGAGGCTTTTCCAGATACCTACTTTAGTATTGCGTGAGTTCCAGCTGAAATGTAATAGTAAGCTAATATTAATTATATTCAAATTAGTTAGCTTCATAGTTATTAGTATCTTCTGTCATGTCTTTCTCCTCTTCCCTTATTCCTCCTCCAAAATTTTAGACAAAAAAAAAAGACAGGAAAAAAAGGAGGAATTATTTATACAAGTAAGAGAAAACAAAGTTCCATTTGTAATAGGCCAGAAAGTTTTAAAGTTGAAGGACTTTCACATGATTTTGAGCAAGGGAGATTGAAGATTATGCTATCAGTGGGGAAGGTTAACGGCTAGAAATGGGTGTATAATAAAATGACTCTATGTGAGATAAAGTGCTATAACTGGCATTCTCTGGCAATAATTTGATAAGACACAATAACAAGTTTTTTGGCTCAAGGGTACCAGATCAAAACTGTAAGCAATCAGAAAAGACAAACCAGTGATCTTGGCAAAAACTTCTGTATGTATTCATGTTTTTTTCAGAAAAGTACTGAACAGTAACATTTGTATTTGCATATTATCTATTGTAGCTATCCAATGGAATTTTTCTAATGGCTTTCCACTGGTCTCTATTCCTTTCTCTGCTAAACTGCTGTGCTGTACTGTGGAAGACCTTTTCTGTGAGGGGTTGGTGCCCTTGGGCAAGCCATTTTATCTCCAGTGAACCTTGTACTAATGGTTTCAGAAGCTCATATATCAGCATTTCTTTCTGTTAAGACTTAACATATGGTTTTGTTTTTACAGCAGATGTAAGGATATATGGTATGGAGGAACTCCTCCACAAATAAGGCTGATAGCATACTGTGGTTGTCCATTGGAGGTCCACATTGCATGATAGCAGGGGTCTGTGGAGATGTAAGTTTCACTCTGTCTATATTTTCCTCTCTATTCCTACCATATCACTAAAGCAATCGTATTACATTATTTTCTGTTGTACCTTTTGTATTGAGAAAGAACCTTGCATCTCCCTCTGTGCAGAATATGCACCTAAATTTATTTCTCACTTTTAGGAAAATATCCTAGAATTTCTCATTTACTTCAGACAGATTATATAATGAGATCTATCTACTAGGGTAACAGGATCCTGTTCACAAAGTATTTAATAGAATCATGTATTTATCTGAGAAGTATCTACCATATGAACAATTACATATTCCTATGACATAACACTCACAGTTAAAATATGGCTAAAGGTAGTACTAATTATTCCAGCTGAAGTTGTAGCCAGTTAATAATGCAAATAATGTAATACAGAAAAGCATTATAAAAAATATGATTGAAGTTATTATGCTGAATTGTTTCACTTTTTGGGTCCTCAGATTAACTTTTTATTTCAGTCTTCTGAAAAAAAAAAAAAGGAGGAGGATTTATCATGAGGCCTTCTTAAATAATCAGTAGGTATATTTCTGTTGCCAATAATAACATTTTAAGTGTGATATCAGAAATGTTTGTTCTCTGATGTCACATAACAAGGATTTTGTCAGAGATCTCCAGACATAACATTTTGTCCAGGTTGAAGATGTACAGTTCTTCAGTGTTTCCTACATTAATCTTTACTTCTCATCTCTATTTTTCTCATGAACATAGTTTTTCTGTGCAAGGTACATTCAGTCAGTGTGCCTGGTCATTAGCAAATTCCATCAAAATCACCAACCTCCAATGAATTATTTCCAAGTTAAAGGCAAACTGTTGCCGGATACTCTTAATGAATTTTAAAAACAAGTAGTATACCTTATTCCTAATCCCCATATGCTTAAATCCAGATCACCTAAAAAGTTCTGGATACACTGTTTAATGTTATCTAAACAGACTGCAAATGAATGGTGGCATGGCAGATATATCTGCTTTCTGTTGCAACTGTTTACCTTAGAAATGAAATGAAGGAGAGGGAGGAATTTCAGCCCAAATTCTAATTTTTCTTGAACTGTCACTGGCTAACCATGGGAAAAACAATCATCAAACTGAAGGATTCCTGGAATATATTTTGAGATCTCCAAGGCTTTTGCCTAGGTCAAGTTTTTAATATGTGATCATGCTAAGTTAGCAGTAATTCTGGTAAGCAAAGCACGTAAGTGAACCTCGTATGACCTTCAAAATTCAGCATGCATAGATAGACTCTACAAGAAGAAATTGAATCATAGTGGTTTCACCAGATGATCTAGATGAGAGCTATTTTACAACTGGGAAAATTTCACCCAGTTTCTCAATCCTTTTTCTGATTTCCTTAGAAAATCAGTGCTTTTCTCAAATAGCTATCAAGTAGAAATGTCTTTTCGTATCTTATTAAGCAAATACTCAGGTCAAGTGACATTAATTATTAAGTGGAATAAAATTATATTGTAAAGAGTTGTCATTTTGTTATAACCCCATCCTATTCATCTATCACTAGTGGTTACATTTTACAGTATTTTTTTTATGATGTAGTAATAAACATATTGTGTCAAGTACCCTACCCACATGCTTATCTTTAAGCAAATTCTTAAGTAATTTGCTGGCTCTACACATAAATGACTACATATGGTGCAGTCATTGAAGAACCATTTATTTCCCCAAAATATAAAGTAATCTCCTTCTGATATCTTCTGTGTGACACATGATGAGTTTGAAAAACATTCAAACTGCAAAACAAAGTATGATTCTCTTTCTCTTTTCTGTTTCCTTTTTCACCTTTCCCTCCCAAAAGAATCATGTGATTAGCTCCAAACGTTTGTTAAGCAGCTGCAGACAGTCTGTAAAATTGTATTTACATAAAATGTGGGATTCAGTTGCAAAGCCTACAAGGTTTTCTTTTTGTGGTAGGGGATCATGAGCCACCCTGCGCTGTCCTGCAGGGGAGAAAGTCCTTCAGGAACTGCTGTCTATGGGTAAACCCATACTATGGGTAAATCCATACATAGGCATGCCCAAGGGACTGTGGTACACATCACCTCATGTTGGGGCAGTAATATGCAAGGAGAAATAAAACAAGTAAGAAGCCAGAAGTATCAGAAAGAAACTGCTGTGCTCTAGCCTCAACTTTTGCAACACATCTCCTCGCTACAGTAGCTGGAGAGGGCTGACTACTACTGGTGAAAAGGTGAGTTGAAACTAGAAAGCGAGTAGGAGAAAGTAAAGAAAGTTCCACTTTACTTGTTCCAAGTTATTTATGTTAAAATAAAAACAATTAATTAAGTAATAAAAGTGAGGATGGAGGTGAAAGGTATTTTATGTGTAGGATTTTTTTTCTTCAAGATATTTTCCACTTGTAATCTTCTGTGGCTTTCTACATCATTTACAGGCACTAAAAAAATTGACAGCATATTTATGAGGTCATGGGATCATTCTTTGCTGTATCACAGGATGATATCAGAAACCTAATTTCTTCCCAAGCCTTTCATCTGTAAATCCTGATGTTAGGTTTCTTAGTCTTGATCAATTCTTAGGATTCCAGGACATCCATAATTATGCAATACCAGATTTTGCCCTAAGTAATATATCCTCTGTGGTATGCTTTTTTTTGTTGTTGTTGTTGTTTCCTAATAAGCTTGTAAGTAAAAATTTTCCACAATGTCAGAACAAATAATCACAATCACTACTATGGCAAAAGGAAACAACTTTTTTTGAATTGTACATGCTTTAAGAAGTGTTTTGGTAGTTTACTTATTTTATAAAAGTTTTTTATTACTGAGACAGTATGACTAATATGAATGCTAGTAAGATGACAAATGATTCAAAACAGCTTTTCTCATCAGAAACTATATGATCAATGAACATACAGATGACATAGTACATCTGAGAGCTTGGCTTATGTAGTTATTATACTAGAGCAGAAAGGAAGGATGCTCACATTATCTTGGGCTCTCACAATAAAATTCAGTAGAGCAGATCTCCAGAAGAGATCCCTTCCCCCCGGTAGTCAGCTCTGAAATGGGTCTAGGAGAGTGGAGCCAGGATCCACCCCTTCTGGCAGCAAAGGTGAATTACCTTCAGCTGTGCTCCCGTAGCTGACTCATTGCTTGCCTCAGGTGATTAATCAGAGGTTCAGGCCATGATTCAGCAGTCCCCATACAGAAACAAAGAATTTTATTCTAAACCAAGTAAACGCTATTAAGCAGATGAACAACATTAACAAAAAATGCAAAACAGAATTCAAAAGACAGATATAATTTTTAGACAAATGCTAGATATCCAGAAGAAAATTTCATTCACTTCAGATACATTACACAATTCTGAAAGTATTTCCTGGTTCCAGACTCATTCACTCAGTAAAAGTATTTGCTTTAGCTACACAGATGCTCAAAGTTAAACAAACCAATAAAAACACCCTAACCACAATTTTAAAACAGACTTTGAAGAAAAAACTTCAAGAAATTTTGATTTAGAAACAAAACTTTCATAACCTGAACAATTCATACAAGAATGAATTATTACATAAGATTTCACACTTTGTCAGATTTTATTAATTAGACTTTACAAACCATCTGTGCAGTGTTCTTTACAAACATAAAATAAAGAAAAATAAACATCTTCACTTATACATTGGTTCATAGCGTGTCAAGTATTTTGTGCACATTTATAGTACGAAAGAAGTGCATTAAGATATCATAGCAGAATAAGGATACTGGAACTACCAGGAAGTAGTCAAACTGTAATTTTGTAATGGATGGATTGATAAAAAGTGTTGAAAAAAAATACACTCAAAAGATCTTGTTAATCTTTGCTCTAAAACTAACTCCATATTCCCATTCCTTTTTGTTGCTTTTTCTACGATGCCTAAATCTTACGTAGTTTGGTTACATGTATTAGAGCTACACATCCCTAGTGCTTTTAGATTGTCTATAAATATAGAATGAAAAAAAATGTGAAAAGTCATATTCCAGATCTGGGAAGTCAGAAGAGTCTTTGGTAAAATATTCAAATTTTTCCTAACATGTCTGTCACTGAAATTCTATAATATATACGTTTCCACAGTTGCAGCGATTGTTTAATGTAGTTCTTGTAAATCTCTCTGATGTTCAGTTATTGTTAGTTTCCTTGTACGTGTACTCTCTATGAAATTTTAGGACCAGGAATTGTTATTGACCTTTGGCACTTATTTTATTATAACATATTCTATGACAGCTACTTTGAAGAGAGAAATAAAGAGAATTAAGAAAACCTGCAGACTACTACAGGTATGTTAAAAAATTGTAAAATGCAACATAAATGATCTGCAGAGACAGAATACATTAATTTTAGTAACTTCTCCTTTGCCTTAAAATTGTCCTTAGGCTGTAATAAAGTATCTCACTCATTTTGCCTACATTTTAAGTTCATTATTTATATTTATATGCATAGACATTATAGTCTATATAATAATAACATCTATTAAATTAAACCTGTGTTAGTGGAGTCTCCCACTGGTCTTGCATGTGAGGATTCAGCTTCAGTAGATCCATCATCATGGTTTCTTGAAGCCTTTAGATCTTCCTCAGGATTGTTTTATGATGTTGGATGTTCTCCTAGTATGTGCCGCTCCAGTACCACCTATTTCCAATATTTCCTTACAGTGTTAACAGTTCTACATTTCAGTTATTACTGTAATTTCATCAGTTAAATATAATATGGATCTGGGTAATTTTTTAGCCGCAATCCAAATTAGTAATTTTAGAAGCATCTTACTGTAGGGCACTAGTGTGCTAAATATTATACTGCTGAACTCAGGCTGGAGCAGGCACTGAGCACTCTGATCTAGCTATAGACGTCCATATTCATTGCAGAGGAGTTGGACTAGATGACCTTTGTGTCCCTTCCAATTCACATGTTTATATGATTTTATGATCTTACATCATAACAGAGAGACTAATTGTACAGAACTGACAAAACTGCAGCATAGATTGACTATAAGTTGTGAAAAAAAAAAAAAAAAAAAAAAAAAAGGCAAATAACACTAAGAAACAAACTTCAGGATTTTCTCAGACATTGGATGAAACTATGTATTTCAAACAAGAGCGTGGAGGGCTGTCTGGTCACCTGTTAGAATTCTTTCATTACTTCAACTCATCTAATAAAGTACAGGATGGGAAACCTCTCCTCTTTCTTTTCCTAAGGAACAAAAAGTTTTCAAAAAACCCCAAATGATTAATATAGCAACACTCAGCACTAGAGAATTTGTTAAGAGACAGCACTTGGCAAATCTCTGACCACATTAACAGCCTTTTTTCAATTAATGCTCTTAGAGTGTGAAAAAGTGTCATTCAGAGTCTGATCGTTTTAAAAATTCTTGTAAATAAAAGATGAAAATCCAAAGATTCAATATGAAATTCAACAGAAGAACATCAAAAATATATTTTTGCTGATGAAAACAACATAACCAACACACAAAACAACCCAACACACAAAACCAAAAAGCACGTGCACTAGTGTTTTCTTCTCACATTTCAGTAGCACACTAGCAGTTAAACACAAGGTTGCAATTATTTGAATGATACCAAACACATTCCTTATTTTAGGATAACCAGCATTATTCATTATTCTTAATATTAATATGCCATCCATGTTGTATTGAAATGAAAATATGTATATTGTTTGCCTTTAAAAAGGAATAATGTGAGTAAAAGAAAGTTACAATTCTGCTGTTCGCTTCTTCTTCTGAAACAGTGGATCTTCTTTCAGGGCTAAGTAAAATCAGAAAGTAGCTCTTGTGAGCTACTGCATACAATTTAATTAGTGTAATTGTTGAATTGTAAGCCACTAATTAAAAAATATAGATGGAGATAACTGAAGAGAAATGTCAATGATGTTTCTACCTGGTATTTGAATAATTTTTTTTAATCAATCATTCAGAAATGTTCATAGACCTCAATAATTTTGTGTTTGTCAGAGATTAGAAGTGGCATAGAAATAGCATTATCATTGACTGTTAAAGATTTGTGTTGTAAATTCAGAGGAGATGCAGGGGAAGGAGGCTAAGGATATGAAAGTGAATTAGATGCCAGAACATGAGTGTGCAGTAATGCAATCTATGGACTCTATGCAGTATAATGCAATGGATCATTCGTGTTTGTGTGTAGTGCAGCAGGAAATGAGGAGTGGCAGAGAATCAGATAAAGCACTATTGTTCTCCTCTGCTTGTTTGCAAAAAGAAATTTAAAGTTTCCAAATATAGTGGTCAAAGACACTATTCTTTAACTGATGTAATAAAGATCCATATTTTAAACTTTCTAAAGAAACTGTGTAATAAACTGGTCAGCGGCAACTGCACAGAAGAGTGAGGCAAAATGAGTGCACCTAGCTGATAATGTGGAAAATAAGACCATCGTACAAAACAGGGATGAATCAAAAATCGTTTCCAAAATTTTACTATAACTTTTTGCATAATAAAATATTATTTTTTGTAGATATCTCAGAACTGGAATAAAATACACCATATATAGTTAAGAATTCAGTGTAAAAATGAAGATAAGAAGAGGAGTGTTTCTAAAAGTACTTGAATAGCTTTTGGAAACCCAGACCTCACACAATGTGTTCTGTCAGTTTTGTTTTACTGATTTGGAAAGTGAGATGATTTAAATACGCAGTATCCAGTAAAATTGCATTGTGTGGACAGCACCAAAAAAACCATAGAATGTCCCACAATGTTTGTAAACCAGTAGACATCATAACCTGCCAACTGTTCAGCATATTTTTTGTTAATTTAACACATTTCTGAACTGTCGCAGAGCATAAAATCTTTAAGCTAACAACCTATTTTATATAAAGGTTGTGCCAGAAGGGGAACATATGAAATGATTTTGCAGAATCAAATAACTTTTTGCAGTTAATATCTGCAGTGTATCTAACTGTATTGTGGGAAATGTGCAATATCATTGTTGTAACTATTATAAATATGCAACTGAAATCTGTTTAGAATATTTGGGTTGTATTGCTAGAATTTCAAATAGCATTTTTCTTATCAAAGAATAGGTTTTCATCTTACACAAAATTTCCTATATTTTACTGAAACTCCTGGTAAGATCTAATATTTATTTAAAAGATCTGATAAAGTTTATGTTACAAACTATGAGACAAATTCTGCAATGACTTGTTAGTATTAACCAAACTCCGCAAAGAATTTTTTTTCAGAAAAGCGGTGTTTTTTTCAGACTTTTTTCAAACTTTTTATTTTCAGAAAATCTGGTGTTTTGTTTTTTTTCTTCAGAAAAAAAAAAAAGTGTATTTTTCAGGAAAATTAATCTATAGATGTGTTTTTCTAAGCTGGTTGTATACTCAAGTGGTTACTTATGCAATAGTTTTAATACCCACAAAGGATAATATTTATCCTTGGAAAATACATTTTCTTTTATTTTAGCAGTGACAAAATAAAAAATATGGAAGTTCTCTTTTTATTTTGTAAACATGGAGAGGGAGGAGGAATAGGGAAACATGTCTAATTTGACCCACATTTTAAGGCTTTAAAGTTTCTGTTATGCATTTTTATTTTACATCCATATTCTTTAGAGAATGCAATGCATTTGCAAATGAAGATGGAATACATCCAGGAGTTACACAACAACATTATCAGGAGGGTAGTAAATTGAAATCATACTCAGAGCGGTAACAGCATGAAAATGAAAATGTCTTTGGAGAACTATCTTACCATTTATGTCAGGAGAGTGGGATCTTTTTTGTTTTCATTGTTTGCTTGGTTTTTTATTTTTAGTATGTTCTGTCCAGTTCTGTATAGCCAACAAAAATCTCTCGCTTATAAGAGCAATTTTAACTGGAAATTCTCTGGAACATGTATTTTACAATTGCTGCTCCAGTGAGCAATTAATTTCTTCAATTTCTTTATACAGACCTGGAAAGTAAATTCAATTTTATACAAATAAATGACCTTGAAGAAATAAAAGATATCAAACCATAATTCTCTCTTATCTTCATTGTAAGTATATTCTCTATGTATAAACAGATACTAAACTCCTACAAGAAGATTACACTGTAAAATTACAGTGACAAGTAAAGCTTTTCTCTGACAGAATGTTTATTATTTTAGAATATAGAAAAAAATTAATAACCATTACTATCTTCCTCAAAATGAAACTGATTTTGTATTCTAAGTTGGATTTTAAATGAAATGCATATTCTTTTCTTTTTTAAAACTTTTTATTGAGAAAGGTATATCATTTTATAAAATATTAATTTACCCATTAATTTTCCTATCTTTCTTTCTTTCTTTCTTTCTTTCTTTCTTTCTTTCTTTCTTTCTTTCTTTCTTTCTTTCTTTCTTTCTTTCTTTCTTTCTTTCTTTCTTTCTTTCTTTCTTTCTTTCTTTCTTTCTTTCTTTTTTTTCAATGAATGAAAAAAAAAAAGGAACATAAATGATGTACAATACTAGTTTGGTCCCTTCATTTTCTTCCTTGCCATTTTATTTTTTTCCTTCTGTTTTAAACTTTCCTTAACTGAAACAAAAATTCAAGGAGAGGAGAGGAGAGGAGAGGAGAGGAGAGGAGAGGAGAGGAGAGTTATTCCAGAATGTGATTTTATAAGAAACTAAATTGCTCATAAAGCCTTGAGTTACCAGCTGATAATTTGATTTCTATGTAGGATTGCATCAAACTAAAATTTGTGGATAAGTAGTTTTTAACTACAGTTACAGAATCAGAGAATCATAGGGTCTGGAAGGGACCTCTGGAGATAAATTCCTCTGTTCTAGTTTGTTCCCCTTGCCCCTCATCCTGTTGCTGAAAACAGCTTGGCCTCATCTTCTTGAGAAGATTAATATCTTAAAGGTGAGCATTATATCTTTAAGGTGAACAAAAAAATAAAGTACTGTTGAATAGTAAATATTAACTAAAAGTGATCCTTTATGAAGTACTTCAAAAAACAAGTGTCTTGCAAAAAAACATAATTTTACTTATAGATACAAAAAGCAGAGCTTTGTGACCAGCAGTTACTTCTGTCCTGTAAATCAGATTGAAGATTATAAACCAGTTCAGATTTTGTGCTTTACCTTTCTGCTTATCTATCTATTTCTTTATTTATTTTGCTACTTTTTAAAGGTTTATATACATTTGTGCAAATATATTTGTGCTTTTTCTGGTCTTATGAGTTATCAAGAGCATATGAACAGAAGGAGATGACAGAGATGTTTATTTCTACTCTCTAATACTGTAGCTAATATGATGTTCTTCTAAAAGTAGACTAGAACAGAAGAATGTGAAACGGCAAGGAAACGATTTAAGTAACATTGTGTTACTGGCCATGATTCAAGCGTGCTCTTGTGGCCAACATGTCCAAGGTTATGTTGGGGTGTGTTAAAAAAAAGGAAGGTCTGACAGGTGATACTCTCTATCTACCCTGCCCTGGTGAGGTCACATCTTGAATACTGTTCCCAGTTCTGGGCTCCTCATTCAAGAGATACAAGGAAAGCTGGAGAGAATCCTGTGGAGGTCCACAAAAATGATTAGGAGCCTGGAGCATCTCACTTATGACAAGAAGCTCAAAGACCTGGGACTGTTCAGTCTGAAGAAGAAAAGACTAAGAGAAAATCTTATCAGTGTTTATATATATCTAAAGTACATGAGTCAAGCAGACAGGGACAGACTCTTTTCAGTGGTGCCCAGTGACAGGATGAAGGGCAATGGGCACAAATTGTAATGCAAGAAGTTCCATACAGTTATGAGGAAGATCTTCTTTACTGTGAGAGTGACAGCACTGGAACAGACTGCCCACAGAAGTTGTCAAGTCTTTTTAACTGCAGATATTCAAAACCCAGCTTGATGTTTTCCTCTGTAGCCGACTGCAGAGAACCTGCTGTATCAGTGCGGTTGGACTAGGTGATATCCAGGAGCTCCTTCTTACCTCTATAATTCTGTGATTAGAATATAATGCAGATACCATTGACATGTTCTTACACCCAAATTTTAAAAGAGAAATCATATATTTTTAATGTTTATTGACAACATGTGACTGCTTTGTACTATCTGCATCCATTTAATGCAAGTACATTTTTGTAGAATACATATATTCCATACAAGTCAAAGTTAAAAGCTAAACTTTTTCCTCTGAGCACACAACATTTTCTTAGATTTATCACTAGGAAATTGTGTAAATTTTTAGTAATAGTAAAATAAAAATACAACAATTGATCTGGTAATTCCTACTACTGAAAGCCACAGGATAAATTTTTGCATCCACTGTTGTGCATTTTATATCATAATGCCTTCAGTAACACACTGTACAGTTTTAAATCCATTAGAAAAGTTAGTCCTATACAGCTGTTTTAATCTTTCAGAAATTGACAACCATTTCTTCAGAATTGTCGCATGTTACTTCTAACAAGTTTTAAGCCTTTAAGTTTTTATATCTGAGAATGTTAAAATTAAAGTAATATCTTTTTAGATCAATGTAGAAATTTATTACATTTTAAGGTGATAATTATTATCTCCCCTTGTAGCAGAAATACTAAGTCATGGCCTAAAACAATGATTGAGCACCTGGTGGGAAGGCAGGACCAACCCAGAGGAGCTCAGGTGCATGGAACGAGAGCCCAGGATCCACCCCTTCCCAGACCTCATTTAAGGGTTAGCAGTGAAGGTGTAGGTATCTTACTGGAGTCTTGTCTACTGGAGTCCTTTCAAAGGTAAGCTGGTTTTTTTTGTTGTTTTCTTTTTTTTTTTTTTTTTTTTTTTTTTGGGTTTTTTATTTTTTTAATTTTTTTTCCTGTAGCTGTTGCATTTGGGCTTGTTCTTATTTGCTGTAGTTGAAGACTGTGCTACTCTGCTGTTATTGCTGTGCTTCCTATCACGTTACAGTGTTACACTCCTATGTAAGTGTGTGTGCGTATACAGATATGTATGTATTATGTGTGTATGCATATATTGCCAACAGTTTATGGGCTGGTTTGGCCTGGCTCTGTGACTAGTGGGGCAGAGGGATCTACAGATCTGCCCCTCTGGGCAGGGGAAACAGCAGACCCCAAATAATCAAGAATAGTGGAGACAATCTGAGGAGAAACAAACTAATTTATTCATTGGGTTGAGAAGCAGGGGGGAGAGCCAAAGGGAAAAAAGGGACATCAAGTGATCTTGCTTGGGGTTATGTTTCCTCTCTGAGTGTAGAGTGTTCTGGGGTATGTAGTTCTTCTCTTTAGGACAGGTGCCTGGAACTGGAGCATTAACTGTTTAGCTCCCAGTGCACTACATGATGTTACGATATGGAATATCAGTAACCGAAAATCATAAAACGTGACAATCTATATATCTATTTATTCCTATATTGTGGGTAGATACTATGACCATTCTTCAGTGTTACAAGGTACAACAGAGTTCTATATATGTCTATTAGTTTTAGCTATCTACAGAAATTTTAAAACTTGAAAACAAATTAAGGTTGTTTTTTTGTCCTTAGCTTTGCCTAGGAGGCAAAACCAAAAGGAGACCTAGTCAGGTGTTTATAGCTATCTGAAATGGATCAGATCATACCTGAAAACTGAACAAAGTAAACTTCTGGCTTTTAATCATGTAGACAATTAGTACAGTCAAAGTAGCTGGTCTCTGTTTTGTCTGTTCCTATGTTACTAACCTAAGAAAATTTGATAATGCACAAATAATCAAGGTAAAAATCTACTTCTACTTTCAAAAGAAAGAGGAAGACGGATTTTTTTTTTTTTTTATTACTTAAAAAATAATCAGTCAGTAAAACTATCTATATTCCAGAGTCTCTAATGATCATTGTTTAGTATTCTTTTTTCCTACTTTATGTCAGCTCTTTCTAATTCTAAGAACAATGGACTGTGAACTCATCTTTAGTTTTTTAATCCAGACCATTCTCTTATCTCTGTTTAGTGCTTTGCCTAAATATTTTTATTTGATCCCCTGGTGTGTGAAGATCGTTTTTTTGTTCCAGATGCCAGGAGGGGCTAAATGCTGTTCTTGGGAAGATATGCTTTTGAAATGATAGGGAGAGAATAATTGGTGTTGCAAATAAGTTTTTATGTCAAGGTTGTCAAACCCATTTTGCTGCCAGCTCTTGGCTAGAGTTCTGCTTAACGCCAGATGGCATTGTTTTTTAGATGCTCTTGAATAGAGCAGATCATTAATTTCCCCCAGGATTTGTTCAGACACCTTATATGATGAATTTTCCTGCCCACGTGCCTATGTGCTCTGTAGAAGTCTATGTTCTTTCTTTGTATTGCATGAAGAACATGATTGATTTTATTTTTTTTCCTAAAAATAAATACTCTGTATAAGCTATGCAACTTAACTACATGATCTTTAGATTTTGAAGTGTGTTTTTCATTTTTCAATAATTTACAATTATTTTTAGGTGCTCTTAAGTCAATTTAGATACCTAAATATATGATTCCCTCATTTTCTACCTTGCTTGTAGAGGCATATACAGTATGTTCTCAGTTTTACGAATAGAGAGAGATCTTTCTGTAGGAAAGAGTTGAGATGTGCAGGATGGTTGAAGTTCCTTCAACTCAAACCACCTGAGATTGATTGATTAATGCTTCACACGTTGTACGTACCCAAAAATATGTGTTTAATACCAGGTTGTAATAGTAAATTCCAAGATTTTGAGTCTATAAGGAGGGTGTTTGTTTTTTTCTTTTGTGGGGTGGTGTGGGGGAGGAGTGCGGTGTATTGTTTGTTTATTTGTTTGTTTTTGGAAAGTTCAAAATCAGTTGTAACGTCTCCTTTCTGAAGAAAATATACAATTCAGATTAGTAAGAGGATCCATTGAGTTTGCCAGGGTAGGCTCTAAATTACTTGTCACTGCTGGAGCAATTTTAATGATTTAAGAACTATCTTTTTGTATGTTTTTAATGGAAGTGTAGTAATGGGAATTGCTCTACCCTTATGTTGTGGGGGGTGCAAAATATATAAAAGAAATTTGTTTCATTGTCTGTTGAAAATAACTTAATTGCACCAATATTTTTATTAAGTAATGGTGCATGTTTTAAATCAAGCATTCCAAGGAGAAACATAGGAAAGTGAATATTTAGTTAATTATGTCTTTGTTAGCTGACTTTTGGATGATGTTTTTTGTTAAACACTTAATGATTTCAGCCCATGTATTCGAATTTTTTTTATTTTTAAACCATGACGATGGTGAAACACCAGAGAGGCAGCTGATGTTTCATGATGGTTTTGGATAAAACTGTCAACAATTTGATTAAAGTTCTAGTTAGCCTTCAAGGGTTCAAAAGGTTGGGCTTGATTATCTTTGTAGGTCCCTTCTGATTGAAATATCTTATCTTTCATGACATATTCAGAAAAGATATTTTTTAAAAAATAAAAGATTAAAAATAAAAAATAAATAAAAAAGAAAATTCCTCATTGAGTTGAAAACAAAATTTCCACAGCGCTTGAAAGTTTGGTTATCTCAAGCTGAAATATTCTGTGAATGGCCCAAGGTACCTCCAGGAGGAATCTCTGCAGTTCCACCATACTTTCAGTAAAGAGAATGCACTTTTGTAAAAAAAAATTATTTCAACAACATGCATACATGGGAATTGTGTTAATTTGGGAAGAAAGAAGATCAGTGAAAAGGTGTTTCTTATTTATTTTTCTTCTTTAGATTTTTATGATTAGACACCATTCAGAGTGGATTTTCTGGAGGACTGCTTCAGTATAATGTTGTGATAGTTTTCCCTGGTCGTCTTCATGTAAATCTGATCTTCGTAAGCTGTACGCTTTACATTATATTTAAAGCATTAAATATGGTGTTATTTCTGTTGCAAGTCCAGTATATATTGCAAAGCAAAATACTAGAACTGTACCACTCTGAAGGGCAAGATGCAGAGTGCTGAAAAATCGGTTTGCCCTGAGCACGGGAAGATGCTGCTACCAGTTCTAGAGTTTTGCCATATCCACTTCTGATGCGATGACTTCAATTTAGGAGACAGACAAGCTCCCCATCTTTTTTTTGACTACTCAGAATCCATACTGATTACCTCACATTAAATAGGCAACATGTACAACTTTATTTGTGGTTTTACTGTCTGGTTTTAGTTTAGTCATTTCATTAAAGTTGCTGAAAAACTCTAGGGTACTTTCCAATACAGTATCGTAACCAAGGACGCTTATATTTTAGTTCTAAATATCCTGACATTTTGACAGGAGACTGTAAGGCTATCATACCTGTGGGTATTTTCTTACTACCTGGGAAGGTTTACTATTTCAGTGTTCTTTTATCTTCACCCTGTCCCACCTGTGCTTGATATACCAGAGAGAATCCTGTTGTTTGCAGTACATATAAATTCAGTGTATATTACTCCTGAAGGAATTTTTCTTTGTTTAATAAATTCCTTATGGATAGCATTGGAATTGAAGCACTTACTCTTTTTCTATCATTAGGTTAGGACTGCATTAACAACCAAATACCTTTTGACTTCTAACTTTGCGCAGCTGACTTAGATTTGAATTCTGTAAACTAAAACAAACAAAATTCTTCATGCCATAAAGGATTTAGCAAAGTTTATCTTGAGGCAAAAAATCAATTTTCTACAGCAGAAGTAAAATAATAATAAACTTACATTCTAAATGAAAGATCATATTCTAGCAAGTATTGTGCATATCCATTTCAATCTCTCTAATAAAATTCGCAGCAGGAAAACGCCAACTGTCATCCCAGTATCTCCAGCTACTCAGTTATGAACATCTTTTGCACACATAGTCTCTTACATAATTCAGTCATTTTAGTATATTCAAAGCTACCAACCTTATTTAGTCTTTCATGAGACTGTAGTTTAGAAAATATTGCTATTGATGTATTTTTATCAGACAAAATTGTAATGATCCAAAAATAGACAGTTTTAATGTGATAAATTTAGTTTTATTTCAGTAGTAGTGAAATCTGTTTGAAATGTGCAAACAGTTTTGCAAAAAGTTTTCTCAAGTTTAAGATTTGTCTAAGAGTTTTGTACAATTTATGGTACCGGTTTTGTTATGTTTGCCACCCAGGCTCATTAGCACTGGTGGTAAATGTAAAACATTTGGGAGTCTCATCAGTGTCCTAGAGATGCTACTCTGTCTGACAGAGAAAAGCTCCCAGAAGATGTGGTTTATTACTGACTTCTACAGACTATCTTGTTATTTTAGGAATATGGAGCTGACAACTCTGTCACTGTGCATCTTTACAATACCATCTTGTGTTCTGCAATCATCTTTAAAATCACTTTTTAGATTTCTGGTCTAGAATAGCAGTACTATTTTTTTGCCTCCAAACTGCATTAAAATGGAACGTAAATCTAACATAATACCTATTTTTAAAAAAAAAACTTTCCTTGAAATAACTATATTAATTTGTCTAACAAAATAAACTGTTGAGATAACATAGATAACATGGATCATAATATTACTATAGATCTGTGAGCATGTGAAGAAAGAATGAAAAATGAGTATAACCACTGTGACCAAGAAGCCTCTAGCACTTAAATAAGATCACTGATTCTTTAAAACAGTGGTAGCCTCCTTGGCATTTTGAAATTCTTCGACCCTTTGATATATTATTTTCTTCTCCTTCTGAAAAATATCTCATTTTCAGGAAGTAGGGAAACAGTGGAAAAATGTATTCTTTCTGGTGTTTGGAATTTGGCCTTCTGCTAACCTTGGTTAATGTTAACTGTAGGTTATGGTTGTGTCTGTAGAACAATGTAGAATAAACACATACTCTGATTAAACAAAGTTCACCAACTTTCTAAAAGCACAATTATTATTTTTACCTTCCAAATTGTATATGAAATTGATGTTAAGAAATAGATTTAACAAAACAGTCATTCTGAATAAAACTTGCACATCCTTAATGTTGTTGATAAATGATACAGAGCATAAAAGAGATTTGCTAATGCATTGGTTTAATGTATTCTTATAATGGAAGCTCTTATTCACTAGCGTTATTTTTGTAGCATGTCTTGTTCCTTCAATAGCTGTCATTTAAACATGAAAGGTTCCTGCAGTGCATTGCCTTAGGATTTGATTTTCTAGTTTTATAAATAAATTATATCCAGTCTAAAGTGATGGAGTATTGGACAAATGCAGGAAAAGGCTTATG
>NW_024884475.1:18129428-18133578 GCF_019232065.1 Centrocercus urophasianus | reverse complement strand
TCGGGGGGGGGGGGGAAGTAGATAAAATCTATAGTGGTACTAGATTTACTGAACACAATTCAGCTATCTGTGATTTAAAATGAAATTTGAAATTGAGAGCTGTAGATATTGAAACTGTTTATTTTAACAGTTGAATATTTTTCACAAGTCTTCCTTATGTTATTTCATTGCATCCCTCTAGCTGTAGAATGCAGCCATTGAAAAGTCACTCCTGACACACCTTAATCTTGCACAAATTATGCCTTGTGTACTATAGCACTTGTCATATTAGACAATAGCATTTTTTTCACATCATTTAGTGTCTAGATTCAGGGTTTCTTATTTTTTGGTTTGTTTAAGCTTCCTAATAAGATGAGTGTCTTGCAGTTCCCTGCATTAAACAGCTGGGATAATGTTCAAAGTGTATGTGCTCCCTTGACACAGAATCCAGATCTTTACTACCACTTCTGAAGAGCATTTAAAAAATAGCATTAATTTATAGACAGTGAGAGAACTCAAGAGTTTTTATATATTAATGGATTTGCTCTGATCAGAAATGTTTTCCAAAAAAGTCTCCTAAGTGTCTTACAGAGCTTTTTGTGATGAGAACCAAACTGTATGAACTAGCTTCTTTCTGAAAGAAACTAGAAAACATATCTCAGACTATGGCTAATGTAGTCCTGCTGCAAATAGGCATTCAGATCATCTGAATCTTAAAGATGGTCCAAAGGTTTAATAATTGAACACCCGAAAACACTAAAATGCTCTGTGACTCTCAGATCCCTAACACCACCTGGTTTTCTTGATTGATCTGCTCTTGTTGAAATACTTCATTTGCTAAAGTAGACAAACACTGTTTTCTTAGTTTGCGCCATAAATTATGTGGAATTGTATATAATTTTATTGAATATTGACCTTTTCTTGTACAGATAATTCAGGACTTGCCAATTGTACAAGTTTGCAAAACAGATAAAGAATGATATGGGAGGCTTTATTGGGTGACTAGCACTCAATGTTTGAAGCCACAGACTGCATTGGCTCTAACACTTTTCAACTCCATATGGGCAAAATGAGAAAACAGTAAAACTATTTCATAGCAAGGGAGGCTATCTGTTATCAAAACGATGTGCACCAAGCACTTCCATATTTGAAGACTGCTCCTTAATGTTTCCTATTTTCACAACAGCAGAGGTGGTTGTCAGTAGCATGGCAGGAGAGGTTGAAACTTTTTGCTGGTATTGTATAACATGAAGAACAAGCTACATTCCAGACAGCCATGCACAACTGACACATCACAAAATGAAGAACATCTCAGTCAGCTCATCATGATGGTGACTAGATTGAAAAAGTAATGCTTTGTACCTGAGAGTTTGCTTTGTCAAATAGTACTAGTATGCTTCTTGTATTTGTAGTTTCTATGGAGATAAATAGTAGGCATTATTTTCAAAACATAGGCTTGGTTACTCTGGATCAAAACACTTCCACCTGCACAAATTCATGGGCAGTTTGTGCAACTGAGCTTATAGTGCATTAGACTGTAGAAAGTGCAATACAACAGAATGTCTTCAGTGTGGATAGGGATAGCTACTCTATACAGTATTTTCTTTAAGTTTCTTATAATTGATAATGTCTAAATGGTCTCATATGGTGAGAAATAACTGTAGTATACTTCATTTTACTAGCTTTCCTCAGCCTTCATTACACAAAGAAAAAAATCCAAATACAAGCAGAGTGAAGGTTTGTTTTATGTCTGAACTTCTCAGCTTCTTTCTTGGATGGTTGCTGAAAATACGTTCCTAGGAAACATAAGACTGAGAATGCTCTTTAAAGGAAAAAAGGAAAAGGATAAGACTGGACTCAAATGGTTAAGTGAATCCCAAATTGATTATTTACATGGGAACACTTCCTATTAAAAAGAAAAGTTAAATCATAATGGGATTAACACACCAGTTTAAGAAATAACAAAACAGCTGCCTGAAGATCTCCAGTTAGAACTCTTGTCTAGATATCAAACACCCAGATTTAAATTGTTTTCTGGAGTGATTCAGAGGAACTATTTGCAATGTAGCTTACATTTCCATTAAAGCACACATGGAGTGGTATAATTTTTCAGTAAATATTTCGAAGAGTGAATATAATTGCAGACACTAGGACTGAAGGAAACACAGCCCTGTGATGTAGGAAGATAGACTTTATTCTCATACAAAAAGAAGGAAACAAAACTGAGATATTACATAAATAATGTGGCCATACAGAGAATTACAGAATCACTAAGGTTGGAAAAGACATGCCTAAGATCAAATAATTTCAGCTATATAGTAGCTATAAACACAGTAACATAATTGAAAGCAGGTAGTTTTCCCTGCAATAAATAATAGCTTGGGGATGAAATAGGCAAGAAAAAGTGTTGGCAAATCCTGCACAAATGAATTGGAAGTCAATAAACATCATTCCTGTAGCATTAACTAGTTGTCTATTGTGTCTTGGCTTGTCTGAAGATGCTATAGACTCTTACTCATTATTCACTTTTCTAAAGGACAATATTTTTGCTTAATAAATAGAATACTATAAATATCTTTATTACCAATGTTTCTTCTTTCTTTAAAGGAAGAAATATACGTAGATTGCTCTGAAAGTAATGCTGCTTATTTACTTTCATGGAAATTACTATGCAAACAAAAATCACAATAACATTATTTGAAAGAGCAAATTCTTGCCTACAAAATACTGTTTTTCAACATAGTCACTACCACGAGCTATACATTTTTGCGAGCAATGAATAAGAGCCTGCATGCCAAACCCGTAAGAATCACACCGGAGGTGGTGACCTACTGTTTTACAGCTAAGATGACATTGTTGCTATGAAAGTGTTACTTTTGCAGTCCATATTTTTGACCCGTATAGAAGTCTGAAAGCACCAAATCCAGGCTACACCATGAATGTGGAAGGTCAGTCCTGCCAACACAAAATAGGAAGTGTTACCTTAGGGTTAGAGCTCATAAAAGCATTATGTATAAAGAGTCACTATGTTTATCATTATTCCAAGGAATTTAATATGGATGCATTTTATGATATTAAAAGAGAATGTGGCATAAAACTAAGAAAATAAAGTTTTCTTTATGAAATTAACAAATTATCCATGAAGTAATATAAGAACATTGAAGTCCTATAAAATATGGAATCTATAGGTGACCTATGATTATTTGCTATGTAAATACAGACACAAACAACTTTTTAAAGGAGAGGAAATAGAAACTTGGCCTTAAAGTCAGTAGCAGAGACAATTGAATATGCAGGATGATAAACTGAGCTCTCTGGACAAGCCTTGGGAAGGTTTGCATGGATAAAACAGTAAGTTAATATGCGTATTTACTCTGCTTATTACGTTTACCATTCATCTATTGTGATTTCACTTGGAATACAGCTAAATATCCGTCACACAGCTACTCACGTACTCCTCTCAAATCACACCAAAAGGTGGAAGGAGAGAATTAGAAACAAAATTAATGGGCTGGAACAAAAACCATTTACTACAGCAGATGAGGAAAAATGGTATTGGAAATGTAACAATAACAATATATGCAAGTGCAAAGTGATCACTCACTACTAACCTATTAATATCAGGCCAATTCTCCCAAGGGTGATCCCCTGTCAACTGCTCTCAGCTTTATGGCCTTCCAGATGATGTCATATGGTATGGAATAACCCTTTGCCCAATTCTGACCACCTGTCCTTGCTCTTCTCCCTCATGTTATGCGACAAGGGCTGCACACCCATCACTCAGCAGTAACCAAAACTTTGTAGCTCCATGAATACTGTTGCAGCTAAACCTAGGGCAAGTGGAAAATGAGGGAGAAGAGTCAGAGGACTGTCTTTCTTTAGTCTTGGCTCTCAGTAATTTTCCTATTTAGCCAGTCTTAAGTAACATTTTGATTTTCATCTTTCACTCTTTTTCCCTTGAAAGGTCCTGACCTCTTCATTATATTTGACAAACTCAAAAATGCTTATACAGAAACTTTCTCTGAGATTATGGTTCTTTCTGCTATTTAATGCCTTTCAGTTATACAGCTTAACATATCAACATGACATTTCCTTTCTTCTACTACCTTCATTTTTTTTTTTAATAAGTTTCTATTCCAATTTTATTTGGTGTCTTTGCATTTCTCTGTTT
>NW_024884475.1:18108418-18129328 GCF_019232065.1 Centrocercus urophasianus | reverse complement strand
AATTTGTTGAGAAGGGCTGTTTAGAAGCTAACTGATCACCTGATAACAGTTATCTGTTCCTTGTTTGTCTATATTCATAGCTCCAACATGTTGTGTTCTTGTATTTTCTTCATATAAACACACACTTCATAGAGTTTGCACCCCAGACAATACAGATTAATATACAGAGAAACAATTTGCAATTACCGAAAGTATATAACCCAACATTATTATCATTGTGAAGCATCAATAAAGGCTAAAAACCTTTATTTCACACAATAAGTTATGTCTACACAGGAAACAAAAAAAAAATATCTTTTTAGAAACAAAAGATATAATATTTATAATGTAGATTATCTGGAATAACTCTGGAAGAAAATGAATTGGAAAGGAAAAGTTGTCAATCATCTATGTTCTGATAATATCATTTCTTCTGTATGCTTCTTGGAATGCCTTCGTTCATGAAGAAGAGTAAACCATTAGAAAAAAGTCAAAATTGTTTATTAAACAGGTACACATACCAGTGAGCAAAGTAAAAGGATGATTTCAACCCACAGTTTCTGTTAAACATCTCAGTAAGAGTTATGTTAAATGTTTCCAGAAGTACCTTTTGTGTCATTTTAATTGGAAGGGTCTTTTAAAGGTCATGTGGTCTAAGTCCATGGCAATGAATAGGGGCATCTACAGCTAGATCACGTTCCTTTGAGTCCTATCCAGACTGACTTTGAATGTTTGTGGTATCCACTAACTCCCTAGACAACATGCTCCAGTGCCTCATCGCTCTTATTGTAAAAAGAAACTCCTTATTTCCAGTCTAAATCTTCCTGTTTTCAGTTTGAAACCACTTCTCCTTGTCCTGTCAAAATATGCCCTCCTAAAAACTGCCCCTTTATTTCTTATAACTTCTCTCTAGATGTGGAATTTTTTCTCTCAGTTCCCACCTCCAGAGCCTTCTCTTTTTCAGGCTGAACAGTCCTAGGTCTCTCAGCTTGTCCTCATAGGAGACATGTTCCATCCCATGGAACATTTAAATGGCCCTACTTAGGAAGTACTGTATCAGATCCAGGTCTCTCCTATGCTGAGGGCTCAGCATCTGGACATGGTACCCAGATGAGGCCTCATGAGCACAGAGCAGACTGGCAGGATCACCTTCCTTGCCCTGCTGTCACACTTCTTTTGATGCAGCCCAGCATACAGCTGGCTTTCTGGGCTGTGAAGGCGCATTTCTGGTTCATGCTCATCTTGTTCTCCATCAGTACAAGTCCTTTTCATTAGGGCTGTGCTATTTGTTGTGATAACAACTTAGAGGAGAGATGTATTCTTGAACATGTTCAAAATGTCAACTGAACGAAACAGAGAAGTACTAATTAATTTTAATAGCTACAAACACAATCATTGTTCTTGTATTTTTAATGCTGCACTGAATTATTTCATTATGGTAAATATTTACCTTAGCACGTAACTTGTTATTTTCTGATGTGCTTGTGAGACTGAGATATTTCTAAATTTTTAGATTTAAGTCTATTCTAAGGCTTCCATTTTTGTGTTTTTGGTTTTCCAGTTACTTTGAGTTATTGGTGTTGAATTAGCAAAAGAAGGCATTTAGAAACCAACACCTCATCAACATTTACCTTGTTTTTATGCACTTCCATTACTGCTTTTTCTGCTTTTATTTTCTTCTCATTATCATGAATTCAATATTTGCTGAGTAATTACTTTCATATTTTTCTGAATGCAAAGCAACAAAATATAAAAATCATGGTTTCTGCTCACTAAAGTATATAAGAAACCCACTCAGGTGTCAGTGATTTTTACCATTTGTGACAGTAATTTTGTTAGTTATTAACAGTTTAATCTTAGTATTTCACTGTAAGACCATAGACAAAAGAAAAATGGGAAACAGTTTCTGGATTTAAGTTTTTTTTAGAGTTACTGAGCTGTCGAGTACTGGAAGGAATATTTATGCAATCAACTATGAAGCAATTTCCAGCACGTACTCACAGATCCTGTTTTAATGACAAACCTTAGTAGTAGTTTGTGTAGCCTAGAAGAGCTGCTAGGAAAGAACAATACTTTTTATGACAGAGTATGTGCATTTACAAACTATTAGTTCTGTTAAAACATATAACAAGAAATCAGCACCTTAGTAGCATGGGCTGTGTGTCACAAAAAAATTCAATTACCCTTTAGGAAAACCTGAGCAGCTAAATTTAAACAGCTAAAATCTCTTGTCCTTTCTACAGAAAATATTTTTTTTACAAACAATAATGCAGCCTGGTATGTCTATTAGTAACTAATGGCAATTGAACATTATATATGCACGTATGTTTATTTAACAAAATATATTTATGTGATTTTAGAAATGGAAATGATAATACTAGTTAAAGGACTAGCATGGTTGTATACTTTAAACTCAAAACAATTCATATAAAGAAAAAGAGGTAAAGTTTTCAACCTCTAATAATATTTAGAGCTGATGTTAAGTATAACGCCTAATACTTATTCCCACAAGCTGTAAGTAAATTTTTAAATAAACAAGTTAAAAAATAGAGGAAAAAACCTGAAATGGTTCAAGAAAGAAAAGCTATCCACAGCAAATAGGACTATCAGTTTTTCCAGATGATTGTCATGCTATCTGTTCAACTATAGAATTAGGGACCAGCTGACTTTTTCTTATGCTCTGAATAAAAGAGGTCTGTGAAAGTGTTGGTCTTTCTGCATGTAACAACTTGAGGTGTTATTTGTAAAGATGTGACATATGTGAAAGTAAAAGCTGAAAAGTTAGTGTATTGAAGAAACAGCAGTTCAGACAAAAAGAAACTAGGCACCACAGTGTGAGAAGGAATAAAACTGAATTTGCACATAGACAAATCATAATGAATATGCCCTTTTGTGCCTGGATATTCTTATCCTTACATTCAACCATGTGAACGTATTACAGCTTAATATTCAAACAGTGTCACTTTATCCATGTTTTTCTGTGGAAATGTGAAAACTGAGCAAGATCATTCATTGCCATTGGGTATGTCAAGATGTAGCTGAATTATGATATGACATGGGCTGTTTTTCACAAATACAGTGACAAGAATTTATGTAAGGTTAAGTTATTAAATATCTTGATCTATGTTCTTAGGCCCCCTTATTCAGTGATTCGTAGTGGTTGCTGTTCAGGTGGTACCTCAAATTTACTAATTTGAGGCACTAAGGCATCAGGGTAGTCTCTAATAATATGTATATGCAGAAATTTCTAAACCTTTTACACTGTATGTATTTTGGTTATGCTACGTTTTGCATCAGACCATAGATTTGAATCTTTTTTTAATCCATAAAAAGATATTATAATTTAACCAAAAAATATCATGCAAAATGAAAAACACAAGCACAGATTACTGTTACAAGGAAGCGTAACTTGAATCAGTGTCAGTTTTTAACAGAGCTATCAAATGTCTTCCACTCCAACAAAGAATTTAATTTCCTAACCCCATCTGTTTTAGTTCTAGAGCTGTTCCTATGGTACTTGCAACATTTTTTTATGTAATGAAAAAATATATATTGTTCACTTCAGAGACATAAAAACTGAAGCTTTGTTGATCTCTCTTCCCCTCAAAAAATCAGCTCCAGGCAAAGACAAATCACAGAAAACTCTAAAAATTTCAAAAGTTACAGCAAATAAAAAGTTTATTTTATCCATAAATGTTATGCAGCCTTAGCTGTAATGATCACTGTCATGCTTTTACATTTGACATTTTGAATATCAAATGCCAAAAGTTATCAAATCGAATTTTCATAGAATGTTTCAAATAGGGCTTTTTAAAAGTAATTTTTCATGTAAAGCATTTCTACTTTTTTCATAGTGCTTGAATGTAGGAGTCTCATTTGAGCTCTTGTCTGTCAGAAACAGTCAGAAAAGAAGAGGGAACTGAAACAGCTAGAGGGTTGCCAACAGAGAAAAAGAAAGAAAATACTCAATTGCACAAAGATGGAGGTGGCCAAGGAGAAAGTGATAATGGTGGTGTGAAGTACTCGTTACTAAGATATATTCCTACTTTCCTGTATTCAGTCTTTTTCCCCATATGTTTTTCTTTGCAGCCCCTCATTCAATATTCATCTACTGCTACATTCTGTACTGCTGTATCACAATCATACTCTCCCATTACTTTATCATTGTTTATCCTTTCTTCTACTTACTGCTCCTAGAACTCAACCTCTTCATCATTTCAAATGAAGTTTCAACATCATTTTCAGTGTCAAGATCACCTCATGATCTCCTACAAATCTACTACACGCTTTTATTAACAAATCTGGTTATTCTTGCCCAGCAAAAGGACTGTATTCCATTTTTCCTTCTGAAGCTCTAGATGGTGGTTGCCAGAAATAGTGAAATGAAATAGTTTTGAAATCTGCCTTTTACTTTGGTGTATTATCAAAGAATACACAGATGTTATACTTAAGAAATATACAGGAAAGTTAGGCTTAACAGGTTATCACACCAAAGAAGAATGGATGGAAAGCTTATTCTTGTCCTGGGCTTATTGAGAAGACTCCAAGAGAATCAGTCTCCAAAAGAGATCCTTCCCCACTGGAAGTCAGCTCTTAAATGGTGTCTAGGAGAGATGGAGCCAGGCTCCATCCCTTCCAGTAGCACAGGTGAATTTCCTTCACCTGTGCTCCCAGGGCTGACTCATTGCTCACCTCAGGTGGTCAATCAGAGGTTCAGGCCGTGATTCAGCAGTTCCCATACATATGGATTTCTTATCTACGTGTTTCCTTAGGTAAAATATATTTTCCCTGTAAAAATAGAATACCTAACATATGTAATAATCTAAATACCAGAAATGAATTATTTACTACTTATAAGGTACATAAGTAGGGTGTTCTGATGAACACGATTGTCCTGGTAGTCACCAAGCTGTATATGAGATAACAATGCCCCCTTACACGTAAAGGCTAACAGTATCCTGGGCTGCTTTAGTAGGAGTGTTACCAGCAGGTTGAAGGTGGTGATTCTTCTCTAATAAGTCGTGTCCAGTTCTGAGTTCCCCATTACAAGAAAGGCATAGAGCTCCTGAACAATTCAAGAAAGTGCAGTGAAAATGATGAGGGAACTGGAGCATTTCTCCTATAAGAATAGGCTGAGAAAGCTGTGACTGTTTAGCCCAGAGAAGAAAAGACTCAATTTCCATAAGCACCTGAAGGGAAGATGTAAAAAAGACAAATCCAGGCTCTCTCCATTTGTGCCCAGTGAAAGAACAAGAGGTAATGAGCATGAACTAAAACATAGGAGGTTCCATCATGGAATACATTTTCTTTGTAAGTCTGGAGTCATTCAGATGCTTGGAGACATTCAAAAACCACCCAGATATGGTTCTTTTCACTCTGTTCTGAGTAATTTTCTGAGCATTACAGTTGGGCAAAATGACCTTCAGGGGTGCCTTTAACTCTCAATCATTCTGTGAATCTGTGACATAGCAGAGGGTGAAACAAATAAACAGACAAACAAACCACCTACGTGCAGATCAAATGCTGAGTAAAGCATTGTTACAAATAGCAATCTTCAGTATTCCCTGTATGTGCGTATTATTTATATGTGGCAATTGTGATCATCTGTGTTGGATACTAAGTCACAATTTCAGATTAAGGGAAGACTGGGTGATGGTTAGTAATGGAAAGAAAGAGGACAACAGTGTGTTGCACGGAGACATAGCTGTGTATTTCCCTTCTGCTCTGACACTGTGAGACCCCTCTGGAGTATCACATCCAGGTCTGGCATTCCAGCACAACAAAGATGGGGAGCTGCGGGATGAGCTTTAGAGGTGGTCTACAAAGGTGGTCAGGAGGCTGAAGCATGAAGAAAGGCTGAGGGAGCTGGAATTTTCTTGCCTGGAGAAGGCTCCACAGACACCTCACTGCATCCATCCGGTACTTGGAGGGAGCTTATAAACAGGAGGAAGAAAGACTTTTTACACAGTCTGATAGGGATCAGAGAAGGGGGGATGTCCTTCAAACTGAAAGAGAGGAGATTTAGGTCAGATATTAGGTGTTAGGTTAAAATTCTGTACTCAGTGGGTGATGAGACACTGGAACAGGTGGCCCAGAGAAGCTGTGGATGTCCAATCCCTGGAGATGTTCAAGGAGAGCATGGATGGGGCCCTGGGCAGTCTAGTCCCGTGGGTGGCAAATCTGCCCACTACACTATGAGGGGTTGGAACTGAATGGTCTTTGAGGTCCCTTCTTATTCAAGCTCTTCTATGATTCTTTGATTCCATGTCTCTGGAGGTGAAAAGTTATTCTCATTCACCTAGGACATATTCAGACAAGGGACAATTTCTCTTGATTTTTCTTCTGTTGTCATTACTGCTTGTAACTCAACAAGCATCCTAACTCTACTGAAAGGTTCTCAGCAATTTGAAAACCAGGGCAGCATCTGGAAATTTTTTTGAATTCATTTGTATTATTAGAAATATTCAAATGGAATATTTATAATGTCTCATTGATTATTCCCAGTGGAAACAAACTTGAAAAACATATTTGTTATCCTTGTGATAACGTGTCATTGTTAAGTTTGCAAAAAGCTCTGCATAATTGATGATAAAGAAGTAAATAAATGAGAAAATTATACAGGATAGATAAATTATACATATTGGAATCATATGTAGAGTTTCTTATTGAATGTATTCGCTGTTTACAGTGCTGACTTCTCTGAATTTTTAACCACACATGGAGATGAGCAATGCTGTTTAACGCTTTGTTAAGTACATTCTCGACTCTAACTCAAATAGCTCTGTGAGGATAAACAGTACCTGGAAGATGTCCAGATTTAGAGCAGTCGCTGATAATTTTCTTACTTATAAATGAAGGTAGGTGAATTATAAAAGGGAAAAATATTTGCAAACATATACTTGAATTTTATAAAGAATTTTGCTCTCAGTGCATGCACTATTACTTGACATATGTGAAAAATATCAGTAGAATAGAAAACTGTTTATTTTGGCCCATTTATTCTTGGAATGAGATTCTCAAGTTCAGTATCCTCTGCATGGAAGACAAAAAGATCTTTTTGCTCACTTTATGTTGAGCAAAGTGCAAAGATTTAATGGGAAAAAGCAAAAGAGAGGAAGAATATTCGATTTTAATTACATGTTGTGACATAATTTGCGCAGTTGAATTTTTACAACAGGATTTTTCAATTAAGTTTCCAGACATTGTTGCTTATAATGTATGTAAGATATTGTGCAACTGTGCTATAGTTTTTTTGTACAACCTCCAGTTGGTAGGTTAATAAATATGATTTATGATAAGTCAACCTGTATTTTAAAGTACTAACAGCTGTTGATTGTCAAAGAACAGTTTCCATATTTTTTCCTCTTTAGATCATTCTTGTCGGTCCCCTACCTGGAATACTGCATTCAAGTGTGGGTCTGACAGCAAAAAAAAAAAAAAAATAAAAAAAAATAAAAAAAAAATGGAGTGGGGCTTGTTTGAACTAGAGAATAGAAGTCAGCTATAAATGGTCTTTCAGTACTTAATGGTAGCCTACAGAAAAGATGGAGAAGGAGCCTTTATCTGGGAGTGTGTTACAGGACAAGAAGTAAGCCCTTTAAACTAAGAGATTTAGGTCAGGTTATTTGCTATGAGGATAATGAGACATTGAACTGAAGAAGTTGTGGATGCAGTGCTCAAGTCTGGGTTGGATAAGGGCTCTGAGCAGTCTGGTCTAGTGGAAGGTGTCTCTACCCAAGGCAGAGGGCCTGGACTAGATTATCTTTAAGGTTCTTTCCAGCCCCAAACGTTCTAGGACTCTATGATTTTGTTATCTGTCCTCCCTCCCCTCCCTCCCTTTTTCTTTCTTTCTTTCAAAAAAAATATTTAATAGTTGAAAATATCACTTGCAAGTAACAACTTGGTGTAATAAATTATTTTTCATTCGGTGTTTTTTTAATATATTGGTGTTTCTTAAAATACACATATTCTGTGCTCAAATTTAATATTAAAATATTTAAGTACTCTGATATTTGACAATGATTGACACTTTGTACATTTCTTAATACTAAATCTTTAATCCTACTTGAGTTTTCTGAAGTTAATTATACTCGTATTTTGAAATAGTTATGTCACCAAAGTGTCTACAAATTATGACCTTTAGAATTCTAATGACCTATTGTTTTTCCAGTCTCTATTAAGTAGTGAAGAATAATGAGAAGGAAAGGTGGTAATACTTGAGAGCAGTGCTAAGTTCATAGTTTTATGATTTGTTATGTATATCTTGTTTATAAAGTATTTTTGTTCATGTTTGTAGTAGAAAGAGTAGGTAGATGAGTAAATCTTGGACTCTAGGACAGATAATGAAGGTGTGGATACAGAGCAGCAACTGAATCTACCCTTAAAGTAGATTTCCCAGTCTGCTCTCTGTTCTTCATGATTTGTTAGCCTTTAACAAGAACAGACTGTCAAAATATTTTATGTGATGCTGTAATTCAGACTGTTACTATGCTGAGTTTTTCTATGGTGAATACATTGCTCTCAAGAAATAAAGGCATATTCATCAGAGATTCTTTCTTTGCTTGTTCATGGGAGAAGGAATTTTTACAATAGCCAAGGAATTTTGTGAAATATTAGGAATGCGAGGGGAAAAGAGTAGATCTTTGGAATGTATAAAGCCAGACTATCGACTTAATCGAGGCAATACTTAATTTTTTTTCTAGTGAGCATTTGAAGCATCTCAGTAAAATGTAGTATATTTCTTTCTCATATTTGTGATCTAAAATATTTATCTGGTATCGTCTTCATGTTAGTTCAGTAGCCAGTAGTCAGTTCTCAAAACAAAAGGAACATTAGTTCTGAGACAAAATGAAAGAATATCTACAGCCTTAAAAAATCAAATCCTAAATATTTCTATACTCAATACTACTAAAAAATATATCTATTTCAGAATGTACAATATGTTATTATTTTGTCTTCTTTCCCTTTCACTGTCATTTTAAATACTATCCAAGTTTGGGTGATAACCATAATTTGAGTAAAAAAACAAGTTGAAACTTAATAGGAAAAAAAATCCTATAATTTCCAGAGATTTTTCATTGTATTGGTAATTTTAAAGTTAATCTCACCTGAACTGGAATGATTGAATCTGATTACTCCACACACCAACAAGTGACCTTGATGATGACAAGTACTTCATTTTTTTCTTTACTTTCTTAAGGAAAGCAAATGTTCACCAATTTTTTTTTTTTTTTTTCCGAAGTATATGTATTTTATGAAATACTTGACAAAATAATAACCTGATCTAAACAAATAATGTAACCTAAATATGATATGAGGAAGAGGATGTATTTCTGGAAGAGTGAATAGGGTGGAAGAAAAAGAAAGAAACACTGGGTTTTCCATAATTGAAAGCTGAGATAGGACTTTAAAAAAATGATTACAGTATATAATTCAAAAATGAAGTTTTGTTCTTATTTTCTTATTTTTGAGTATGATTATCTCAAAAAAATCATAAAATATGTAGGAAAAGGTTCATAAAATTTCAAAGTTACATTTTTATAAAACCAGGTAAAATAATCAGAGAGTTACAAAATAAAAATATCTCAACTGCCCAAGAAATGTAAGGAGATCTTATATGATCAAAAGCACCTCTTCATTCTTTTTTTTTTTTCCCCCTGAAACAGCAGTTATAGTTTAAACAATATGACTTATATCAAGTTTCATTTACTTTAAATAAATGTTCAATTTGTCATCAGGGATTCTAACCAGTTTTTACATACTTGAAATAGAAATCATTATTTCTCAACAGTTATTTTCAATTATTGAAAGTTTTTGTACTTATTATTGTGTAGAAATGATGTTACTTTCCAGTCTAAGAAATACCAGCTGGCATACAATAAGATGAATATCATAAGTGAATATCATAAGGAATACAAAAATGTAAAAACACATAGTTTTTACTCAGTGGCTTGGGAAGGAGTGTCTCTGTTTTGGAAAAGAATGGCTAAGAAAAAAATAAAAGTAAATGGACAAAATAATTGGCAAAATAAAAAAAAAAGAAATACAAAATAACTATGCTGTAGTGTCAGACTAACTGAACTGAGTACATGTGGCATATGTTCATGAGAGACAGGACAGAAATGGAAAAAAAAGAAGATTAAAGTTAGCTTGATGTTTTTTGTCATAATTCCTTAGAGCTTTGAGGGAAGGATCTACAGTGAGAAGATATTAAGGTGATGAGCATAAATACATTCTTATAAAAAATCTCTAGGACAGTAGCTACATTTTTGTCTGATATTAATTTCCACCCATGAAGGATAATAACTGATTGCTGGTGCAAGGTAAAAAAGCAAGTGAGAACCTTAATCCCACCTATCTCTGTTTCTTCAGAGAAAATTTCTACCAGAAATACCAGCAGGTGTCAAATATTGCATGGTAATTATGAACTGTAATTTAGAAGGAGTCAGCAAAAGGGATTCCTTAAGCTGCTTTCATACTTAATTCTTCATGATAGGCAAAACACACTCTGACACAATTACCTCAATAAAGAAAGGACATATTTTTCTGAAATGAATATACTTTTTACCTTGACAGATACAAATGTTCATTTCATCCATATATATTACACTCAATACCTTGTTATGAGAAAAAAAAAACCAGGAAGTTCTTACGTGAGGAAAAGAAACTGTTCTTATAGCATAAATCTCAGAAGTCTAATCTGCATTCCCTAAAAGGAACTTGCTACTAATGGTTTTTTAGCTCCACCATCTAAAAAATTATTAGGGGTGTCATAGTTTTGTGATTCTTGGTTTTCGGTATTCCACATCAGAACATCATGTGGGGCACTGGGAGTTTAACTGTCAATGCTCAAGTCCTGGGTACCTGCAGAGAAGAGAAGAACAACTACGTTCCCCAGGGGACTTTGCGGTCAGGGAGAGGAGGTTTATGAAGAAAGGCTGAGTGAATTGGGTCTGTTCAGCCTTGAGAAAAGAAGACTGAGAGGGGACCTGATCCAGGTTTATAAATATCTAAGGTGTGGGGGGCAGAATGGTGAGGACAGACTCTTTTCAGTGGTGAGTGGAGACAGGACAAGGGGAAACGGCCAGAAACTGCAGCATAGGAAGTTCTGCACAAATGTGCACAAGAACTTCTTTACAGTGAGGTGACGGAGCACTGGAACAGGCTGCCCGGGGAGGTGGTGGAGTCTCCTTCTCTGGAGATGTTCAAGACCTGCCTGGATGCCTACCTGTGCGACCTGCTGTAGGGAACCTGCTTTGGCAGGGGGGTTGGTCCCTTCCAACCCCTACAATTCTGTGATTCTGTGATTCTGTTTAACTCCTGGCAAGGTCACCTGATGTGCTTTTTCTCACGTGCCCTTCGTCGTGGGCGCTGCTCCCGTCTCCCTGCTGCTCAACTGGACTGTGCATCCCACCTCAGCTTTATGGTGAGACCTATCCACATTTTGGACATTCTCTCTCTCATTATATTTGATTTATTAGCTTCAATTCTGATTATATTGTATTATAGTGCATTGCATTTCGATACTATATTTAGTAAATTAGTTTGTTTCTCCTCAGATCGTTGCCGCTGTTTTTAATTATTTTGGGGTCCCGTTTCCCTTTTCTGGAGGCGCAGATCTGCAGATCCCTCCACCCTGCTGGTCACGGAACCGGGCCGAACCAGCCCGTAAACCGTTGACATTGGGGCGTTTTTTGTACTTTTTCTCAAATGTTTTAACACCTTGCTCTTTCTCTGTTGATTTTCAAATTCATGTTTCATCCAAATTCACAATACATTGTACATTTAATTCTTTTTCCTTCTTCTTGGTGCTACCCTTGAAACCCATTCTGTCCTACCACTGGTTGGACCATCAGTAAATTTTTTATAGCAACACCGTTTCCAGTTTCACGCCTTCACTTTACACACAATGACTACACATTACTCTATCCAAAACCCAAGACCTTGGCCTTCCTAACTCATACTTACAATCTCTTACAACAGGTGGCAATGCTGTACTTAGTTTTACAGGGCATTTGTTTCAAGTTGTACAATGTTGTCATAAGTAATGTTGACTATGAGTACCATAAGATTTGCATTTTTTATCTTTTTTATGGAAAACTGGAGTCGTTTTTTTACTGAAACTCCATTTTCTCTGTTTCAGAGCAAGATAGCCTGTGAATCTCCTTTTTTGTTCTTCTGACGGAAGTACTGAAGAGGAAAGATGCAGTTACGCTGTAAACAATATATTCAGGCTTTGTTAATAGACTGCACTTAAATCAGGTAATAAACCGTGTTTGAAAGGGGTTGGCTCCACAATTCATAAATTTTGAGAAAATACCATATCAATGTATCTGACAAAATAATTTTAGTTATCCTTTTTTATGTATGTCAGTGGATTGTGTATCAGGACGCTTATTCTGTTAAGGTTTTAAAAGTGATTGATAAGAATTGCGAGGTTAAAATTTGTGTTCAGACATACTGTATTTAATTATATGTGGTAATAATATACCACTTGCTTGTCTGTGCATAAATTGCAGAAAGCATAAACTTTGCAGAGCAATAGTGTTACTTGGTGTTAGTTTTACAGTCACAAGCATCTTCATCAGACACTAATGTATGCTTACTTTCAGTTAAAAAAGCAACAACTTTGTTCACACATCACCTATTAGATTATTACAAACAAGCATCTAAATATGCTCTTACATATTCAATTTCCTTGTAACCAAAGCTTTTAGAGACCTAACTGCAAATCCAAGAAGAAATCCTGGTGTATGAACTCCTATGCTTCCAAAACAAATTCTGCTAAGAAAGCTATTATCTGATTACACATATTCTTGCACTAAAACCTAGTATTTTTTTTTTCTTTTTAAGCATATTTAAGAGGTTATTAAAAACACAGATTGTATTTGAAGAAAGAACACACGCACTAGGATTCATTTTACTATCAAATAAGCCACTGTATTTCCAGAAGTCTTTTAATGAGTAACATTATTAGCCCAAATTTACTAGGAGAACGAAGATATTTACCTACACATTTTTGTTGACAGTATTTCAGAAGAAAGTAGAAAAAAAAAGTAAATGCAGCAAGTTACTTCTGAAAGAAAGTTGAAAATTTAATGGTAATCCAGAATGCTTTTATAGTAAAATGAGAGCTATTTAAAATACACTTTTGATATATTCTAACAAGAGTTTGAAACAGGCAAGTACTGAATCTATTGCTATTTCTGTTCTCATTAAACTGATGGAAGTTTCTAACTATCATGGTTTGAGATATATTTCCTTCAATATTGATGAAATAAAATATTTCATAACATCACATACAATAGTATTACTCTAATATATTAAAGTAGGGGGAACAAATGGCAAAAATTTTAGAATCTCCATTTCATTTGAATCTCAAAGAAAAAATCCCTATTTAAGTGTGGAAACACGCTTAAACTCAGAGGCAGATGACCAAAACTTAGTTTTTTAAGACTCCATATTTTGTTTCGATTTAAAACTTAGAAGCATTCTTGAAATGGATGTGTGCTATCTCTAATATAATTCAAGGTTTCTTCATCTTCAAACCATCTAATTTGAAACATTTTTAAAAAGTGCAATGAACAATTCTCACCTTAAAGTATTTTAAATTGTTAATTCATTTTGAAATTTAGATTTGGTCATAGGTGAAGACAGAGTAAACTGATGCATTTGCTTGAGCAAAGTTTATTTCAACAAAAAGTATTTAGTTTAGAAGCTGGCTAGGAAAAGTTCACTACTTGTAGCTTATCAAAAAGGGGAAAAAGGAGATGGGAGGTATATAGTTTTAATTGTGTAAGTTTGTAAACACTGTTCAGCTATGTGAGCTTACTTATATCTCATACTGGACAGGGCATAGAGTCCTTTGAGATAAATGTTTCTCCAGAGTAGCTTCCTTCAGGCCTTGATCTCTCAGTCCTTCTGAAAACACCTCTAACTTCGGCAGTTGTACAAGGCTTCTTCCAAAATGAAAGAGTATCTTTTCTTTCCCTATGAAAGAGTAGCCAAGAGAGGGGTGCTATCTTTTTATGTAATACTAGTGATAGTATTTTCCCTCTACTCAGTTTCAGTTCCTTTTTATTTCTGAGGGAATTCAAGTCCACAGCTTTCACCTCCCTGGAGAGTTTTCCAGACTCAGCGTTATAGACAACTCTGAAATGGAGAGATATTCTCTGTTTATGTTAAAATTGTACCACAGGGAGTAAAAACGAATTGAGAATTATTAGAAATAAAGGGAGCATGCAGGCAGTGTCCAGATAAAGGGATTTTTTTTAAGCTGTGGCTAGTTCATAGTTCTTTCATAAAAGTTTAATGCAAACACAGGAACATGATTTGAAGAACTGTAATTAGAAAACTAATTCTAAGTTTGGTGTCTCAGTCAGCACAACTGCATTCTTTTTCTGGCTTCATTTTTCCTTTTTTCCTTTCATTGGTTATTAAGTCTTGATTGTTTTCAACATAGTCACGTAGCTTTGCTGGTGGAGAAAATAAATGTTATTTTTTAGTTGAGAAAGTGTCATAATATAGGTAGAGAAATAACTAGACTGGTAAGAAACGTGCGCTTGAAATGTCACAGGTAGAGGATGATGTTAGCCTTTCTGTCTTTCTGTATATGTATTCTAAAGAATGGAAAATTTTCCTCTGGAAATTGGAACACCAACTTCACATAGAAATTTTAAAGAAGAAAAACTAACACTGTCCATAAGAATTACTGGTCTGTGGGTATTTCTGGAACAATTTTTCCCTACTTCCAGGCCTTAATGGGAGGTTTCAGGACTGATGCTATCTCAAAATCCAATCTGCCTCTAAGCATTCTTCTAGATTGCTAACTACTACTTATGTAGTACTGTAGATGAGCACAGATTGTTTTCTGTACAGGCTACTTAAGACTCTCTTGTGAAGAGGTCTTTCTACTTGCACTCTCAGTCAAAGCTGATAGACCTTCATCTGACCTTCCGGGGCACCTGTGGTTTGTCCACATGAAAAAAAAAGCAGACAGAATTGAACTCAAGGATTCATGTGACTCCTGCTAGTTGTGCAGACTTGTACAATACCTATGTATCTGTGCTAATATAGCAAGGCTTTTTATATTGTGCTATGCTGATACAGCTATACTCTTCTCACTACTTTTGTATGCAATATGGACGTTATATGCTCTGAAGACCTCCATTTCACACATCTGCATATTACTCTAATCATACAGATACTTTCCCCTTCCTCCTTTGCCTGCTTAGATGGCTATCAGAATTGCAGAAGCTAATTATTTAGAATTCACAAAATATTCTTCTTTCCCAATTTTTTTTTAATCATAGAATTATAATTATTTTGTCTTATTTTTTTTCATGATCAAAATTGAAATGAAGGGACAAATAAAATTTACTCAAAATGTTAAGTAAATTTGTAACATAAACAGAAAACAACATTGTTGCAGGCTGGGAGTTTACTGTGAAGTTTCTGAACTGTGGCCGGGAACCCATACAAAGGAGATTAATTATGGTCAGAGAAGATACAAAATAGTTGCAGATGGACCCTAGTTCTGAAGAGGCAGAAAGCCCCACTGTGAATAAATACCATGATTCTCTGTGGATCTGTCTGAAGACTCTTGCTAACAGCTTTCTTTCCCATTCATTGTGAGACTGGCGCCACTGCCCTCAGGTTCCAAAACCACATTGGTAAGTCAGCATAACAACAGTAAAACAGAGGTAAATACTAGAAAATTTTCTTTCATTACATGCTTTAATGGCTCTATTGATTGTGCTATGGACCAATTTGAGTGCTGAGTGATAGATTTATCCTAGCTGGACAGGATAAAATTTGAGATATTCCATTTAGACTGTTTTTTATTAAGCTAACAATAAACTGGCAATTCCATGTATACCATTCCATGTATACCTAGGGTGTTTGCTTTTGCTTGCAAAAGTATTTGGGGGATGCATATGCATAAACATGCATATATACATATATATATATGTATATATGCATTTATCCATCTTATCTTTCTTTATCCATTTACTGAAATCTATTCATTTCCCTGTAAAAATCATGTTAGGAACTTAAGTTCTTCCCAGTTGTTCTGCCTATACTATGTTCCTCATCCATCACGGTTTTTAATGTTTCATCCATTTGCATAAATCCTTCCATTGCAGGTATTCGTAAATCTGTTTGCTCTCATGATATATTCTACCCCCTAAGCTTATTAAGTCGTAGTCCCTACTTCCTAAACTTATGAGTTAACTGATTTTCCTTCTTTCCCACAGTTCTATTTGCTTCAGCAACCCACATGTTTTTTTATTCAGTATTGAGGTAGAAATTCCCTGTTTCTGAGAGATAATTTCCTAAATGTTTCTCAGAGAACTATGAAGGAGAAAAGCAGTCTGGTTAAATTCCACAGTTAGGATATCAAGAATGAGGGATAATAATGCAGCAAATCTTGTATTATTTAGGACGTGTGTTGCTTTATTAACAGATGTATGGGAATTGCTAAGATACAGCCTGAACCTGTGATTGAGAAAAAGGGGTGGAACCTGGCTTCTCCCTAAGCTTCATTTAAGGCCTGGCTGCCGCAGGGGAATGATCTCTATCTGGCGATGCTTCCTTGTAGAGTATTTGGTGAGCCCTGATCCTTGTGATGAGTAAGAAAACTATCTTTAATTGGATTGTGACCATCACCCATTTTTGGGTAATTTAGAACTGGTTATCTACCTTTGCCTTTCCTCACAACAGAGTTCAGAACACAATAGAAAACTCTCCAAAAATATTTCAGAACTATCCAGCCTTATTGGTTTAAAAAAAAAAAAAAAGAAAGAAAAAAATGGCCATGCTCCATTTGAGTATGCAAAAGCTGCCTGCAGCTTTTAAGAAAGGATATAAATTTCATGGATGGAATGTGTTGGGGGATGAGGGTTGTAATCTTAGGGGTATTTTTTGGAAATGTACCGTGTATTGAAATGGTGGTTCAAGCAACACCTTAAAGAACATTTTCAGATTTTCTGAAGTGGGATTTTCTAGTGACTATTCTTACTTTAAGGCATTTTGCAATTTTCTTTTTAAAAGAATAAGAGGAAAATAAGAATATGAGTTGACAAACCAATAAAGACAAAACAAACAAACAAACAAAAACCAGTAGTGATAGTGCAAGGAATTATGGAGTCGTAGGATAACAGAAGTTCGTGCAAATATTGGTTTGGGATGTAAGGGATCAGCAATTGTACATTACAACATAAGGAATGTTTATGAACTTATTCATCAGTTGAAAGGATATTCGAGTAAAAAGATAAAAACAATATAAGAAAATACAAGGCTGGATATGGATAATTCCCCAGGAGTGCGTGTCAGGTGAATGTTCATCAGAATATGCTTTATTAACTTTCAGTCAGTGACTTCACACCATCACTGAGTAAAAGAGAGGCACTTTCAGGTATCATTAATATAAAAATCAAGGCTACTTTGGGAGGGAGATACAGGAGAAAAGAACTTGTATGCCATCAAGTAAGTTATTTCAGTTTCTTCCATGTTTCAAAATGTAGGCCCATTAGATACTAAAAATGGCAAGATTACCCTTTAAAAAATCAGTCCTTATGTGGTATAAAGTCTTGGAAGTGAGTCTAGTAAGAGTGTGCATTTCAATTTAAATGAGATCTTGTATTGTGATAGTTGTAAGAAGAGCCACAGACAAATCCTGTTTTAATGAGCCCTTACTATATGAGGAAAGGAAAGCAGATAGATATATTTTTGAAATGAGCCATTAAATGGTGTATCTAACCAATGAGAGGAAGCAAAGGAAAGACAGATTCATTGTCTAAAATGAGTTCTGCAATATGTGAATGCAGAAAGTATAGGAAAAAACTGTTCATCTTGTTAAATTCTTTGCTGCTTTTTCTTTCAAAAGCTCAAGTGTTCAGTACAGATGAATGACACTGCTGACTATGTGAATTAATAATAAAGATCATACGGATGTCTTTTGCACCCATTATTATTTATTTGTTTTACACTAAAAGATTGTAGATCTAATGAAGCACTTGCCTTTATGGATTTGAGAGCTGTATTGTATGATTGTAAGTAGCAGGCAAAAAGAAAATTGGGAGAAATAAAAGGTAAAAATATAATAATTCTGACTGGAATTTAATTATACAAGTAAAACTGTAACTCAATAAAAAAAGATTTAAGATCTTGAAATTTTTTTTGTGATTTATAGCAATATTTAAAATTTTTACCATCTCACTCCTCCAGCTAAAAAAGCTAGATCTTTTTTTACCTGTTTCACTTTAATCTTGTAAAAGCTAGCCCTTTGCTGAATATATAGGTAGGAATTCCAAAGCAAGATAACTTGGCTTTTAATTTCAAAATCATGAACATTATGGTGGTTTTTTTGTTATTGTTGTTTTTTTTACTGTCATTAGTTATTTTCTTCCAAAAATAAAGTACTGACAAAATCTATACAGTTCTGTGAAGCACTTTGATTTTAACAGTTTCACTTTCTGTAGGAAAATGGATCTGACAGCATTTTCTTAACTACATTTATGGGTAAGTATTTTCAAGAAGCATTCTTCTGACAGGTTCACAGAAATAATTTGACACATCATCTTACTGTGGAACTATAGCTAGTTGCTTCCTTTAAAAAAAGCTCACCTTCCAATAGATGAATCAAAGAGAAAATGGTAATCGTTTAAGCTTTTTTTCACAGGGATGTACAAAATTACCAAGAGTCTGTAGGAGAAAAAAAGCATAAAGAATCTGCAGAGCTAAAATAAAACTCCAATAACATGGTCAGATATAACCCTGAATTGAATTGGAGAGGAACGCAACTCCTTAGGCTTGTATTAAAATCAGAAAGGGCTGTTTATTTGTCCATAGCTAGCAGCAGTGATATACAGTAACAGGTTAAATGTGAGGTATTCTAATCACAGCGTATCAATTCTTGACTTTCAAATCGAACAAGGCAAAAAAACTGAAGTGAGGTTAGATGAAAAGGATGAGGAAATAGAATATCTTAGTACAGTCAGAAGGTCTACTTTTAGAAAGCAGCAGTTATCTTTTGCAAAGATAAGGTGAATGTTTAGGTATGAAAAGCTACTACGCATGAGAAATTTCTGTTTCCTAGTTGTGGTTTTGGAACTCATGTCTTATGTCAAAGTGTAAGTGCATACACAGCAGCAGAAGTCCTCCTTTTGGCCCAGTCTTTGCACTGGGAAAATATCTGTATAAAAATATCTTTCCTACTCAGCTGACATGGTACAAAAGATACGCATGTTTACTAAATCTTCTATTGCTCATACTCATAGTACATCCGTTTTTATGACATTTGCAAAAAAGTCCAGTTTCTGATGCATTTTGCAATTGAAGGGTGCTTTCCTCAGTACTTGCAGCCCATGACTTACTGACTAGACTTGTTCACCATGGTGGTAATGCTATAGAATAGTTGAGTTACAATGTCTGTGTTTGAAGTTTAGTCTATATATATATTTTTTTTTAATATGATCTCACCACATTCTTCAACCTGAACCAGAATAATATGTATTTGAAGGGTGTACTATTGTGTTATTATATATGTCCACTGTATATCCACTATTCAGTGGATGAGGAATTGGTTGGTGTATATCCACTATTCAGTGGATGAGGAATTGGTTGGATGGTCTCAGTCAGAGGGCAGTGATCAGTGGATCTATGCTCAGGTTGATGCCAATCATGAGTGGATTCTCCTAGGGCTCTGTCTTGGGATTAGTGCTCTTCAATGTCTTTATCAATGACCTGAATACTAGGGCTGAGTACACTCTCAGCAAGTTGCTAGTAATGTTGAATGGTGCAGCTGGTATAACAGAAGAAAGGAACACCATCCAGAAGCACCTGAACAAACTTGAAAACTGGGCCTAAGTGAAACCAGAGAAATTTCACAGGGCTAAGTTCGAGATACAGCACTTGGGTTGGAACAATCTCAGGTATGAGTACAGACTGGGAGAGGAACTCTTTGACAGTAGCCATGCAGAGAAGGACTTCGGTGTTCTGGAGAACAAAAAGATGGACGTTTAACTGTTTTCTATATATGATAATAATTCCTCCAAAAGTTCACTGGAATGCTTCCCAGTGAATGCACTGCAATAGCAGGCATTTATTCAAGTTGTTGTTTTCAAGGGATGTTTTCTAAGTACCCGCACATATTCTCTTCCTTTAGATCTTCCATGTTTTTCACTTTCTGAAAGAGCTAGTGGTGAATGAGGATGATGATTAATGTTTTCTTTCCAGAGTTTCTTAAAGAATGTTAAGTGATTGCCTTCTCATTTAAGTTACTATGAATCTGTTGATCTTAGATGTTTTTTACATTTCTTGCAAATAGTGTTTGAAATCGTAACACTTTCAGTATTTACTCTCAAAACACTCTTGCAGGATTGAGAAGTGCTACAAATATCATCTTACAAACTCAAAAAAGTGACTTTGTTTAGAGCATGAAAGTTAGGTAAGTGATCTTGAAAGTTGGTATTTAAGTGTCTCAGTCATGGATACATTGAAAGACTAGGACAGAGAGAAAATCAGTTGCAACTTGAAAACTGTAGCTAACACCCGGACTGCTGAAGTATCTTTCTAAATAAAGGTATTACATACAGAGTACTAGTACTTTAAAAGGTTACAACTGCTTAAAAAATACGTCCCATGCGCAATATCAGCAAGCAATACCAGGAGACTTAAAAGTCTGCATAATCAAGAGGTATTGTGCTATGTGTAAATAAGTTAGATCACTTTACTCATATATATCATAGTTTAGATAAGCCAACCATGTAAAAACTTATCTTCTTTTGTCAAACAGATCTCTATAGTTACTTTAATAAGTGCATTTGTAAAATAAACTAGTCACTTAAGACATTATTTTTATTTCTTTTCTGGTTTTAATATCTGTGAGAATCCTTCTTAGTTTTTTTTTGGCTCAAAGCTTGCTTCCTG
>NW_024884475.1:18093348-18108408 GCF_019232065.1 Centrocercus urophasianus | reverse complement strand
AGATAATAAAAGAACCTTCTCTCCCTCCTATAAATTGGAGCGAGACAATATCTTTCTTCTGAGTTCTTGGTTTTGGAGAGAAAAAGACTAGGCTGTTTCGGAAAAGACTCATAGAAGGTTTTCTAATTTTGTTAGTTTTAAGCAGGGAAAGAATATCTCTTCACTAATATTTGTGATTTTATTATTTATCATTTTCCAAGAGACTGAAATCATGTTTATAATTCAGTAGGCAAAAAGCCATTCCTTACTTATCATTTTCTATATAATCCAATATACTTGTTAAAATATTAAGTGTGAAGTATTTAGGCCAGATTTAAATGCAGTAATAAGTAAAGGGATTTGCATAATATTGGGTACTGATGACAGCTTTGAAATATCAGCATCATTTTTCAGAATTGGAAGCATGGTACCTTTGAAAAGAATCATTTAAGACCAAACCACAGATTTGAGAAAGTATTAGAATTTCCTGCGTAGAATAGCCCTTGGGCAGCATTCAGAAGTAATAGTGAATTGCAATTCTAATCCACGATTGAACATTTTAATAAGTGTGATAAATGACTCACAGAGGGCTTCAGGTTTCAATGTCAGTAGAATTAGAATCAGGCAAAGCTGGATCCAGATGATAGATGTAGAGGATTTTTGTGGTAAACAGTTTGCAATGTCAGGACAATACCAGCTTATTGAACTTTCAGAGGCTAAATTCCTGTCCATTTGTCTACTGGAAACAAGGTGACATAGATGCACAAAGAGTAAACGTCTTGCATTCTTTATCATCTGATACATTTCTATAACTCCTGGAAATATTTAACAAATATGAGGGAAAAAAAAAAAAATCTAAAGATAAAATGATGCCAGAAATACTTGAAATTAAAAGATAGAAAATTGGTAAATTTCTTATCCCCCAAAATGTTTTGACCTTGTAAGTTCAAAACAAAAAATTTTACTGGTACAGCTAATACTCCCACTAAGCCTCTTGGCTTTTGACAGCAGTTTTAAACTTAAATTGTAATTACTGTTATAATTTTTTATTTTTTTTTTTCTAAGAGAGAAGATGGAATCGAATACTCACAGCATTTGTACAGTTTTGAGTTACAAACAGTTCAAATATTTCCTTTTGAAAGAGAATTAAATATATATATATATATCTGGAATTTTCCATCGTCATATATATACAAGGTGATAATATTAAGATAACAACTGATGTAAATGACAATAGAATGAAAGACAAGAAGTTACTTGTTCAGGAAAAGAAGAGTAATATAAAGTAATATAATTGGACATTATATGATTAGATAATATATTGAGAGTGTATTAATCTTACCTAACTTTAACTACTTACAAATTTGTTAATGAAGGTAAATTAATTTTTCAGGCACTATGTGAAAGAGCAAGAAGGACAGTTCACATTACAAGTTAGGTATTTTCTTTAAGAGCGCTTCTTCTTTTTCCTTTACTCTACAGGAGGTCTACCCTGGCCTTGATAGCTAAACTTACAGGGTAAAGATTGATAAGTTATGTTAGGAGATCTGTCGTACTTTTAAAAACATTCTTTCTATAATAGTAGGCCATTTTTTGCTCATAATAATTGAACAAAATGATTGTTAAAGTTTACAAGTCTAGTGGTGGTGATTCAGTACTTCTGCAAACTAGCTTTATTAAATAAATCTTAGGTTAAACTGGTCTTGAAATACTTTAAATCTCACAATATTTCAATTTTGAATTCCTCATACAGGAAAAGTATTGATAAATTGGGATTGGTTTAATGGAGGGACCTCAAACTGACTAGATACTCGCTTTGTAGAGGGGTGGCTGTGGGAGCTGGTCTTGTTCAGCCAAGACAAACAGCATTGGAGAAACCTATTAGCAGCTCCCCAGAACTTTTAGGGTGGTGCTTTGCACAACAAGGTGCTGGTGTGCTAAGATCTTAGTAAGAAGGGCACAATTTAAATTTATTTTGCTAGATCAAAATCTACAAGAAGAAAAGAGAGTAGCTGATCTTATGTCCTTTCAGATACTGGGAACCCCAGGAAGTGCTGCATTTTCCCTGCTCCAATATCTTTCTTCCTCTGGGGTCCCAAGCTTGGACACAGTACTCCAAATGGAGCCTGAAAAAGGCAGAATAGAGGGGGCTATCCTCTCCTCCTTCCTGCTGTCCACCTCCCTTTTGATGAGGCCCAGGATACTGGTTGCAAGTGCACACTGCTGGCTCATGTCCAGCTTTTTGTTTACCAGGACCACAAGTCCATCTCCTCAAGGCTGCTTTCAATGAAAAAAGAAAAAGCCACAAGGCTTTTTCTTCTCCCAGTTTGTATACATATCTGAGATTGCTCCAACCCAAGTGTAATATCATGCACTTGGCCCTGTTGAATCTCAGTAGATTCATGCCTTGTCACTTCTCAAGCTTGTCCAAGTCCCTTCAAATGGCAACTCTTCCTTCTATTGTGTCAAGTGTACCACTCAGCTTGGTGTCATCAGAAAACATGTTGAGGACAGACTTGATCCCACTGGCTGTGTCACTGATAATAAAGACGCTAAAGAGTATCAGTCCCAAGATGGACCCCTGGGAGACACCACTTGTTACTGATCTCCACCTGGACATAGATCCATTGACCGCAACTCTCTGGCTGTGACTATCCAACCAATTCTTTATCCACTGAATATTCCACTCTTCAAATCCATAGTTCTCTAATTGGGAGGTAAGGATGTGGAGTGGTATCATGTCAAAGGCCTTGCACAAAGATTTCTTCTTGGGACCTAGGTGAGAGTAGTGCAAATCAGCCAAAACTTGCTGAAGTCAGCAGAAAGATGAGTGGTAAGATGGAAGATGGAACCCCACAGTAGTCCATCAGGAAAGATAGGCCTTAGAGAAGAAATTCTACAGTTCAGGAGAAGAGTAATTTTGCTACTTTTGAAGGACAATATAGCCTGAAGATAACTGAGAGAGCCCTGGATGTCAACTGTGAGTGCAACTATTCTATTTGTAGTCAGTATTTTTGACATTTTGATGTCTTGTGGAAATAAGTACATTAAAGAAACTAATATGACACAGTAAGGAATTACTAGAGCCACAGGTATAAAAAATGTATATATGAATATATATAAAATATACAGAGAATATCCCCTATATATATATATATAATATAAATATATATAAAAAGATAAAAAATGCATTCTAATTAAGAACTTACTGAATATAAAATGTGGGGATAATACTAAAACTGGACAGTCAATTTAAACCATCATCTATGTCTTGAACATCCTCTTATCAGCAGTCTAATAATAACATAGCATAGGTTCTTCCAAAATCCTTTAAGTAAAAATTGCATTTCGTGTCAGTATCATGCATGTTGTTAGTTACATGTACCCACATACCTATAAAATATCTTTTGTTAGTCTCAATGATACCATTAGGACTTTTCTATCTGAACAGGTAGATGGGGTTTGTTTGTGCTTGTTCATGTCTTTTTCTTAGTATTATTTCTTTCAATCACAGCTCAACCAGCAATTGCAGTCTAACCTGCTTCTCCTAGGTCTTCTTACCTGCACCCAAAGTTCTGACATGTATTAATTAGTTGACTGAAGAAATCTGATCTTCAGATTTTAAAACTGTTCTGCTGATATTTATATGCCAGTACGTGTGACATGTTTCAAGGTACAGACTTCTGCTCACAGTTCTATGCCCTTGGCAAACCAAAAGATTGATAATTATAAGTGCAAATTCCCGGTAGAATCTTCAGTATTTCCTTAGATTTCCCACCATATATCTACCAATTTTACTAAATAGGATTTTTTCATAAGAAATGGCAAAATGGGAACTTATGCCTTGTCTAAGTCTGCCTGGTTACAGTCTCTGAGAACTGCACTCAGTTTCTCAAAAATAACAAAAGTTTAGATTAAGATCACTGAATATCATAGGAAGTTCAAAGTCTACAACATTCATAATCTTTTTAAACTTTTGTCCATGTCATTGAGAACTGCAATGTTGCCATGAAATGTATTATTTTAGACTTATTAAAAAAAAAAAAAAAAAAAAAAAAGATACTTTTTGTGTGTTATTAAACTGAGTTTTTTTTAAGAACTGTACTGGAATATTCTTTCTATGATAAAAACAACAGTTCCCAATATAGTGTAGGTAGATGTTTATTGAAGGGGAAAATAATAAAATGGCATTGTATTTTTGGTTTCCTACAGCCAAAGAAAGGTTATTGGTTAGAAATTATTATTAATAACACAGGGGAATTAGAGAGTGCACAAAAATGTAGGTAGAAAGCAATGGTTTTCACACCTGCAGTGCATCCATAATTTATTCAGTGCAACTCTGCTTTGGAAAGATATAATGAAAAGAAAACTTACTTCTGCTGTTTGGATAGCTTATTGAATTTATTTTTCTTTATTTAGAAAATGAGTCTGTTATTGCTCCCATGGTGTGTGAGATGAATTGATAGTAATTTAAATTATATTTCAGATTTATAATGGACAGAATGGAGAAGAACAAAACATAATAGGAAACTCAGAATGGAAGTATTAGCAACTATGTAAGTTTTTAATATTTTCTCAATTTAGGTATTTGTTTCTGGTGTTTCTGCTGTTCTTTTGGACAAAGACCTTATTGTCCTGAGTGTTTATCCCAGGATATGATTGAACCTTCCTGAATTGTTTTAGAACTGTTATGCAACAATTTTAAATAGACAAACAAAACAAAAACAAACAAAGGGATAAAACTCAAAATCGTTCCAATTGATCCACTGATACTCATTGTTCACATGCTTTGCACTCTTTTTTACCTTGCAGTTTATCCAGAAAAAAAAATAATTTTTTTGAACTCATTTGAACTCTGAGGGCTTAATTCTCAAGCAACATGACCTATCCTCAAACTAGATGATATTTAAGGTCCCCTTCAACTTAAACCATTCTAAGATTCCAAGTCATTAAGGGAGTTTAATATGTATACATATTTTCTCCTTAAAAAAAAAAAAAAACAAAAACTTACACACCAGTTTCTGTGGTCTGCACAAAATGAAAAAGCACTATTGTGAAACATTTGTAAAGGTCAAATCTGATCATATCAGATATGGAATTTAAAGATAATAATTCCATAATACTTTAATTTATAATTTATATGAGACTTGAAATGATTATTTGAACACAGTTAACACAGTTTCTTACATTGTCTCTTTTCATAGTTCTTTGATTAATAAATGGACTTTTTTTCCTATGTGAAATATCTGAAAGTAATTTTTCTGAATTCTAACTTTGTCTGCTTTAGTACTAAATGAATATTTTCAAGTTAAAAAAAACCTGCTATTTTCAAAATAAATTTAAATTTAGACTCTGGGAGAGATCTCTCTGCATAATATTCATGCAGTTTTAAAATTACAGTTAAGCAGTAAGTTTAAAAGTACTGCCTACAAACAAAATAAAATATGATGAAGACATATAATAAAATATGATGAAGAAAGACATGGCTGGGAAAGTGATGAAAATATTTTGAATCTGTTTACAGAATCTCAGGGATTGGAAGAGATCTCTGGAGATCCTCTAGTCCCAACCCCTACTAAAGGAGGTTCCCTAGGGAATGCACAGAAAAATATCCAGGTAGGTTTTGAATATTTCCTGAGAAGGAGATTCCATACCCAGTCTGGGCAGCCTGTTCCATTGCTGAATCACCCTCACAGTAAAGTTCTTTCTTGAGTTCGTGTGGAACTTCTTGTGTATCAGCTTGTGCCCGTTGCCCCTTGTCCTGTCAATGTATACTACTGAAAAGAGCCTGGCCCCATCCATTGACTCCTGTACTTAATATATTCACCAGCATTTATGCGATCCCCTCTCAGTTTGCTCTTCCCCGGCTGAGCAGTCCCATGTCTCTCAGCCTTGCCTCATAAGGAAGATAGTCAAGACCTCTAATCACCTTTGCAGCCCTCCACTATACTGGCTCCAGAAGTTCCTGTAATTCTGGAATTGAATAGTCAGAACCTAGACACAGTAGTCCAGATGTGGCCTCACTAGGGCAGAGTAGAGGAGAAGGAGAACCTTCCTCAAGCTGCTTGCTGTGCTCATTTTAATGCACCCAAGAATACCATTGACCTTCTTGGCCACAAGCGCACACTGCTGACCCATGGCCAGAATGTTGCTCATCAGGGACACCTAGATCCCTCTCTGCAAACCTCCTTTCCAGGAGGTCAGTTCCTCTGAGAGCGTAGGATCTTACACTTGCCCTTGTTGAACCTCTTAAGATCCCTTTCTACTCTACTCTCCAGACTGTCTATGTCTTGGTGAATGGCAGCACAGCTTTCTGGTGTCTCAGCAACTCCTCCTAGCAAGTTTTAAGAGGATGCACTCTATTTCTTCATCCAGGTCACCGAGGAAGCTAGTAAACAGGATCAAACCCAGCACTGACCATTGGGGAGTGCTACTAACTACAGGCCTCCAACAGGACTCTTGCACTCCTGATCACAATACTCTGAAATGTGCCACTCAGACAGTTCTCATTCTTCCTCCTTGTCCTCTTGTCTATCCCACAGTAAGTTTACCTACAAGGATTTTATGGGAAACAGTGTCAAAAGCCTTCCTGGAGTCATGGTACACAGCATCCACTGCTCTCCTCTCATCTACCCAACTGATCATGACCTTATAGAAGGCTACCAGATTGGTCAAGTATGATTTTCCCTCAGTGAATTCATGTTGACTTCTTCTGACTTTTCTTCCACTTGCTTGGAGATAACATCCAGAATAAAATGTTTCATCACTTTCCCAAGGACAGAGGTGAGGCTAACTGGCCTTTATTTTCCTGCGTCTTTCTTCTTGCCTTTTTTGAAGACTGGGGAGACATTGGTATTCTTTTTGTCTTTAGTCACCTCTAGTTTTCTGTATGCCCTTTCGCAGATGATAGTGGTTCAGCAATCACTTCTGTTGGCTTCCTTAGCACTTGTGGGTGCATTCCTTTGGGACCCATGGATTTTGTGCGTCAAGATTGCCCAGACAATATTCTCCTTAACCAGGGAGAAGTCTGCCTTTTACTTAGACAATTTCTTATCTCTAGAGTGTGGGATTTCCAAGGAGCAGTCTTAGCAGTAGAGACTGAAGGTGTTCTGTAACTCCATCTTCTCAGTATCTTCTGTTATCAGGGCACTCATCTCACTCAGCAGTGGGTCCACATTTTCCCTTGTCTTCCTTTTGCTATTGACATAATTAAAGTAGCCCTTCTGTATTCCTATTTGTGTACATGTGAACATAAAGTAGTTCCAATGATACTGAATTTGTTAACTTATATTCACTGTCTGAAAATAAAGATAATTACTTTGTGAAAATGAATATTAATCTTTATTCTATGCATCTTCCCACTGCAATGCCTATTTATTTTTAAAAAAAGAAACTGAACTTGTTAGTAAGTGGATACGATAATCATTGATATTAGTTACCAGCAGCCTCATATCGGAAAACAAATGTGTTCTTTTTTTTTTTTTTGACTCTCCTTTGGTGACATCACTCCCTATGGTGTTGTCCTACTACTTCTCTCTTTCTCTCCAAAGAAAAATTGTGAAGTGAAAAGAAAATTCAGTCTGCTAGAGACTCATTAGCTCCTTTGAGATTCTTCTCTGAAATAATATTTTCCCTTAGGATCCATGTAGCAGTGTCTGGTTCCTACCTCGAGCCTGTTCCATCCATCACTCTGAAGAAATGATATTTCTGAAGAAATAAAGGTGAAGAAATAACTACAAGTTATAACATGGAAGATGAGCAACAGAGTAATGAAAGAAATATATTGCACTCTGCACAAAGTAGGAACCTGATCTGGTTTCTTAGGCTTCTTAGAAATATGTTTCACCTCATCTTAGTGTCAAGTTTGGACACAAGTTTGGACAAATATAATGAGGAATCTACTATTCCCACAGCAAATATCTTCAGTAGGTCTTCCAGAATTAGATTTGTCTTTCCCTTTTTCAGATATTATTCAGCTCTATTAGCAATCTTGCCATTGAATTAAGACTACCCAAGTATTTTTTATGAATGTTAATTACAGAATTTTGGCTTTTGAGAGGACTTGAATGGAGGTACTATTTTATTTTAGTGATTGTCTCTCTTTACCCTGCCCTTGTGAGGCCCCACTGGAGTACTGTGTCCTGATCTGGGGCCTCTAATACAAAAAAGACAGAGCTGTTGGAGAGGTTTCAGAGGAGGACCACAAAGATGATCAGGGGGCTGAAGGACCTCCCCTACAAGACAGGCTGAGGAAGCTGGGCTTGTTCAGCCTGGAGAAGAGAAGGCTACAGGGTGACTCACTGCAGCCTTTCAGTACCTAAAGGGAGCCTATAAACAGGAGGGGAATCAACTATTTGACAGGGTAGATAATAGCAAGACAAGAGGAAATGGTTTTAAGTTAAAAGAGCAAAGATTAAGGTTGGATGTCAGGGAGAAGTTTTTTACAGAGAGTGGTGAGGTGCTGGAACAGGCTGACAGGAGAGGTTGTGGATGCCTTGTCCCTGGAGGTGTTCATGGCCAGGTTGGATGGGACCCGGGGCAGCCTGGTCTAGTATTAAATGTGGAGGGTGCTGTCCCTGCCTGTGGCAGGGTTGTTGGAGCTTGGTAATCCTTGAGGTTCCTTCCATCCCAAGCCATTCTATGATTCTGTGATTCTATTTTCATTAAGATCTGGATGTTCATTTTCAAAGGAACTGTGTCTGTGAAATGCTTAGTGCCTACAGGTACAAAACTTTTATATAATATGTATATCTGTTGATATGGACATACATATATACAATTAATAGCAACAGACATTTGAGATAAAAATTGCAGATCACTTGCTGTCATCTCTCTCATATATCTCATATATCTATCTCACATATCTTTTATAATCTTATAATTCTAAAATTTTATTTACCTTTTTTTTTTCCCCATTTTTATTACGGACATAGACACTTGAAAACAGATAGAGCAGAATTAAAAAGTGATTATTTACATCAATTAATAATAAACTTCTCTACATTTCCATGTTCTCTGTCCCCTTAAGTTACTATAGCGAAATATTCAAGGTAAATCCTTTGAAATATATTTAGGGAAACCATATTTCGCTAATAAGAGTTGAGAAGCATAGATCAGAATTTCTCACTTCTAGCATGTAAACCAAAAAAGTATATATACAATACAGGAAATTAAAACTGTATAGCATGAGTGTATGCAACTGCCACAACTTTGAGAAGTTCTTTGAATAGTTTTATCTCACTGAAAGGAATTCAAGTGTAGTATGTACCTGAAGGATTATACTACATAAACAGTCATGCTTTGTAATTTTATTAAAAGCAGAATTATGTTGCCTGATTATATTTCAAATTCGAACTCTGAAATAAAAATTGGGTATCTACCTATTTGGATATATAAGTTTAAAATTATACTGTTTATTAAAAAATATCAATTGCCCTTTAATCTACAGAAAAGAATTCTACAGAAGAGCATATAGGAACAGTTAATTCAGCATGTTCTTACTGCTGATATGATTCTAACCCAGGAGAATATTAAATGAAATCATGCAGTAATGGAAAGGATGAGCATGTTAAAGGGACTGAGTCAAAGACCAAGAGAGACTGATGATGCAATTACCCTGCTTCTTGGCTGTGTAATATGAATGTGATAAGGGCCTGCACAGTTCAACAGAAAGGATGAAGAAACTAACAATAATTCTCATTTAAAAGTAGGTTTTCTTTGTGCTAGTAAAATATGGTGCATATCACTGATTAGAATGCTAAGAAAGTTCTTCATTGTGTCATGATATTTGCAAAAGAGAATTCTAAAAGAGAGGTATTCAAATACTATTTAATGAGAAGGTAGAAAGCTAAAGAATGGAGGAAAAAAGAGTTAAGCAAATGTTAAGTTTAAAACCACCAGTTCATTACTAAGAACAATAAAGTGCTGAATACTTAAGCAGTGAATTAGTAAAGCTACTTTGAATCCCTTCATTGTTCCTCGCAGACAAAATTCACATTTGAAAACCTGCCTTGCTCTCTAATAATATTTAACTTCATATTTTTCATGTAAGAGGTAAAGCTACAACACTGACTATTCACTTATTCTGTCTTTTATGATCTTTTTGAGCTGAGCCAGAATACACAGTGCTGGCCGACAAGAGAGATGGATGTAACCTTAATATTTTTCCTGATTTTTTTTCAATGAAATTATGCCCAGTATCAAATCCGTAGTCCTTGCTGCAAAGGCCCTATGTCGTATAAGGCTTCTACAGTTATTTTAAAAGATAGCTATAGAATAAGAATCAGTTGTGTTTTGTATGAAAGGCTATATCACTCTGTAAGGAACTACCTTCTACTTTCCGTAATGCTAATGTAAACACAAAATAATGTCATCAGTTTTCAATACTGTTTTACAGTAACTTTGTAGAGCTTTTCATTATTTTATGCACAGTTGCCCTGGTTTCATCTGGGACAAAGTGGATTTTATTCCTATTGTCTGATATGATACTGTGTTTCAGCTTTAGGTGAAAAGAAATGTTGATAACACACTTATGTTTTAGTTGTTGCTGAGCAGTGATTTGCAGAGCTAAGGACTTTTCAGTTTTTCAGATTCTCTGGGGAGAGTACCAGAAAGACCTGAGAGGAGACAGAAGAGCAAGGACAGCTGATCTTAACTGGCCAAAGGTGTTTTACCATATGACATGTGAAGAAAGAATGATAAAACTGAAGGATGTTGACTGAGGGGTGCAGTTACTGCTCAGGGATTGGCTGGGCATCAGCAAGTGAGTGGTGAGCAAATGCAATGCACATAGTGTGTTTTGTAAATATATATATGTTATTATATTATATTATTATTATTATTTCTCTCTCTTCAGATTTACTAATCACTTTTACCTCAACTTATAAATTCTACTTTCTTTTTTCTCAATTCTCTTCCCCATCCCACTGGGAGAGGAGGAGTGAACAAACAGCTGTGTGGTGTTTAGCTGCCTGCTGAATTAAACCACAACAACAGTTAGAAAATTGAATTTTACTTCCGAAATTGATGCTATCATGGCTTGATTAATTAATCCATCAGTTTTCCAAATCCGCATGGGTAAAAATTCTATATGTTTTTCCAGAAATCCACACTCTGGACTGGAATTGTAGGAAGTGAATTAAAAGCAAACCAGAAAATATCACTGCAAGACTTATAAATGAAAATGCGGAAATGCATAAATCTAATGCCAAAAAATCTCTTTGTATGTGTTGTACCTATCTCCAACAGGTTAGCAAAGAAGAAGAGTATGAATTAGTATGACACATATGATATGAAATACAAATCTTAAATGAAAGTAGAAACACTAGGATTATTCATCTTAAAAAATATAGAGAAATTTCTATAAAATAGAATTATACTTAAGATCACAGTGAAAACATAAACTGTTTAACATAATTTTAAAGGCTGGCATCTAATTTCTTCATTGAATCAAGTGACTGGAACTAGCCTTGAATGCCTCCAGGAATGGGGCATCCACAACCTCCTTGGGCAACCTGTTCTAGTGCATCACCACCCTCTGTGTGAAAAACTTTATCCTAATATCTAACTTAAATCTCCCCTGTCTCAGTTTAAAACTATTCTTCCTTGTCCTATCACTATCCACCCTTGTAAACAGCCATTCCCCTTCCTGTTTATAGGCTCCCTTCAAGTACTGGAAGGCCACAATGAATTCTCCATGTAGCCTTCTCTTCTCCAAGCTAAACAATCCCAGTTCCCTCAACCTTTCCTCATAAGAGAAGTGCTCCAGCCCCCTGGTCATCTTAGTGGCTCTCCTCTGGACCCTTTCCAACAGGTCTCAAGTCCTTCCTATACTGGGGGTCCCAGGCCTGGGCATAGTAGTCCATATGGGGTCTCACAATAGCTGAGTAGAGGGGGACAATCACCTCCCTCTCCATGCTGGCCACCCCTTTTTTAATGCAGCCCAGAACACAGTTGGCCTTTCGGGCTGCAAATGCACACTGCTGGATCATGTCCAGCTTCTCATCCACCAGGACCCCAAGTCCTTCTCTGCAGGACTGCTCCCAAGGAGATTTCCCCCAGTTTGTATAAATAACTGGGATTGCCCCAACACAAGTGCAGCACCCTGCACTTGGCCTTATTGAACCTCAGTGTGAACCTCATAATGTGATGATCAGTTTGAAATGGGTGAGGACAAGAATTTGAAAGTACTATATATCAATAACAACAGAAATGTGAGTTCCACTAGAAGAAAAAAAAAAAAACAGATCAGACAGACAGTGGTGACTGCTGTGGACTGAAGTTACTGTTTATGTATACCAAACTATTGCTGTTCAGAAGAGTCACACTTATGGTCCTGCCAATCTGTGTTGCAATCCGCTCGGGTAGCTGAACCAAGTGCTTCCAGCCCAAGGATCTGGAGGTGTCCAACTCACACATATGAACATGTGTTTATCAGACATCATATTTTGAAACGATGAAGGAGAGAGAATTTCTCTTTATATCTGGCTATGTTGAAGGAAAAAAGAAAAAAACAAACAAACATTTTTTTGTGCTTTTAAACCCTAAAGATAGCTGCTCTCAGTATCAAAAATAGTTACTGCAGCTTCTCTAAGTTGCAATATCTTCACACTTATCTCATTTATCAAGTTTTATTTTTTTATTTATTTATTGCTTGCTGCACAAACCTAAGGCTGTACACAACTCTCTAACACATACGTATATGTGGTAAATCTGATGTATTGTTTTCTCAAAATAAAATCAGCACAGACAGAAGAAATGATAAAATAAGAAACAAAGAGTTGGAGGAAAAGTGCACGAAGAAAAATTATATGAAGTTCCAGATGTGAAGTGGAAGAATCAGAATCTGTTTGAAAAATGACTGAGAAACACTGGAAAAGACTTGAGAAACAGAAAATGCAATCCCTGCATTTGTGTAAGCAATTAATTTTCCTCTTAAAACAATGCATATGAAAGTAGCTATTTTCTGTAGTGAAAATGTTGTATGATATATGTGGTGCTTACCTATTACCTAGTGTAGTTGAATTTAAAAAAAAACATGACGGGTAGACTGTAGTGGCCCATGTGTCTGGCCATGGCCTTATGCTGAAAAAGATATTTGACTTCCATTCATTTCAGTAAAATCAATTTTTGAATAAATTATTATTCTAAATCATGACTACTCCCTGGAGTTCCTGGAAAGATTTTCATTATCAGTGGAAGTAAAATTCATTCACTTTGTTCTTCATAGTTAACACAAAGATAAAATCTGTACAGTTATTTGTTTGAAAAAATATATTTGTACTGTCTTTTACATGCTTTATGCTTGATTTTTACTTTTACCTGCATGGGTTTCTGAGTTACATAAAAAAAATAATTGAACAGACTGATGAAAAGTTATCTATAAAACTGCCTGTGAGCAAAAAGGTGCAATTTAATGGTGTACTGGCAATCCATACACTGGGAAATTATACGATTTGTTTGTTATACTGAATTTTTAAGAATATATATTAGAATATTGAGTGTAAGAGTCAAATTTATCCTTTGTACCCATTCAACCCTTATGTACTTGACGTAGTGAGACAAGTAGGTCAGTAAGATTACTTGTATATTACTTACAAGATAAAGCAAGTCTAGCCAGGCACAGATACTCAAACAAACCTGATCTGCAGCAGAATGATGAATATACAATGTGTACTCTATAAGTGCAGGATTTTTAAAATAGTCATTTTTTTTCTCCTACAGAGCTCTCTTAATTACATCACAATTTGTTCTCCAACTTTAAGTTAACTTCACATACAAATATGTTTATGTGTATGTATCTATAAGCATTAAATATTAACAGGAAGAAATGCTTTTCTTGGGAAAAATAATTAAAAAAAAGAAAAACTTAAAAAAAAATAAAAGTGCTATTAATTTAAATGAAAGTTAATAGTGGATTACTATTAAGTTAATAGTTAATAGTGGATTACAGAGGTCATCAAATGCTAGAGAAGAAAAAACTTCAAGTTGTTCTTTTTATATAGTGCTATAAGGTCAACTTCTTCCTTATACATTTTCTTCTAGAGCAACTTTACCACAGTTTGAAGAACATTTGAAAACTCTATATCTTTCATGAAAGTATCTATAACTCTAAAGTTCCTAGTCTTATAACTCTTAGTCTTATAACTCTAAAGTTCCCAGCTTTCCAGAAAACTGTATTAATGTATTCCATAATTGTTTTTCCATTGACATTCCACTTCTGATTATGTACAATGTACGATCAACTGAATTACTGGAATCTCGATATTGTTGTGTAAAGACAACATAAATAGAAATTTCAAAGTCAATTTTTAATTTATTTGCTTATTAACTACATGTAAATGATAATAAAAAGTAAAATACAACAGAAAAGGGGCTCTGAGGACAGAAAATGAACCATATAATTCTAATTACTGTTAAATATTCTGAAGCAGGCTAATTCTGTCATTCCATTATGAAATCTGAACCATCTGAAAGAGAAAATATAAATAAATATTGAATACAAAAAAAAAGTATTCTTGAAACAGTCTATAAGTCATTGAACACAATTAACTTTATGTGACAGTAAAATATTTTTGAGTAGAATTTAACTAGAACATTTGTGTAGAACTATAGATATTGCTAGCTTTGTTTATAAAAATCTTGAATTATTAAGAACTAGAGAAAAACTTAATGAGATGAAAATCAACCTCACAGCAAATTACAATAAAAAGGAGTCTTGCAAGTCATTAAAAGTTGTCCTCCTAAAAGTTTTTACTTCTTTCCCTCACAATTAAAAAGAAAATTTAAATGATAGGAACAGATCAAACTTACAGGCAACATAAAACTCACCATGTTTACTAAAGTACATAATTGGTAGTCTACTATAAAACTCTCTTCCATACTTCTTTTTCTACACTGGAATTTACAAACATTTTCATTTGTAAAACTTATTTGCAATTCCTTTGAGTTTGGGTGGGTTGTAGCCTCCTCATTTGTGAAAAAAAAGGCAGGAAGGAAGGAAGGAAGGAAGGAAGGAAGGAAGGAAGGAAGGAAGGAAGGAAGGAAGGAAGGAAGGAAGGAAGGAAGGAAGGAAGGAAGGAA
>NW_024884475.1:17937971-18093338 GCF_019232065.1 Centrocercus urophasianus | reverse complement strand
GAAGGAAGGAAGGAAGGAAGGAAGGAAGGAAGGAAGGAAGGAAGGAAATTAAAGAGTGTGTGCCTTGGGTGTCATAGCAATCTTCCACAGCTTTACTTGGTCTTATTTAGACAAAGTACAGAAAGCCTTTTGCAGTAAACTACCGCATACATATACTGACTCTTTAATGTGAAACAATTATGATGAAACATTTTCATTAATCAAGATTTTATGCAATCAGATCATTGTGCTCAGGTGACATTTGCATATTCACTTTATGTTTGCAGACTTTAAAAAGTGCTGTGAAACTACGCAGTGAACCCTAATGGAAAAAGTGAGTGGGAAAAAGATGTTTTTACCCAGAAGCCAGCTACATTTTTCTTCTTAAAGGTCAATCAATGACAGCAAGAACTTTTTCAATACTGAGAAGCAGAAATAAATTGCTTTCATCATACATGGCGGATCAGGTACACTGTTGGATGAGTTTTAATTTCAAAAATAATAATAAGTGACCTTCTTTATAAAACCACTATTGTTTATTTTGACAGAAATATAGATTATATGACAATTTTCTTAAATTTCCACAATACTGATATTTCTTGTGAAACTGTCAATCAAAAGTAGTTATATGAAAATTCTTTATTCTTCCCAAATCTTCAGATACACAAGTTCAAATGTTGTCCACAGTGAGGGTGAGATCTATAATGTCTAAGCTATTCCATGTATTGTAAATCAATTTTTAATCAAGATAGGTAAACATTTGAAGAACCAAACTAACTTATGTTATTTGCACACTTGGCTGAATCCTAAAGTGATTACAAACCTATAGGTTTTTTTCCCTGAGGAAAGGTCTAGTGAAAACTGATCAAGAAGTTAATAATATTATTCATATTGACTTTTTATCATTGCTTTGGAATACCTTGACTACAACAGCTGAAATTCCTTCACATATCAGCAGATGTGGTGGCAGAGGTTAAGATAAGTTTCCTCTTGATGTAAAGTATAATGAAAACCCAGAAGAGAAGAAAAGAGAGACAAAGACTATACAAATACATTTCAGTTATTGAGAACCACTGTAAATCTAATGTTACTTCACAGACTCTGGGAAGATCTAAATTCACAGTAATCACTGTCCTAGGAGGTATTGTCTTCATAACAGACAGTTTATTCAGACAAAGTAATGATTTTTAATTACAGATGCTAATTACACTTTCATTTTACTTAGATCTCTCCTTAAGATTAAATTTAAAATAATTATATTAATTTTATCATCTTTGTTGTTGTTAAAGTAAAGACAACAGTGATAACATACAGTTAGCATTTATGCCCATACAGTCATTTTGATACTTACACTAGTACAGCCTTGCTTCTGGAACTCTTTAGTTTCTAAAAAGGCAACAATAATATTACAACATACAGTACTGGAATATGGTAAAAGAGATTTAAAGGTGGCACAGTGAAAACAGTATTATCTGAGAAACTTGAAGAATAAATTTTACTAACTAAAATGCCCTAAGTGGCAAAATAATGATAGGACAAGCCACTTTCCCAGGGCAATATTCTAAGTAATTATGCTGCCATTTACAGTTAGAAAAATGAATATGGCAATTAAAACTTCATGGTTTGTGCTCTATGTCTGTTCTACACAATGGCAGCCAGGAAATTACCTTGTCAATTTTAATTAAGATGTTAACACAATGATTTAAGGTCACAAATGATTTAGCAGAGTGGACTAAGGTAGACATATGTGGTTACGTTACTTAAATAATGTCTAGACAAGGTTATTTAAATTTTTAAATGTTGGTTAATTGAGTTTGTGACCAACAAGTTTGCTTGATTAAGTAAGTTCTAGAATATATATATTAGTGAAAAGAGATAAAGAAAGTATGTCACATTGCTCTGTTCTTGCTACTTCAGCAATAGAAACAGTTTGAAGTCCCAGCAGAGGCAGCCAAACCAGTACATTAGCATATGTATCTTTTATTATGACTTTGTGTGAAGGTAAATGGGAAAAGCATTCCTGTTCCTATTTATGTAAAATCCCTATTTAGATTTCACAGAGTTTTCTTCTCAACAATCAACATTCACTTCTGATATAATGCACAGCATAATAAAATAGAAGGCATTACTTTTGGACCAGGTCTTGCATCCTTGTAATTGTTATTTTTCATTTATTTGTATATCAATTTATTTTTTTTTTCCCAGAAGAATCTCTTTATCAGGTAAAAAAAAAAAACAAAACAACCAAGCACAGATCTTCATGGTCTACTCACTTATTAATTTTGCCATTAATTCCAAATTTTTTTCCTGTTTCATTTTTTTTCTCTAAACAAATGATCAGGGGACAAAGACATGCGAATTTCTGTGTAATTCACTATCCATATCCTGCAATCTGTACATTTTCCTACATTACTGTTGTTCTATTTTAAATGTAAGAATGTTGTTTCTGGTTGAAAGAATGATGATTCCTTTTAAATCATGATATAACATTAAATAAGATTTCCTTGCATTATTCGACAGTAATAGTAGAATGTAAAATATAACGAGACAGTGAATCTTGTAGAACTAATTAATGAAATTAATTAAATTACTATGCAGAACGAATAAAAACAATATAGTTAAAATTACAACATTTAATTAATTCTTAGAAATAATAATGCTTTTTTTTTTTTTTTTTTAACAAAGTCCTTAACAATGTAGGGTGTAATAGAATTCCTAGTAATTACACTTTATATCAGTCTCTTTGAATATGTGAAAATATCAATCTATCTTTATAATTTAGTAGCATTGTTTTATAACATGGAATAATTGAAGAAATAAATTAGCATTATAAATATTAAACAATGCAATAGAGAAAATTTAGAAAGGTATTTACTGTATTCTGCTTTGAAAGCATAAGAGTCTTTAAATAATTTTACACACTTAGATTGTAGCTCTCTAATAAAAATAATTGAATAACCTTCAAACAAGGTTAAACTTCACTTAGATATGAAAAATAGACAAAATCAAGGAAACATTCTTTCCCAAAATACAGTGTTTATTTGATTTTGGTGAACTTTGGACATGGCTTTTCCATGGCACTGATCAGTGCCTGTAGCTAAGTGTTTAACAGCACCTAAGAGATGGCTGTATATCACACAAGGAGCAATAATGCTAGACCTAATAAAATCAATTGATAGAAGCTCCATCCAGGATATATTAGTTCTGAGACATTTTGTAAATCTGAATACTCCTCAGGATGTATATTGTCCCCAGTAGAATCAGTAGAGTAAAGATAGATCGAGCTGAATGTCATCAAAATAACAGTGATGAATTAACCTTTTCCAGTGGAAGATTGAAGCCAATGATAGATGGATGATAGGAATCAGTTTTGCAAGCAGGCCAATCTCTCATGGAAAGTAGATGTTTCAGACAGATAGAAGATAACTTTTTGGTAATATCAGGCCTAATTTTCTTCTATACATTCTCTGAACATTCAACTAAAAAAGACTTGCAAGAATTAACCTGAATAAGAAAATTTACTGTGCTTGGTCAAAATTGTTTTTAAAGGATTTAAAGTTGTTTTTAAAGGATTACAAATGTATCATTGCTGAGAAAATTTGCTGAAAAATTAATGACATTTACAAATTTACAATCCACAATAAGGTATGTGCTAATCCTCACGGGTTAGTTCAGATGAAAAATATTTATCTCCCTTTGCTAAAGAGGGTGCATATACCTAAATTCTGTCCTGCCATCTATGAATAGATATTTCTATGAGAAGATTTCATTTCTTTCTCTTGACAGCACAACGTACTGGCAACTATATTTAAATGCTGTACTGCACATTATCCCAAAAGACAGTTGTAAAATCTCTCTGCAATGGATGATAAAATACAAATTAAAAACTACTTCACACTTTGGATGAAAGCATATCTGAGTATAACAGTATATTGAATCCATCTATTATTATCATTTTACATACAGTATTATTGAGTTTCATAGATAAAAATAATAATTTTTCAATGCATCTTTATACTTATCCGAAAATAAGAATACTAAAAAACCATTCATTATAAAAATATAGGTTATATAAGTATAAAGAGAAGAATTCTGGTTTTTATAGCAATATTAATTCAAGTATATATAACATTATGGACGCAATGCATTTAGACAGTCACATGTAGAATTCAGCTACATAGTGTTAAATACAGCTGTCTAGCAATATACAAAACTGATATACTTAACTACTTGCCCTATTACTATCAGCTATGATTACAAAACTGTGACAACTTTACAGTAATGCATAACATAGGGACAGGACACTGAAAAAAAAAGAATTCCAGCATTCTTGCATCTGGCAAGCTCTGCACATCTGTGTGCTATGCAGTCTATCAGCAATTTGATTTCTGTTTCAGAAGTACTTCAGCCACAATGGTGCATGGTATGGTATAGAGCTTCATTTTAGGTTCAATATTTTGAAGACGACTATGAGCATCTTCATTCCGTATGTGGTATGAGGATGACATATATAAGGAAGTGATTTTGCAAGCTGAATGCAAGAATCTGAGAAGAGAAATTGATTGAACTTGTTTTGGCTTTGTACAGACTGCAAAGCAAGATATACTTTGAAGCAAATACTACAGTCTTGGTTTATCATGTTAATAATATGATCTGAAAACAGCCTTTTGGTCAGATTCCTGGTCTTCCTTTTCCTGAAATTGAAGTCACAGAAAACATAGCTTCTGTTGCCTTATGGCAACTATTAATTTTTTATTATTATTATTTGTTTCCTGTTTTAAATTAAGATTCTTTATTTACCTTTTTGGCAAGCCTGGATAAACGTGGAAATCAAAATGAAATATAGTAATAGTCTTACTATTTATGGATAAAATCTAAGTATGTGAAGAGTTTCTTTCCTTTTGAAGTAATGTTAAAGTAGTCACAGCCTACTCTACAGTATATGCGCATGATGTATACCAGCTTAGATTTCCTCTGCCAAATATGTTGCATTATTTCATGAATAGTCATTGTTACGCATTAAGAAATAGGTGTGGGTGAAATTAAGAAACACCAGTGGATATTTCTAGAACCAGAAGTTCAGTCTAGAAATACTTGTTATTATTTGGGTGTTTGTGGGTTTTTTCTTGTATATGTTGGGGGATGAGGGAGGGGGAAGAACAATGAGGAGAGTGACTAATGTAACATGTTCCTGTTCCTGTATTTTAGTTTAATTTACTTCTTTTGCTTCTAAAAATTAATTAAGAAAACAAAAGTAAGGTAACTGCATTCCCATGAGTAACTCAACTGCTTTATTATCTTTAATAATCTGAAAACTCCTGAAAACTTTTTTCAGAAGGGTTTGATTGTGGAAACACTGTGAAAATACAAATTCAGACTTGCTAACACAATCACTGAAAAAATGGCCTTAATTTTTAAAATTATTTTTATTTTTATTTTCATTTTTATGATTTTACTTGTTAAGATTGCAGATAGGAAGTTATTGAACTGTTCTTGTCACTCTAAAAGAGAGTTATATGGTATACCCATCTGGAAAAGAAAGATGATAAACTGATCCATAGAAAGTCTTGAACTAGAAGCTGAAAACATTCACTTTTCAATTTAATTTTAGTATGCATAGCATGGCCAGACTTCTTGTAACTCTGGTGTTCTTAGTGAATTTTTGATGAGGTACACTGATAGAATTCAGGATTAATTGCACTCTGAACAAAATAATAAAGAGTCAGATCAAGAAAAATGTGAAGGCTGCTCCATAACTAATGCCTTCTATTTTATTATGTTGTGTCATTATATCAGAAGTGAATGTTGATTTTATGGCAGTAGAGGACAGAATCTTCCTGTCAATATTCCATTACATTTTGTTGCCGTACAACAGATGGCAGCAGAGGGGCAGTCTGGCAAAACGGAATTTGACATGGAAGTGTCTATGAGGCAAATGTGTGGAACTGTCCTCCATGTGGAGAAAAATGGCACTCACTGACTTTCATCAACACTTGCTGAATGTTTAAGGACACCAAACAGTAGGCACAAGCACAGTGAAAGGGTGGGTGGTGCATTTCAGCAGATGGTGGTAGCAAAAGTGGCCACTTTCAATGGTGCAGATTTTCATGAGCGCTACATGCAGTCTCTCATTCATCGCTAGAGAAAACACACAGCTAATCTTGTGACTGTGTTAAAAAACAGCGTTTTGTAGTGTTGAATTTTTTTCTATGAAATAGTGTTATTTTGCTCTTTGTATTTGCTGCAGTTTCCACAGAAATAAATAAAACACACTACTTTCATAACAACCTATATACTTCTCTTTATAATGGTCAGTGATTTGTTTTTCTGCTGTGTAGAGGCTAGTAGAAACAGACAGATAATATGTTCATTGCCTGGAGGATGAGCAATTCTCTCATGCCATTCAACTGTAACCTTTCTGGCTGAAGGATAATAGAAGTCCAAAACTTTTCAGATAAAAAATGGCTAGAAAATCTTCAGAACTTATGTTACCATTCTTAATTTCTCTTTTCTGCTTCCACATAAACTACAAATGGTATTATGTTATTGATACTGAAGTTTTTTTTTTTATCTTAAAAAAAGGGGAGGAAAGATTGTTATGTAATTAAGATAAGGCTCAGTTTTCCCCTATAGCAACTGACTATTGTTGATGTTTGCATGCTCTGCATGGAATAAGGCCAGCAACACACATTAAAGAATCAACATTTAAGAAGCCATGCCTTTTAAGAAGTTATGCCATCAAAAGCCTTGCCATTTAGTTTGCTGTATTTGAAATTACGAATGTATAAGATGAACTCTTAGATCAAACACTTTGATCGTGTCTAGTAATGAGTAAAGGAAGATTTTTAAAGAAGTCACAGTCCAGGTAAGAATGGATGATTAAACACCTCCTGTTGTTTAAAGATGTACTTTTACTTCTATGCTTTAGTTCACTAAATGGATTTGACAACTGTTTTGTAAATTTCAGCCTCTCCTTTGCTTATTTTTTTCTCCCTGTTTATATAGACTATTTCACAAATAGTTCGATCAACATTATGGTAGAGAAATACATTCTGACTCAGGACCAGAGGGAACTGTTTTGGATATGTAATATATTATGTAATAATTTTTAATAACAAAACTCCTAAATCAAAATATTTCTAAGTATTCTCAAACCAAAACCACTTTATTTTGATATTATAGGATTCTCCACATATAAATTTATTATGAGTGAGCATTATTCAGTTAAAATAATGTAAAACCATATTATTTCAGTTAAAAACATATATTTCAGTTAAAATAATATAAAACCACAAGCTGATATATGCATGAGAATAAACATATTTTACATTGCTTTATTTGGCATGTATATTACTTTAAAAAGTAAATATATATACTTCATTATATTCAAATAATGCATTGATTTAAAGAAGTATTCATTACTATAAATAAAGCTTAGAATAATTATTCCTTAATTCAAAAACTAGTAACTCATTTTACTAAATGTTTATTTGCGACAGTAGAGAGTGTGTTTTTTTCTTTATAGAATATCTAAGACTAGTGACTTAAGAATGATTTATACACTCAGGACTGGCATTATGACCACATTTGCCTACAGATATATAAAATCTTAAGTTTACAGGTGATCTACACACATGTGGTTACACACCCCATGTTTCCTTTCAGATTCATCCTGTGAAAAGAATGATAATTTGTTGATCAGGATAACTGCCATAGCACTGAAAGTTTAACAGATGACAGAAGTTACATTGAAAAAGCTAATTACTATGGACTAGAAGGCAGGAATTATTATTGCCTAGACTATTGTCTAAATAATCCTGTTGCTTGAAGAGTTAAGCTTATAGCAGCATTTTTATGGTCAGTGTGAATACAAAATCTAGCCCCAAATACCAAATATATAAGGGTAGCAGATCTACGAACAAATGGGACCTAAAGGGAGACTATAAACAGGAGATCAACTTTTTACATGAGTAGATAGTGGTAGGTAAAAGAGGAATGGTTTTAAAATGAAGTAAGGGAGATCTAGAACAGTTGTTAGGTGGAGATATTTTACTCAGAAGGACAAAAAATACCGCAGAAATATCATCGTAAGACAAAATTAAAAAAAAAAAAAAGACTAACATGGAAAAAAATATACATGTCATGTGAGTCACCTGAAAACCCCTATATTCTTAAATGTTTCAATTTTGTATGGTTGGGGGGAATGAGTAACATTAACATTAATTTTACCAATTCATTATTTTATAAAAATAATAATAACTGCCATTGGGACCTAATAATCAGACTTCGTTAACTATTATTCAGAGCTTTTTTCTTTGATAGGAGTTCAGTTTTTTTCAATAATGACCTCTATTAGCACCCACATACACTGGAAGAGCAAACAAGCACTCATATCCTAGGCAACACCACTTCAAAAGAGACTGAATAGGGTGCTTTAAATTCAAATAGTAAATTTCCAAAGATGTATGAAAAAGAATTAACCTGTCCAAGAAATAAAGAATGAAAATAATGTGCAGAAATATTTTAACATGACAGAATGTTGAAACATTTCCTGATGTCCTGTTCACAGTACTCTCATGTCACTTGTGTGAATTATCAAAAATTTATGCATCAGTTTGGAATTCTATCTTATCTTTTTCAACAGGTTCTTTCAGTACAGCCTTATATATATAAGCTACATGAATAATCAGAGATTTTGCAGTCTAATTACCACCTATGATCTTGGGGATCCTTTCAACAATTCAAATGTTATAACTTCTAGAAAGCTGTAGTGCTTGAATATGAGATTCCCACATCATTGTCATGGTCACAAAGTTAAAGTCTAGGTTGAAGGCTCTGGAAAATGATTGTGGAATAATCTTTGACAGGGAAAACTTTCATATGCATTTTTAGTATAACTTAGTATTGGCCCAAAACGGGATAGCAGATAAAATCTTTAAAACTTCTGATCAGAACAGAAGTCTGATTCCTTTATATCTGTAGTCAAGAATGTATTTCAAACTCAAGGAACAAATTGTGGTGAATCCTAACAAAGACTAAGTTAACAAAATTTTGGGTTTATTTGTTTATTTTTTTGTAAGAAAGAATAAATTTTCCAGATGCAGTGTATTGATTAAACTTTTTGCACAGCCTTTGCATCTTCTCACATACCACAATTTGCTAGAACCAATACTGCATGAGATAATTCGTTAGAGTTAGATGATGCAAATTCACTAGCTCAGCGTATCCCCAGTGAAGACGTTGCACTATTAGATGTACACTATACTTTTATTCTTCTTTCTCAGCAGTTATCCTTACTGACACAGTCAGTGTTTCATCTCAGCATGAAATAACATTAGATAACATTGCATTCTGAGGAAGTGGAAAAAACAGGGCTCCACAAATGAGAATGAATTAGAAATGCTCTTGCAGTAGAGGCCCTGGAGTTACAAACAAGAAGCTGATGAATGTATTTAGCAAGGGACTTTATGTAAAATCTCTCTTCTGCTGAAAATTTCTTATTCCTTAGAATATTCTGCTTCTGAAAGGCGTTTTTTTGACAAGTGCCAAGAATAATTTCTATACATTATCAACACTTTCCTAATCAGTCTTTCTTTTGTTGTTCTTGTTTGTTGTTTTTATTTTTACAAAATGCATGTAGCCAGAGGACATGTTATAACTACTGATATTCTGAAAATGAGCATGATTGTCTGTGAAATCTAAATTTATTTTGCAGAAATACATACAATGAAAAGGTAAACAATGTGATTAAGTCTCAAAGAAAAAGAGACCTGAGGGATTATATTAATCTCACCTAACTTTGAACATTCAGTAAGGTAATATCTCAGCTATCTTATCAAGAACACTTTATAATCAATAAGAGTTTATATGATATTATAAATTTAACTTATTTTGGATACTTACAGTGGAACATGATGAACTGAGTCATAGATATAACCATAACATTCCATTACCTATAAAAACAACTTTACAGTGACTAGCTAAGTATCAAATTGTATCCCACATCAGATGAATTTAACACATAAATTCTTTTAATACTTGCTACAAAATTGTAAGCTGTTTCTTCAATACAAAGCATTCCATATAGGTGTGTTTTCTGACTTCATTCAGTCTATAGCCATACAAACCATAAAGTACTTTCGTATTTTGTATTTTTTTCAAATCTTATTTTTACTGACAATGCACTAGGAAGAGCTATAAATGCATTATATATATGTATACTTTGTATCTGATATACCTTATAAGCACAGATTAATAGACACTGATATTAGTTCTACATTACAAAGTCAGAAATTATTTTTCACTATTTTTGTCGAGTAATGCTATAGTGCATAATATGCGTGCCTATGCACATACATGCAACTAACAATGCATATAAATTTTCATTCACTGTCTTTATTTCATATACAAGACAATATGAATTCTTCAGGCTTACTCAGACTTATGTGAGGAACCACATTTTCTGTTATCCAACACCTATGAAAATTTTGTCCTACAAAATTCCCTCGTTTTTCCTATATAAGCAGTACCAGATCCCTTCTAAATGTGATGCAGTTAGGTGTTTCTTTTTTATTCCAACACCTGTTTAGATTATTTTATTTTACTGTCTTCAGCTTGCGTAACATTAGCATAAGAGTGACATGACTAAAAATGATTAAAATATTTATTTACATTTCAGGAAACACAATAGTTGAAATCCTTATCCTAATGAATTCTGGCCCTGAATTCCGTGCAGTCAGAAATCTGTTAACTAACTTTTTGCCAGTATAGTTTTTGGAATATATGCTTACAGGAGACAGTCTTCTATTCAGCAACATTTCATCCTTATCTTTGCTTCCTGATGCTGACTGAATTGAAGCAAAAGCAGGAAACTGGGCCTTTTGCTTTTCCAATAGATCTATGTGATAAAGCAAATAGTTACAATCAGATTGAAAACTGCTGGCAAATCTTTCCCATTAAGAATCATGGGGATGATTTCAGAGAATGCTGAAGCCCTAAATTGCTACTGAATGACCTGAATATTCTTAATTTTTCTCCTAGAATAAATTTTGTGATTCTTTTGTACAAAGTGGGAAAGGTTCCACAATTTCAGTGGCATTTTGAAAAGAGGCACATCTGATTAAATGAAAAAAGCTATGTGTTGAATTCCAGAATATCAGAAATGTACAGTGTCACATACTTTCACAATCATCATAGTAATACAAGTTTCAGATTATATTTAAGCCTTTTATAACTGGAACCTTTGAACATTTAATCAACTTTTTATAGTGCTAAGAATAGTATTATATTATGTAAATTAAATAATTAAAATATCAAAAATGAAATTGATAAAATTATTAACATGACACAGAAGAAACTGCATAAAATCATTAGTCTCAATACATATGCTGCTCATAACTCAGCTAATCTATTTGAAGAATTTGATTAATTCTTCATGTATATGACTTTTTGCTGCTTAAATATTTTTGTGGAGTTCATAAGTGTTTGATGTTGTTCCTAGGGTGCAGTTCATTGTCCTAAAGTATGCTTTTAGCTATCGATATGAAAGTTGCTACAAAACTTTGAAGAGTGCAAAGAATAATTACCTTTATGAGTAAAGGATCTCTAAAGCAAGATGAATCATTAAGCTTAAGCCACGTGTTCCAATAAGATTTCCTTTTTTCTTCTTTTATAACAGAAGCTTGTAAGAATCCTAGAACCTCTGATTCCACAACTTTAAGCTTAAGCTAGGCACATTTAGAATGCAATTAAAGATACCATGAATATAGGGCTTTGTGAGGCATTTTCTGCTTACTCCATTATGCAAAAAGCATTTCTCAGCACTGTTTCTACTGAATGTTTGACTTTTAGCCCTCTTTTATTATTTAAAAAATCCAAAACTTTAAAGCTGTGCAAATTTGAGATTCTTAAATCAGATGTTCTCCTGCATCCTGAAAAAAGTTTGCCTGAAGTTACTGTAGATCAGGATTAGCTTGGTTGAATGGCACTAGGTTTTAAACAATGTGTTTTCTGTAATTTTGTTTTGACTTTTTTTCACATACAGAGCATACAACTTGTACGGTACTAGTATCTAGAATGCTACTTTGCTTAGTTTATCTAGAGTTGATATCTTTTTGTATTTAAAATACAGCCATCTTTATATTACTGTATCTTTCTGTTCATTATATCATTGGCACAAAAAAAAGGAGAAAAAGTCTCAGAATTCCTTTTATTTCTAGTTTCCAGAAAGATGCTAAGCATCTTTAGAATCTGAGTGATAGCTTTCCGGCTCTGTTCTGTCATTGCAGCTGTAGACGTGGAAATTCTTTATTTTTTTAGTTCTGCTTACTACATCACAAACAAATTTCAGAATTGAAGGCCTACATTCTTGAAAAGTTTGGGCATCTTATTATGATCAGATTTGTTAGTATATCACAGGGCTTTTCAGAGCTTGGATTAAGAGTTAGTAGCTGCCTTGAAGACTATTGTAGTTAGTTTTAATTCTTAACTAATTCACATTTGTCTTCTAATGTAATTCTGAAATGTAAATGGTTTGTATCATGAAGTCTGCAGTTGCATGATTATGATAACACATCTATGTGTTAAGTAGGTAAATGGTTATTTCATACATAGAGTTTGGAAACCCCAGTTGCTCAAGTAAGTCTCTACATTGAGAAAATACTTGAGAAAAGAGAAATTTTGATAATCACCAGTGAAATAGCAAACCAAGACAACAATCTTGCCAAAGAATTAAATGCTGGCTGCAGAAGTTATGTAAGTATCCTGATTAGTAGAATGAGAAAAAACACCTCTTGGAAGTTAATTTTTTTTTTTGTTTTTTTTTTTTGCTTGTTTTTTTTGTTTGTTTTCTGTGACATCTTCAAGTAAATTCACTCATAATGTAGCCAAGACCAGGCATTCAGAAATCTTTCAAGTGAATCTGTATGGCTCATAGTAACTTTTGCTGTTGATTGGAGCAGTTGTAGAGATAATCTGACTGTAATAAGAAAGTTTGACATAAAATAGCTGCTAAAACACATTAAAGAAAAGTCTGCCACCTAGAAAACTGAACCTGAGAACTAGAAACGTTGAGGTGTGACTCAGCATCTCTTATGGAAGGCATCCTCAAGATACTACTCCATTGTAAAGACCAAAAAGAGGAAGGGAGGAATTTTTTATCACTTGAGGAAGGGGAGATCATTGTGAGGAATAAACTTTAGTTGAAAGAAGAAATATTATCTATAGATTCTAACAGGAAGAAGACCAAAACTAACAGGACCTATTTTTTACCTAAAAAGTGGTGCCCTATAAAAATGACATGATTTTTATCCAAGATGGAGCTTCTATCTGAGAAACTTCAAGTGCTAAATGTTCTCTTTTTCTTTCTTTCCTTCCTTAACAGGCTGAAGCTTCACTGAAACTTTGTGTTGACTCTGACTTAACAACATTGACTCTTAAACTCTGTAACACTCCATGCTTGGTAATGCTGATCAGCTTTGGGATGAGACTCCACTTTATTCTACTTTTGAGCCTTTTTCTGGGGACAGACTGTTTTCTTTTGATAATTGAAAATCCAGTGGTCATTTTCCTTTGTGGTAATTGCTTTATTTTTTACTCATGTGGTGGTTGGTTTTCTTTTTGGTAATTATTTTTTATCTGTTTGGTAGTTTATTTTCTTTTATTGACACACACGCTACCTTCTTTCCTCCTTCTAAGATCTGTTTGATGTAATTGGTAACAGTAATTCTATGAGCATGTATTTATATAATCTGTCATAAGTCTAGTCTTGACATGTTTGCATTTTTACTGTTGTAATATTCTTGCTAGTTGTACCAGAAATGCTAAGTCATGGCCTGAAATAATGGCTGAGCACCTGGCGAGAAGGCAAGGCCAACCAAGAGGAGCTCAGGGGCAGGCAATGAACCTAAGTGACCAGCAGGGGTGGATCCTGGCTCCACCCCTTTCCAGACCTCATTAAGCATTGGAAGTGGAAGTTAGGGTGCTTTGCTTGTGATCTCTGCCTACTTGAGGCCTTCTAAAGGTAAGCAGTTTTTCTTTTTTTGTTTCTACGTCTGTGGCTGCTGCATTTGGGCTTGTTCTCATTTGCTGGAACCTAGGATTGTGTCACTCTGGTATTATTGCTGTATTTTCCATCACATTATAGCGTTACGGTATTACACTACCAGTGAGTTGTGTTGATTTATAGTAGACAAAAATATTTAGTGAACAAAACCTTTATATTTTTGAATATCACAGAATACTATATCCCTGATATTTTATAATCACGAAGAACCCTTAAGCAAGGTAGCTTCCTTTCCCTTTTGATCTGTGAGAGCTACTTAGAAAGCAGAAAAATAAACAGCCTCTGCTGGATTGACTGGAGGGGAATTTAGAAATCTAGAAGTCATTTCACATTGAGACTGGATTTATTTCATAGTTATGCAATAACAACTGTGTTCTTTATTATTATGGTACTTGTATATTAATATTATAGTTGTATTGATATGGTACCATCAAGTAAACTGTATAAATTTATAACTCAACTGATCAGCATAAGTTAAAGTTGCTCATGTTTTAAAAATTATATATGCCTACTAATGTATATATTGATTGCTTTATTTGGGCTACACAGCTGATAGTGTGAGAAAGTATACATTTTAGCTAAGCAAGATTTTTCTGGAATGAAAAAGAGTGTAAGATCAATACTGTAGTAGGGCCAGAAGGATATAGGTTACTGGAAGAAGACTATTTAATGTAGTGTACAAAAATAAATTGACAAAAAAAGTAAATTAGCAAAAGTCAATTTCTTACACTCTGGCTTTTCAGTCCTAAAGGAATTGGATTCTGAAAGCATCAGAAATTAAAAGCAGAGTAAGAAACTCTTTGATTAAATGCAGACTAAAGTTTGTAAAAATCACTTATTGCTAGTTATTTGCAATTTGTTAGGAGTAATTTGCATCAGTTTATTGATCAAACAAGCTTTGGAGGGCAGGGGAATTAAGCTTCTGTCTAGTACATATGATCTGAAATATTTCAATAGACAGCTTCAAAAATTTTAAATTAGCTCAAGCACTTGCAAAGGTTATTTATTTAATTTTTTTAGTAATAAACTGGCCTGACTTATGCCTGAGATACCAGGACCATTTTCCAGACTGAGAAAATACTGTGGCATTATATTTTGCCTCTGAAATTGAAATCTGGGAATGATTTTTATTTATACAGCCTTATTTTGTATAGTAACTTAACAAAGTAAATTTTAGTGGAATAAGACAGGGGTGCAGCTGCTTTCCTCCTTGAAAGCAAGTGACTTCTGTCAGTTCAAGAAGGCTGGGTTGTGTGGTTTTATCCTCATTTTTGGTGGGTATTTGTCCTATTGCGTAATGAATGACAATCTAGCATGATTAATAGACTTTGCACTTGAAACACTCAGGACCAGAAGAATAGAGGTGTTGGAAGCCAAGTCTGCGGAGCACGGAGTGGGACGCATGGAGAAGCTTGCTGTACAGCACATGTAAGTCATCTTTATTAAAGCAGTGTGCCTCATTTAGAATCCAGATTGGCATATAACCAATATAAGTCTGAAAAATGAGCCATATGCTTTCTGAGTACTGGATTTAGGCAACGCCTGTAGCTACTACCTGCACTCCAATAACTCGACCTGCAAAAATGTAATCTGATAGTTGCATTGATGAAATGAAAAATCATGGGTTTTGGAAAAATGCATTTTCAATGTACAGCAAAAATATATAGTAGCTACTATGAGCATAAAGGATTCTGCCAGTTTGTTTGTTTGTTTGTTTGTTTCTTGGCACAATTGAAAAGGAAATATTGTTCCTGAGTGGTAAGATGCATGTGTGATGCTGAAGAGGTGCCAGTGAAGTTTCTGCAGTGCGTCATGCATTGTCCTGTTTAGAAACATAAGGTGCACATTATTAATGATAAATAGCCTTGACAAATCTTTAGATTGATTTATGGAGAGGTTAATTAGAATGGGGAATTTAATTGCCCTGTTTGAAATTCAGTTATAAAGGTTCCATCCAAACAGTTAGTATTCCATAATAATACCTTAAGTTGAACATTTTTAAATTCTTTTTTTGGTAAAAATATTTTTGTTGTCATGATGTACTCATCACAGACATTGAGTAACAGGATACTTTTTTAAGAAGAACTCAGTCAGAATGTTTCAAATAAGTTTTATTTGCCAAAACCTTTCATGTAACAACTAAACCCAATGTTTTATGACTAGTAGTTTTTCAGTGAATCTTATACAAAAATCTTGAACGCATTTTTGAATGAGATATCACTACTACTCACCTGCAAAATACATGCAGAATGTTAGCAATAAAATGTAGTGTTATAGAATCATAGAATCATAGAATCACCAAGGTTGGAAAAGACCTAAAAGATCATCCAGTCCAACCGTTCACCTATTACCAATAGCTCCCACTAAACCATGTCCCTCAATACAACGTCCAGTCTTTCCTTGAACACCCCCAGGAATATACGAAAACTCAGCATGTGAAAACGCCATTAGTCCAAGTACTGGTAAAGGTTAGTTATAGCTACTGCATAGCAGCTCACTAATGGGATTTTTGGATGAGAAGCTTGATGCTACAGTGAGAATCAGAATGAAAGTTCCATAATTGGTAGTTGCTGAATGGTTGTTCGTAATGTCACATTTTTCCCCTCTGCAGAAATGTATGATAGACAGCAATGGCCAACTCTTCTTACTAAGTCAGAAATCCTGAATCTTTTGAAAACAAAAAGGGAATTTCACAACCAGTTTTGATGCAGAGTAGTTTTTATATTTTAAATATCTTAATATTTTACTGAAATACAAAATCAGGAAAAGGAAAATGCTAAAGAACTAAACATATGTCTGTTGATTAAAATTCCAGTAACTTAAATCTACATGTGACTGGAAGTACTAGGTTTCCATTGAAGTTAACTGTCGCATTTGCATGACTCTTTGAGATCCATCTCCTGTGAGCAGAAGAGGAAAAACCTGCACTTCTGGCTAGAACACTGTGTATAGGCCTTTTTTTCTAATATTTCAAACATGCACTAAGCATTTTTACAGTAATTTCCATGCATTAATAAAAGGACCGTAAATACTTAAACATCAGTAATCCCTACTTTTTGCGACAAAAACATGTCATACAAGCTTTTTGAAATTAAGATTTCTTTTTATTTAAACATTCTAAATTCTTCAATTCATGTTTACATTAACAAATGGTACACAATACAGAAATAGCAGGAAGTTCAATTTGTTTCTCGCTTGAAAATCTACCTTTACGCATGCAACTGCAGTCCACTGTAGTAAATAAGAGCAACGAAGTGCAGTTTAAATTCATTTGATGTTTATAATACTTAACAACCTTATTTTCTTTCTTCTTTAAAGTACTTCAATTTTGCACGCTTCAGACATTCTCAACTAGAGGCATGTTACAAAGTCCCATGGATATGTGCTTAACTCCATGCACATAAATTTTATAAAATTACTTACGTAATTAAAAGAAAATATTGGTATTCCATGCTTGAGAATTACAGTATTATGTAAATATGACTAGAATAATTATTTCATTGATTAACACATGCTTTTGAAATCCTCTGAGAGGAAAAATAATTTGTGATACAGAACACTAAAGATGAAGCAGAAATACAGATGCAAGGAATTTCCTTGTCTTCCTATCTCAGACTTGTTATCTTTTCATTATTTCAGTTTTTACAGACGTGACTGGTATCAGTGTGTATTTTCAGAGTAAAATCTGTAAGTCTTTCATTGCAACTTGGTTCAGATTTAGTATCAGGAAGGTACCCAGTGGCAATAAAAACAATGTTATAAATGGAAGATATGAAATAGTAACGCATCTTTGACTACATCTTTTTTTGTTGCTGTTTGTTGTTTTGGTAATATGCTAAGGCACAAATTTCATGGTTTGTAGTTGGATATTTTTCCTTTATAATTACAGAAAAACTCTTGCCTGTTTCTGTTACAGTAATTAAAATTTCACTTTACTGTGCAGCCATCAAAATTTTACCTCGTACACAGTTGCAAACATTTCTGCTCTCTCAAGGGAAGAACACCTTATATATGTTCCCATTCTGTCACTTAAAATGATTAAAAGATCCAGATTACTGCTAAATAAGTATACAGTAACATTTCATTTCTTTGACTGTTTTCTTTGGTATTATAGTCAGAACACCACAAAGGTTGCTAAAATGAACTGTCTTATGCATTAGAACAAAATGCTCAACGTTTAATAGTGAAAGGGACTACTGGACACAATTTACAGTCTTTCTAGATGGACATATGTGATACAGTGAAGACCCCTATTCCATTTCCCTTTAACATTTAGCAGGATTTTTTTTTCTTTCCTCTCTGTGTGGATATCTGTAAAACATAGATTTGAGATGATTCTTGAATACTTGAAAAACCTGCTTTCATTTTTAGAGAATATTTCACTTGTTCTCTTAGAAGATTAAAGTAGGTAAGTCATAGAGATATTTAAAAAGTTGTATTAGCATACTTCATAATACAGCACAGTTTCTGCAGATGCACATAATTTCTGGGCTGTGAACTAGCTAGGAAATTGGGACATTTAACAGATCACTGTAACTTCTGTGGTCTTCTGAGATCATCTTGCAAGGGATACTCGTCTTTCAGTAAACACTGGAAATACTGCATGTAGTACTAACAAAGCTGACCCTCTCTAGGAACCTTCAGAGCCATTCTTTCTTTTCAAAGCAAAGATGTAAAAAATATGGGGATCAGTTGGAACTGAAACCAGTGTTCGCACAGATACCCACACAACATTCTTCAGGCCCGTGTCTCCTTGAGAATACTACAGTAGTTTTGACATTTCAAATAATGATTTTACAGTGTCAAATGATACCCCTGATAACTTCAAAATTTTTGCTAATTTGTTCAGTTACTTATATATTTGCTGTCATGACCAGATGTGAAACAAATTCACTGTGAAAAGGAGAAATAGCGAAGACTTCAAACATTTTCACTAACACTTATGAATTTTAAATCAAAGCTATAATAGATTACTTTTATTTTGGGTGTTCAATTACTGTTTTTCTGTTGCTTAATAATTATTATTAATTTGTGGTCTCTTCAAACCCAAATGGATTTTCTGATTTTCCTCACTAGTGATTTGGTGTAGACCACAACGGTTACTGAAAAGTAACAGCATGTAATTACTACATGGAAGTTTTTCTATGGTTCCCCAGAGGGCAGTATCTCCTAGTTCCATTGTCTTTATATCATGTTACAAATTATTGATACATTTTTGGTGTCAATACGACTCGAAGAAAAAGTGATCTAAGGCAATGTATTGTGCTAGTGAATTTTTGGGTAACATTACTGTGCCTAGAAATGTCAGACTTTTGTATTCAACTGAAGTAAATACTACAAATATTTTCAGGAATTTTTGATACTAAGTCCTAAAGGCATCCTGTAGATCTCATGAGCTGTACATATCCCCATTGCCAGGAGAAAGAACAGGTATATTCACTTTCAAACATCACCAATCATCAACAATTAATTAGTAGTAGTAGTAGTAATAATAAGTACCTTAAAAAGCAATAGCCGTAGTAGAATATAATCATTACATTTCTTTCATAGAGCTAGTAAAGATAAGAAAAACTATGGAAAATATTGATCCAACACAAAGCATTTTTTGAAGAGCAGATAAAGAGGCTATAAACAATTACAGAAAATATTTTTAAAATTCATTTAATGAAACCTGCATGTAGGTTTTATTAAATAGTAAATGCAAGTACAATGGAATGTTCCATTGTAATTTCATCTATTTCTCTAGGTTGTTTTTTTGTGTGTGTGTGCGTGTGCATGAAAGGCAATGAAAACTTCTAAAAGAATCTATCTTACACTGCCAATGCTGTTTCTATTTTCTGTTTCTGGTCTCATATCAAACAGATGATTTTCAGATTGAGTGACAAAGAACAACAAAAAAAAAAAAGTGTGTCCAAACAGCCAGTGAGGTAAGGAGCTCAAAGTACATCTAGGTGATAATGCCCTTAGTATTAATCCCCTGAAAATCTATGTTCTGAAGGAAAGTCTGGAAGCAAGATTGCATGGTATTTAATATAAGGCAACGAAATTGTGCTGCATCTTCTATTGATTTCCCTATATTCTCTTCAGTTACTAGGCTACTTTCTGTAACTGTTATAGATGCCTTAAGTGTTTACATATTTCTTTATGAAATACAGAATGCTGAAATTTATTTATTTCTGCATAACATCTAGTTATTCTTAAAAAAAAAAAGTCAACTTCTGCTATTCACCATATTGCTGATAAAGTACTCATTATATCCGTATTTATATTTTGCCCTTTAATGGTATTTGCTATTTCTTAATGACATTTACACAATATATTTATATTTATTTGCCATATAGCATTTAGTTATCACTTATGTAGTGCTCTGCCTTTACTAGAAGTCTACTTCAGAACAAATGAGGCTTTATAGTAAGAAGAGGTACAGAAAAAAGCATTCATAAAAAAATCAAATATTGGAAATGTAACTGAATACAGTTTTGGGACTAGGTTTTGACTGCATTCTACTTCGCTGTTGTAAAAGTTTTACCTCACCCTACGTGTTAATGATATTTTAGATTAAACTGTGTATACGGAACTATGGAAACTATGGTTTAACAAACTTCAAAAATATTAATTTTTTAATCAAAACTTTTCCTCATCCAAACTGATTAAAAAACCTTGTACATGAAAGAGAATTCTTGGAAAATAATGTGAAAGATAAAATTTCTCAAAAAGAATAGATGTTCCTATTTTTCAGGCACGTAGCATTTTAAATTAATTGTGCATTATATTTTGCGGATGACTTTAGTGTATTTCCATGTCATTGTAGAGGAAAAATCCTTGTTTCACAGTCCAAGGATTTTGAAGCACCACATCTTCATGATCAGTAATCGAAATCAGTAGCTTCAGAACTAAGATGTGCAGCTAGATTACTTGATTTATGTTCAGTGAAAACAGTTTGCAGATCTATTTATTATCACCTAAATATATCTTTACTCTTAAAATTGAAAGAATATACTAGTTAAACTATACATACTTCCCATGTTCTTTGCACCTTTAAGAGTATGTAGGGTTCAATCTGATGTGATTAGAGTGAGCGGAAGAAAGAGGGGATAAATGTCAAAGCATTCACACAGCGCTCTTCAGCCATATTTCACAGAGAAATGGTTTCCAGACAGGAGAAAGTGAAAACGGCAGCCGATTAGAAAATTGAAGTCAGTTTGATCAATGTAGAATGCTGTTCAAGTATTGCATGTCACACATCTTGCACAATCAAAAATGCCTTTTATATTAGGTGGTTAAATAAATTGTTGCAACTTTCAAGACCGCTACAGAAGCTGAATAATCTGAAATATCACAGAAAATAATAAATAAAATTTTTACTATTTGCATTCTAAATAATAAGAATTAGCTGTTTTACTGATGAAAATGCTACCTAAAGATTCTTTGTCAATTAGGAAACTGTCTGCACTGCATGTTATCATTAGTTCGTTAGTTAGTATTCTTACAGTCACTTCTAGGACTATGATTTCTTCTTCCTTCTATGCCCATACTCTGTCAATAACACTGAGAAACCACTTATTTTAAATGAAAGGGCATTTTGGAATTAATACTTAGATTGGAATTGAAATTTGAATGTTTTTATTACATGATAACATGAGAAATGTCACACTGTAGTAGGTAATTGTTCCGTCTATCCAGTGGCCTGTGATTGTGTCTCCTGTGCCTTCAGGAGATGTTGTCAAAAGAGAATACAGAATCCTTGACAATATCCTCCTACAAGACATTCTCCCTGTTCCTTTCCTAACATCTGCAGATTCTGGATTCAGGGAAAGCAGACATTCACTCTCCTTTTTATGCATTTGTGAATGTGTCTGTGAAAGTATATGGCTCCCTTATTAAATTTACTGATATTTCTGCCTTTACAACCTGACACCTGATCTACTGAGTGGCAACTCTGACCGTGGGAGGCTGGATGGAACAAGATGTAGTCAGTTTACTAAACCAACTTATAGAGACTACCTCCACAACCTTATGGGTTAGTAAAATTCAAAATTTCTCCTACAGTGGGATTTGATGAGTAACAGCTTTATCGTCTCCACAGCCATGCTCTTTTCAGTAGTGCCCAATGCCAGGACAAGAAGTGAGCAAAACCTGAAACACAGGAGATTCTATCTCAACTGTCATCTATGATTCTGTGATATGGAAGAAATTAAGATATTTGCAGAAATGGAAAAGCAGATAACTGCGTTCTCCACAGACTTCTTCATCATGTCTTCCATTATTTACTTTTGCATTGTCACTACGCATTTTGCTGAACATTCAAGACAAATGTCAAAAATGTCTTCAGGATCTCTTTCCTGACTTGAAAATGCCAGTGACATATGCAGCACTGTATAAACATTAGTTTACATTTCCCTTAATTCATATGAATATGTTACTTTGTATTTATCCATGCTGAAGTTATCTGCCATTTTTTTCACTGTGTTTTGTGAAGTCCTTCTATAATTCCTCCTTATCAATATGATACACAAATGCTCAAAGTAATTAAATATAATCTTATAACTCTCCAATCACTTTTTCTTAAACAAACAAAAATATATTTGTTTATTTTAATTACAGAAGAAATCCAAATTGTGGATTGAAATCTACATATTCTAGGAGAAAATAAAATGATACAAAAACAATTTAAGAATCATCAGGAAAAAAACCAAAACCTCTACAGTGAAGAATGCGCAGAAAGGAGGAATTACGAAAATGAAACGTTGCAAGCCTTATCAAATTAATGAGACAAGTTATGTTATTAAACAAGATATTTTAGTTAATTTAACAGTACTTTGAAAGTATACTTTGAAAAATCTAAGGTTCTCAGTAAGAAAGAATGATGTGATTCACCTTTTTTCAACAGGTTTTACCTTGAATCACTATGATTAATCTTATCTGGAAGCCTAAAGATAAAATCTGTGCACATAATTTATAAGCTATTTGATAATGAAAATGTATATACCTGTAAAGTCTAGAACACATTTATGTGAGTATAGGAATTTAACCATGCCACCCAAGTTTGAAAATCTAGCTACAAATCAAGATATTGCGAAACAGGAATTAGATACATACAGGCCTGCACATTATTGGTTAATCTGATATATTACTGAATTTAATTACCATGATATTATGAAAGGTATTTTACTGACATTGAGCACCCATCCTTCAATTAGTGCTTTCCAAAATTATTTTTATTATTATTATCCAAAATTATTTTAAGAATATTTTCTGCTACTGGCAGTCATTTTCATACCTTATGAAGCTCTAGGGCCTGGAATCAGCTTTTGGCATATACTTATGGCAGTTCTTTGCTTCTACTGATGTTTCCTCATCCATCCAAAAGCAGGCATATCAACCTCATTCTTTTCTCTGCTGTTACAGTTATGCTAAAATATATGTCATGAGTTGAGAAGAAGCAGGGAATGATTTTCAGCATGAAAGTCCATTCTCTTGCCATTCTCTAAATGATAGCATAATCTATGATATATATATACATCACAATTTCTAAGACAGACATAAAGGGTAGTTGTTCTGTAGTACAATTAGATGAATATCATTGCTCTCATTTGTCCCCTTCTGTTTATTACTTCCGAAGACACATCTAGTTTTTACTTTAGTCCTTTAAATATGGAGGGGAAAAAAAGAAGTTTAAAGGGTATTATATAGCTCCAAATGCCAAGCACACAGAAGCTTATACATAATTATAATACCAGAATCAAGATTGACTTTATCTCTTTTGGTGAATGCCATATTACATTTTTTAGATTTAAGACAAGGGTGTGCTTTTTTTATCCTCCAAATCCCTGTCTCATTCAGTTTAGAGGAAGATAGTCCTCATTAATAAGCAGTGTTCTTTTTTTTCTTTTTTGTCATCATCTTGTGTAACAGTCTGTATGCAGCTTTATTCACCAAAGATTATTCAAATCCTGTCCCAAAGATAGAATTATTTATTTATTCATAGCTTATGTATATACTTATGTATATACACATATATAGTGATCATAGTGCAGCACCAAATGTTTCAGCAATATTACAAAACGTTATATTCAAAGATATGGAATGTCTTCCATATTGGGAGTTATTAAGGTGGGAATATGGAAGCTGCAAAGAGTCAGACAAGGGGGATACTTTAAAAATTCACAAACCATGACTGGCTCAGTGAAGTGCCGTAGGAACATACTGGAGCAGTTTTTTCAGGTACATCAACTGAAAAATATTGTTAGGAATTTTGTCTACCCCTTAAGATGCATTAAACACATTTGTGTTTATAAAAAGATTTATTGAAAAATGCATTTGCCAGCGTCTTCCCTCCTTAAGCAGTTCTGAGTCTACAAAGATGCCACACAATCACAACTCATATGAACATTTGCATTGGGTACCTTAACCTTGATGTTTTGTTCATCCTTCATTCTCCAGTGTCAAATATGATAACCAAAGGTGTCTCCTGAGCACTCAAAGTAAGAGCTTGTTACAAGGCAATGCTGCAGCAATTCTTTTCTCTCAGCAAGGGGATTTTCAGCATTTTAAATAGTTTTGTTCAGTTCCTGGCTGGAATGGGCTGTATCCAGAACAGGTCAGCTCAGCCTCTTTTCACAAAGACCCTGAAGCCAACAGCAGGGTGCATAGGACAGTGACAGCAGTGGCTTGTTTTCCAGGTCACCAGTGCACGTATTTGACCACACTGCCCATATTATTGACCCATGAGGAACTCCGTTCACAGCTTCAGACCACTCCTCACACCTTTGAAGCCTCATGGTGAGACAAATTTTCACCAATTTCATACCCTTTCACATTTTCCTGAAAAATAGTTTTTGACTATAATGTGTTAGCTGAAAGTGTTTTTTTTTTTAAATGCAAGCTTATCAGTAAAGATGAGAGCAAAATTTTTAAAACTACAATAAAGTGGTAAAAGTGATGACTTATCAATGAAGGTAGAAAAGAGAAATAAACTGATTACATCAAAAAAGATTTTTATTACAGTATGTTAGGTATGTAATATTTCTCTCCTCACCTCCTTAAAAAACGTGGTGTATATTCAGCCCACCTGCACTTGCTGTTCTGCAGTCTAAAATAATACACCAAAAACCTTTTGGAAAGGAAACCTAGGTGCTGGGTTCTAGCAGAAAACAAGAACGATGCTAATTTATCAAGGCTATGTAAATGACAGGACTCCTTATGCAGGGTATGTGTTTTGTAAATGTGAATTTGCTGCTTATATGTATGACCTAAGTATCCGGCTTATAGATTTCTATTCACAAGAAATGTTGACAGTGGATTTTCTTTCTTTCTCTGTTTTTAACTGTGCAAAGAAATCATAGAATCATAAAAAGTCCCCAGGGATGGGGGCCTCAAACACATTTATGTTATGCTGCCTTCTGACAAATATTCACTTATGCTGAACTTCCCTTACCCTCAACTCATGCTAATTTGACCTCCCTCACTTTCTCCACAATCTTGTTCAAAATCTTTCTTTTCTGCTGATTTTGGCATCTGAAACAGCAAATCTCTAACTCAATTTAATTTCATTTTAGAGCTTAGCTGAAATCCTACATTTTTCACAGGTTTACGCCTCCAACTTTCTCTCCCCTGCTGCTACTGTTTGATTTGTAGTTTTACAGCATGCAAAGCATAATTGCATACTTTATACTGAAGATACTAGGGAAAAAAATATTTTTTTATTTTTAGAGGAGTTTTTATATTTTATTTTTAAAGGAGTTTTCCTTATTTTGCTAGTACTTTCTTTTAAAAGGTATCCAAATTGCCTCATACTTTTGGTTTCTTATATGTCATTAAAATCTTAACTATATTTCTTGCACAAAATAGTGTCTGAATTGAGGTAATGGATGATTAAATTATTCACATTAAAAAAAAAAAAAGTTTTGTTTTTAATCACAGTTTTCCTAATTTATGTTGATCCAAATCTCAGCTACGGCTGTAAAAAAGTATAACAGCTAACAAAGGGACATATTCTTCATCTGAATTCTTTGCCTTAAACAGGAGATTAAAAAGGATAATATAATCTTATCCTCATATTTTCTCATATCCTTGACATCTGTGGCCGGACTGCAGAGAATGGGAGATAACTGCTGCTATAGAGTTTTTACAATACCAATCTGACATAATAAGGTAATTTTGCTGTTATATCTTTCGGAGTTCTCTCTGCCTGCCTTCTTTAAGAATTATTTTTTTTTCCTCAGGAGATCCTTCTTCAGACACATTTTATTAGTGACAGCATGCATTTCTTTGCATTCTTTGGTTAAAATATATGCCACATTTCTTAATAACTAAATATTTTACCAAAGAAGACAACATGCATTATGTTCTTGAAATGCACAGACATTTATGTGTAGGTCCCCAAGCTCCATGTATGTGATTGAGGGCAAAATATAGTAATTTTTCAAGCCAGCTTTTAATTGAATAATGGTGCATTAAGCTCATGTGGTGTAGTGGTAAGTATACAAAAAAAAAAAAAAAAAAAAAAATCCACAAGACTGTAGTGACTACAGAACATCCATGCATTTCAAATTGGGAAGATGTAAGAAAAAATCTAAGTCTTGTCAATCACATAGAATGAGGTAATGAGATTATGCAAAAATGTGGTTATTAACACTTTAGTGAAATATGCCAAAACACTGTGTGAAATAAGCCCTAACTATGATATACTATTTAGAAAAGTTATTTTATTCTTAAAAAAATGATTAAATAGTAAAATAGTAATCCACTTACAGAACAAAATCCAAATATGCAGACTATGTAGCTTCCATTTCCAGGATGCAATCTACATTGCATATCTTAGTTAATATATTTCACTGAAGATAGTTATTTCATTTTCCTATAATTGATAACCGAAAATGTGGCTAAAATGTAGAAAGAAACTGGATGCTTGGTGGGTATTTTATTTAGTTGCTTTTTTTTTTCTTTTTTTTTTTTTTTTTCGCCAGAGGCTGTTTCACTGTAAGCTCTAACAAGCAAAGTATTTTCTGTTCCTTGCTGCATCTTTTGTTTTTTATTCTACATTTTAACTTTGATTCAGCTTCAGAATCTCAGTCTGCAAATTGTTCACAACTCTTAATTTACTCCTAGGCTTAGTTCTGGGAAACCTGGAAGTAGAAGTGGATGTAGATATTGCAAGCACACGTAACCTACAACTCCTATGGATATAGTCCTAGTCTATTTCCCCTTTTTATTTATTTATTTTTATTTTCTACCTGAAAACTATGAATGATAGTCCATAAGCCTAATGTTGGTTATTCGGATGCTACAGATCTGAATACTGTACAAATAGTAACAAATAAAGCAATGATGTCCTTTGCAGACTATGCAGTCAAGTTATTATTTTATTGTTGTGTCATCACTAGCTTCACCAAAGGACTATCACTGCAGTGTTGTGCCTTGCAGGGCTCTTTCTAAATAGAGATTATTCATGCATAAATTATTCCAGCAGTTTGTAGTACATGTATCCACACTGAACTTACGTTTTATTAGTTTCTGGTTTCTTAATATATTTGTTTTGCTTAAAGTTATTTAAACTGAAATCAGTTTAAAGGCTAGTCACCATCAACAAAATGGCCCATCAAGAATAAGAGGAATAATAAGGCCATGAACCTTGAGTAACCTAATTATTGAGGAAGGCCATTGAATTGACTATGCCTAGGACTTGACTTTGAAATCATTTTCCAAAATTTTGGAAAAGTGAATGAAAGGGACACTAAAAAACAGACTGCATTGTGGAAGTCTCTGACTTGTTACTCAGTGACAAGATATGAAGAAAAAGATGAATTAGCAAATTTGTATATATTACAGAATTTTTTTAACTGGAACATATTGTCTTTGATGATCTGAGAAAGAACTTTCAGTTCTCAGCAAGCCACTGTCTCTTTCAGATGATATAGGCAATTGAAACAGAAATGATTAAACAAGAACAGTTTGGAGATATTCTTAATATCTCCAAACTAATGTGGAACTACTGTGTAATTTTTAAACTGTTAAGCTGTCAGGAAAAAGCATGGAAAGGAAAAGGATCTGTCTCCAAATGTTCCTTTTTTTTTCTTTTTTTTTTCTTTTTTTTTTTGTAAATAAATTTCAAATTGTTCATAATTATAGAAAGACAGGAACGTAAGACGGTCTGAAAATGATATATAATTTAATCCAGCATAAATTGTTCAACCTGAGGAAAAAAAGAAGGGCAAAAAAAAGGAGCCATCTGAGGTAGCAGTTTGCCAATATGAGTAAATAAATGAGTTAAAGTAAGGAAGTCATGATCCAGGCTCTTCTCAGTTGTCCTCAGTGATAGGGCAAAAGGTAATGAAAAAACTCTGAAACAGGCAATTTGTTCTGAACACAAGGAAACACTGATTTACTGAGAAAGTGATTGAGAAGTGAGATTTTGTGGAGTCTCTGTCCTTGAAAATATTCAAAACCTTAGTGGACACGATAGGCAATCTGCTCTAAGTGACTGGGCTTTGAGCAAGGTGAACCAGATGAAGTTACTTTTCAATCTCAGGGATTCTGGGATTCTGTGAGACTATGGGAAAGAACTACGACACAAATTTGCAACTGTTTTTAAAATGAAGACTGATTCTAATTCATCTTGCATTCAAATGTATCCAATAATTGTTAAACTCATGAGATTAACTGGTTGTTTCAATAAAGTAATAAATGAAAAATTCTATGGGAAGTCCATACTCTATCAAAGTTTCACAGGTGAATATTGGGAGAACTGTGACTTTAGCTGGAATATTCATCATACACAAAGATTATTCGATTTCATACTTGAAAAAGATAATGAGGATGAAAAATAGATTTTCAAATTTCCAGTTCCCCTCAGAGTATAACCTTAAGAGCTGCTTCTAATTCTACAGTGAGTTATCAGTAACCATTACATATGACTCAGAATATGTAGCAGTTTTCTTGAATTCTGTTTATTTTTATATATTTATTTCTGATGTACTACTTACTATTTTAAATATTTTCTCAAGAAGTAACGTTTAGATGGTAATTGATTTTGAAGAAATAGAAATGAGTGAATTCTGGAAATATAAAGAAATACACATAATTGTAGCACTGAACAAATAGTATGTAGCAGATCTCTATAAAATAAGTTTTAAAAATGTGAAGGAATTGAACATAGACAGATACAGTAAAAAAATCATTTTTTATTAGTAGATGCAGAATTGAAGGTACATAACTAATTAAAAAGAATAGAAATAAATATTTGAAATCTTTATACATGCGATTTAATGAAGAAAAAAAATTAGCTTCTTTTCCATCACAAGTCACTTCCAACATTTCTTGTTTGTATAATATTTGATTTGTTTGTGCTGGAAATTTCAGCAACTTCACCTTCAGTTGTCGGTCTTTCTTCTGCCCTTCAGATGAATGCAGCATTTGCAGTTATGAGCTTTCTCCTGAAGTTTATCATAAATATCTGCCCAAGATGAAAAAGTTATTTGGGAATTTTATCTGAAAAGTTGTGTAATTGTGAAAATAAAACTTTCAAAAATATTTCAGGTCCAGGCAAATAAGTTTTGCAATGAATTGACACCCACTGTACCTGGATTCTATTCTTATTTAAAAAGAGTTAGTTGTATTCAAGCTGAGTTCTCTGGGACCAGATTCAGGTCATAAAATAGCTATTTATTTTACTATTTTTTTGTTATAAAAATGAAAAGTGCAACTGAAATGTAAGTTTCATTTTGATATTACTGTAAATGTAAAATACAATGCAAAAAAAAAAAAAAAAAAGGTTCTGAGTAGACAAAAGAGAGAAAGAAACATTGGAATGCTCATTTCAGTAGGAAATTGAGGTATAGTTAGTCTAACTGTATTATGTGATTATATATGAAGTAGAGTACTGAGTACTGAGTATTAAAATAAGAAGATAACCAACACAGGTCATTACAAGCCACAAAAACAAACAAACAAAAGTAAAATACTGTAAAATGAAAAAAGTTTATTTTGAAATCATGAAAAATATAGGCAGTATAGGCAACATCAGAAATAGAAATACAAAATGTTTCTGTATGAAATACAGCCACCTCAGAAATAATAAGGATCTTACAAGTTATTTAGGACTTACAGGAAACTAGATCTGCCTCTAGATAGTTTACCTCTAAAATGATCAATGATTGCTGTAAAAAATAAATAATTTAACCTATACAGCCACACAGGTGACCAAGGCTTTCTAAAGTTTTGTTGTTTTCTATTTGTTTTTGTTTTGTGTTGCACTAAGATTACCTCTCTCAACAAAGCATCCTTTGTTACATGTATCATTGTCTAATATTTTCCAAGCATGGATTTTTCATTTCAAGGTATCATGACAAATGAAGCATTTCAATTTTCCTTATTTTATAAACAAAACAACAAAGTGCTCTGTGATAGTCATGAAAAAAACATGAGCTGGAAACATTGCAAGTTTCTAAATCTTTTGTCTCATTAAAGGACTCTCTGGCTGAGCTGCCATTTTTTGTCAATTTAGAATGTATTAAAGAAATAAAAGATGGACTCCCTACCTCACACACCCCTTTTTGCATTAGCTCCCCATCTCTTAAATGAGGAAGCCTTTCTGAGAAACAGTATTCTCCCATCTCACTACTACCCTGCAAAGGCTGGGGAGCACAGTTAATTTTTGAAAATTTTGGGGGTATTGACTTACATGGACGAGATGACAGAAAGATAGAGACTAGCTTTTAATCAGAATGAAGATTCTGAGATGCTAAAGGGCAGACTGAGAAGAGTGACAAGGTTGGTTATGGTTAAAATTGCTAAATGGCAACAACTTGCAAAAGTAGACAAGTAGACACGTCAAACGCAACCCCTAAGAAATACTCTATTTCTTCCCACAAGTTTTCTCTTTCATCATCATAATTATTTCATGTAGTCTATATTATGTAATGTAGATGTTTGAGTGGATTAGGTTGCTCTAGAGAATTCTGAACACTGAAAAAATTCTTCTGCTGTGTAGCGGTCTGTACCATTATTTGTGATGTTTGTGATTTAATAGCTAATAAAATGTAGTTTTGGGGTTTTCTCCCTAGTATGTTTGTCTTCTATGATTTTATCATAGAATACAGTGACTTTTATCATAGACAGCAGTGAATTATAGAATCACAGATAATTTCACCCCACTCACAACAGAAGCATGAGGACAGCAATGTGCAGTGCAGGGACTGCTTCTGAGCCAGGAGATGAGCAGCATGAGGAGAGAAATGCCTCCAGCACTGAAGGATTGGGACATCACAGCCATTGGGTACTGTGAGCCACCTGGCAGCGCTGCCCAGAGGTACTGGAACAAGTTACCCAGAGAGGCTGTGGATGCCCCTTCCCTGGAGGTGTTCAAAGTCAGTATGGGTGGAGCCCTGGTAAATCTGATGAAGTAGTTGATCTAACGATTGGCAACCCTGTCTATGGCAGGGGAGTTGTAACTTGATGATCCTTGAGGTCCCTTTCAAAGCAAGCCATTCTATGATTCTATGACCTTCCTTTCTCATTCTGTACTTATTAGTGTTGTGGTTTAACCCAGCAGTCAACTAAGCACAACACAGCCTCTCATTTGCTCACACTTAGTGGTGCTGGGGAGAGAAATGAGAAACATCAAAGTGCAAGAACTCAGTTGAGATAAGGATAGTTTAATAAGAAAGATAAAATACAATTGCTCACCACCAGCCATCCAATGCCCAGCCATTCAGAATAATGTTGTACAGTATGGAATATTTCTCTGGTCAGTTTGGGTCAGCTGTCCTAACTGTATCACTTCCCAGTTTCTTGTGCACTCCAGCTTATTCACACACAAAAGAGATTCTCCAGTCTCCATCATGTGTGATTCTCAGTCTCCATATATGTGGCTACTGAGATTGCCTGTCCTCAGAAGGGAGACATTCTAATTCTTGGATCATTTTTGTGATTCTCCTCTGGGCATGCTCCAACAGGTTCATGTCTCTCCTGTTCTGAGAACTCCACATAACACTACAGTTCTCCAAGTGAGGTCCCACCACTACGGAATAGAGATGCAGGATCATCTTCCTCGACCTGCTGACCACACTTCTTTTGATGCAGCCCAAGCGTATGATTGGCTTTCTGGGCTTTGAGAGCACATTGCTTGCTCATGCCATCCAGCAGTACTCCCGGGCCTTTTTCAGCAGGGCTTTACAAAATTCTTTTCATCTCCCAGCTTTTATTGGTAGTGAGGGTTGCCTCAATCCAGATGCAAGATCTTGCACTTGGCTCTAATGAACCTCATGAGGTTTGCCTGGGCCCACCGCTTAAGCCTGTCTGGATCTCTCTGGCTGGTATCCTATCCCTTAGGCATATTGACTACAACCCTACATTTTGGGTTTGAAGACTACAAAAAAAAAAAAAAAAAAAGTTTGCAAGATCATACATAAATACATTACTGCCAAATATTCAAATAGAACATATAGAGACAGAATCAGTTGAAGTACTGGAAGAGTAAAATTTCATTAAAATCTCTAATGAACATCTTGAGGTCTCACTAAGAACTGCAATGACTGCTATCAATCCAAACTGATGTGTTAGTTTCACAAAAACAATGTCAAGTATCCCACTAGCTTGATGTTTTTGTTCCTCTCTTTGTTTTAATGTTTTATATGTTTTAAAATATTTTGTCACTTATATATTAACAATACTGTATATTTTTCGAAAGCTGCTCTGAAAGTAATGCCTCCCGTTCTATTTTGTTGGTGGCATGGCAGTAGAAGCTGAACATTCCCACCGATATTCTGTTACATTTTATTGCCAGGTGACAGACGTTAGCAGAGACCAGTCTGACAAAATGGCATCTGACATAGAAGTATGGAGCAAAGGTATGTCAATGAATTCCTCCTTGTGGAAAAAATGCCACCAATTGACATTCACCAATGCTTGCTGAATATTTCTGAAAACCAAACAATGAAGGTCAGCACAGTGAGACAATGGGTGGTGTGTTTCAGTGGTAGTGATGTTGGGTCACGTTCACTGGTGTAGATTTTGGTGAGTGGCATGATCACTCTTGTTCATTGCTGGTGAAAATGCATTGCTAATGATGGTGACTATGTTGAAAAACAGTGTTTTGTAGCAGAGATTTGCTCTATGAAATAGTGTTATTTTGCTCTTTATATCTGTTGTAGTTTCCAAGGAAATAAATAGGAAGCATTACTTCTGGAACAACCTATGTATATATGACCCAAGACAATTTCTACTCACTAAAAGAGTCAGTCGCAAGCCAAAAGGTTGGACACCCATGGTCTTGATTGACATGGCCAGCCAGAGACATGGATCAACAAGGCAGAGAATAATGGCTATATCATCATCTGTATAAAGAAAGACAATTCACATGAACCACAGAATTGACCCATCATCTTCCTCCTGTCAGGCTACTAAGGACTTGAGTTTGCTGGTACTCTAGACCTCTGTATGTACACAAATACATACTCCTCTAGTAACTTGCTCTGTGCAGCATTCAGTCTTTGGTATGTTCATATCCTTCAGATCCCAGTTTATACAGTGCTAGTCTAGAGTTTAAGGTCCCTGGAATCATAGCCCTGCTTCAGTTGTAGGTTCATAGACTTCTCATCTACTTTATGGCTTGTCCAGATGAAGTTCCCTCTTTCTCTGTCTCTCTCTTTCTCTCTCTCGCACACATGCACACGCACAGAAAACCACTTAGGAATAGAGACTAACAAGAAGGGCAGTGATCCAGTGTTCGGCTCAGTCAGGCAATAGTACCAACCAACAGCCTGCTTTCACTCAAGCAGTCCATTTTATTTCCTCCTTCTCACTGTTTTCCAATGCTTGCTTTTTCCTCATTCACCTATATACTTCCTTTAGTTGCCCCTAACTCCTCCTTGATGAGCAATGTACCACTCCTAATTACATTCTACCTATTGGTACCAATTTTGCTCCCTCTGTACAGAAGTTTGGTATTTCTGATAGGGTTACCTAGGTTCTGTGGGACAACAAAATGCTGTCCTCCAATGGCACATGATATTTGGCCAACTCTCTCTTAACTGTATCTGAAACCAGCCTTTTCTTGCTCTCATGATACTAACCTTCCTAAAGTTTACTTACACAGTCTCTTTTCTCTCATATATGTATAACTCCAGACACAAACTGCCTTGTAATTTACACAGAATACAGAAGAATAATTGCTTTCTCTTTTAACTCAAATCTCTGAGGTGCTCTATTTCTAACATTCTAAAAGAAAAAAAGAAAAAAAAAGGCCTATTTCTTATAATTACTGCATTTTTAAAAAGATACTTTTCTGCTTTAAAAAAAGAAGAAAAGATGTCAATCAGCCGTATCCACCACTAAATCACTATCATCATAAATAATTAACTAAATCTCTATCCAGCTTGAAGACTGATATCTGTCACAGCCAGGCTTCAAGTAGCAGCTAAAATTACACTTAATCTTCTAATTCTCTTCTTTTTCTGTGCCTCACGATAGTGCCTACCTCTACATTACCTAGAACCACATTACTGTAGAATTTTTCCCCTATGAAAAACAGTTTATGAAAATATAGCCAAATATATCAGTTGTTTTTTGAATATGTATGGCATACATTTGCATTTCCATTTTGTGAGTTGTGTTGTAATTCCCTTATAGTGCTGAAAGAAATATTTTGCAATCAAAAGTGGAGGATTTACCAATCCAGACTGAGAGAGCATAGTGCATGTTGTCCAGCTGTCACATTGCAAAGCTGAGAAGTAAGAAACTATTAAAGTATTATGCTAATAAGATTAAACTATGAAACACCTGTTATCAATGAAGACTGATGTTTCGACCATATCTTTTTTATTTTTAAAGAAGATGTGTGAAATGAAGCTGTAGGCAAAAGAGGCTGAAGGAAAATGGGACCTTGAGCAGCTGTAGTATTAAGGAGTATTGAGCAGCTGTGATTGTGTTTCTGTTACTAAAAGAAATTTGTTATGCTAGTGATTTTAAATGATTTGCAGCGGACAGTTTTAGGTTTAATAATAGTAAACCAGCCAACATCCGGCATGGTGAAATAAAATTATTTCACATAGAACTTAGTTCTCACCCCCAACACATACAAACACAAAAATGAATCTTTTTTTGAAGCACATATTGAGCCATCATTTTTAATGAATAACATAAGAACATGGGATGAAGATTTCTTCTGAAGTTTTTATTACATAATTAATTCAATTTTCTTTGTTTAATTTGGAAGCTTAGGATGAGAACAGGTATTATTCCTCCCCGGATATTTGCATCTTTTAAGGATTTTTTAAAAATGTTTGTGTTAAGATTATGGTTATTTCTGCTTTACTTCCTTTTCTGATGCTTTCTTGAATAGACAATTTTAAGGCCATGTTCAACAATGACAAATCACAAAAAAATATTTTTTCATAAAGTCATAAATTTCCTTTCATGAACTGCAAATGACTCTAACTGTATGTGAAAATGAGGTGCTCAAATTCACTGATATTCTTTGATAATGAGAATATACCTCACTGGGATTTTTATCATATTACCTAAAATAACTTGAAAACATGCTTAAAACTTCAGCTCTTCTGTTCTAAGCATAGTTTATAAATAAAATTCCTTTCCTGATATAGAATTCATAATTGTAATGTGTCAGAATTCTATATGTGGCTATGGAATTCCAACAAATCTAGAAAAAAACAGAAGTGGAATAAACATGCATATAAGTATAATACTCAGTGTGGTTACATGAAATATTTACAATGTAAGTCTTCAAGAAACCTGTTTTTCTCTATAAGTATAAATGTATTTGGTAAAATACCATTTTAAAAGTTATTTGTTATGTTTTTTAAAGTAGGACATGGGGAAATCTCATGAAATAATTGAGTTTGTAAAATTTGTGTTACAATTTACAAACCAAAGTTTAATATAGATGAGTAAAAAATAGGTTTAAGAAAACAGGTTCATTTATTCAAATGGAACTTGAAATTTTAGAAAACTTGTCTATTCAACTGTATATAAGTTTCTCCATTTAATGTCAGTGAGGTGACATTTTTGTTTGGATGTGTGATTGGCTGAATGACTTTGTTATTTTTGTGTGTCTGTGTGCACAAATACATATGGGTGTGCATACAGATAGTTTAACTGGGAGTGTAAAGGATCTAGAGGTGAGTCCAAAATAGCATAGAAGTCTGTTGCTATTTTAATTAAATGAAAAAATATTGCTCACAATATCTGTGAAAGATCTTAAAGGTTGCTTGAAGTTGTTTTTAAATGTTGCGCATATTACTTGTACGTAACAGGCATAGCTAATTGGCATTACTGAGTACATGAATAACAATATGTGGCTTAAAACTACAAAAGAAAAGGAAATTATATTTATTTCCTATGAATAAAATATTATCTACTATGTATTATTTATATTACATAAATTTAAACAATGTATAATACATGAGGATAAATTTACTATATTTGGAGCAAAATTAACTGAGCTGTCTCTGAGGACCTTTATTAATATTGCAGAACCACTATAATACTACTGTATAATTGATTTTTGAAGACTATTTTGCATATGTTTTCTTAAGTCACATCACTTGAGCTAGAAAATTTTACATATCATAGGCCAGGCAGATAACACCATGACAAAGGTGTGTTGTGAAGCATGAAACAAAGTACCTTAAAGTTCTGGGAAACAATGTTAACTTTTCACAAAACATGATTTTATTTTTCTGTGAAAAAAAGATACCTCAAATTAAACAAATCTTCTTAAGACAAAGCATTTCTCCAGCCTTATATCTTCAAATGAAAGTACTTTTTGAATCATAGAATCACAGAATTGCAGGAGTTGGAAGGGACTAAAGGCAATAGGTCACAAAGATAAGTGTCCAGATGGGCCTTGAATACCTCCATAGAAGCAGAACCCACAACCTCTCTGGGCAACCTGTTCCAGCACTCCGTCACCTTTATCCTAAATAAGTTATTCTGCATGTTTGTATGGAACTTCCCAAGTTCAAGTTTTAGGCCATTGCTCCTTGTCCTGTCACTACATACCACTAAGAAGACTTCGGCCACATCCATTTGCTTCCTATCTCCTTTTAGATAGTTATAAGCATTAATCAGATCCCCTCTCAGTCTTCTTTTCCCCAGGCTGAACAGATCCATATTACTCAGCCTTTTCTTGTATGGGAGGTGCTTTTCAGGTCCTTAATCATCTTTGTGGCCCTCCACTGAACTCCTTCTCAGAGATCCCTACCTTTTTTGAACTGGGGAGCCCAAAACCAGACACAATACTTTAAATGTGGCTTCACATGGGCAGAGTAGAGGGGGGAGGATCACCTCCCTTGCTATGCTGGCCATGCTGTTTTTACTGCATCCCAGGATACCACTGGCCTTCTTGGCCACAAGGGCAAACTGCTGACTCATGGCTAACTTGTTGTCCACCACCAGATCACCCACATCCTTCTCCACAGAGCTCCTTTCCAGCAAGTCATCTTCTAACCTGTACTGATGCATGTGGTTATTCCTCCCCAGATGTAAGACTCTACATTTGCTCTTGTAAAATCTCATGAGGTTCTTCCCTGCCCAACTCTTCCTTCTATCCATCTATGTATGGTATTTAGGATACAAAAACTACATTTATACTTGTTCGACACTGTAGCAATGTAGCTATTAAAAAGAGAAAAAAGCTTCAAAAATTAATCTAAAACATGGAAAAAACTACAGAAATAAAATACAATATTTCTCTCTCTCACACACACACAAAGAAGTATATAGTAACAGTCTGTAACTTGAATAAGGGAAATAAGAACATCAGTAGTTTCTTCCCTCGTTTCTCCCAAAAACTTTGTGGCAGAAGCTGTCATAAGGTATGAATATTTTCTTAGAAAATAATGATAGATGTTTGTATTATAGTTGAGAGCGATTATGAGATTTAAGTGGTTCTGTTGGCGCTTCTGTGAAACTAAGAAGTACATGAATAATTTCCTCAGATATACTATTTCTAATTAATGGCAGGTGAATGACACTCTGTGGTCATTTGGAGGTCTGGGAATGATGGACAATGAAGAAAAAGATTTCTAGATTATCATACTAGCTTTTGCATTTTACCTCCCTCTATTCTTTTCAACAAATTCCATCACCACGATTTCAGTACTGTTATCTGCTGCAATATTTAGGCATCATAATATGTGCAAGTTAAGGAATGGAATTACGGCTGTGGCTGTCAAAGAGTTCATAATTTAAAATATTAGGGATTTTTGGTATGCAGCATTTTAAGCAGAAGCAGATCTTTAACGAGTGAGCTTATGAAAACCTCTGTTGTCTACTGAGAAACGATTAAAGCCCTATTACTTCTACACTTCCTCTAGTTATCTCAAATGTCATAGTGATTGATGACAAAACATCCTTTCTTCTGTACTGTTTCAGACTTTGGTGCTTGCCTTGTAGCAGATAATGTAGCCATGGCAAAATGTGAACTGGCAGATAAATAATTTGTCTTGTTTCCTCAGCTGCAAGTAGAGTAGCCAGGATACACTTGTTCACCTACCTGAGATTTTTATTTGATAACATTCTGGTGTCTGACACCAGATATGTGTAACATACAATAGGAAAATCACAGGAAAAGCTGCCTTCCTCCAGAATGCTCAAGGTATTTTCTAGTTGCTAGGATAGTATAGCAGTGAGTTTCTAGCTTTATTTTCTGTACAGTTCATGAAATAGGTAAAACAAAAACAACAGCAAAACATTAAACATAACAACCATTTTTGAGGGGGAGGAAGACATTTGTTTGTTTGTTTTGTTTCATTTTGTTTTTAATTCCAAATCTACTCATTCAGGAATGCTGATGTATCTGAAACATCCTGGCCTAAGGAATATTTTAAAAATGTTTTGTAATTTGTTTTCTTTTTTCCTTATGTAAGGTAGCATTTTGTTTTTGCCTTACTTTACAACCAACATAAGTGCCCAGGTTCCAGCTGTTAAACATCTGTTTGCAGCAGACAAAGGCTGCCAAATTCAATTAGCATCTCTCTTTTTTTTTTTTTTTTTTTTTTTCCTCAATGTCTCTTTGAGCCCCTTCTGGCCCCTTTATTTCAGAAATAGCAAGAATTAGAAATGATCACGAGAAGAGTAGCAGAGATCAATGCTTTGGATGACTACTCTACTGGGAATAGTTAAATAGACAAGAATCTTTAAGGCTGAAAAGGACATATTGTGAAGTGATACATTTAGGTCTATAAGATCATGTGTTACATGAATAAAGAAGATGAACAGAAAAAATGCTCACTGTTTCTTCAAATTAAAGAATGAAGTGACTATAATATGCTAGCTGATGTAAAGTTCAAGCTTTATAAAGAAAGACATGCATAGTTTAGCTGTTGAACTCTGCCACAGGGCTTAAAGAACACAAACTCATAGTTCAAAGAAAGTTAGATAGAATGAGTTAGATAGAATGTTGCTAAAAGACCACTAGCTCTATCAAACGTAACAGCACTAGCTGGGAGACCTATTCTTGAATTCCTTTATAATCAGAAAGAAGGAACAGATACAATCATAGCATAAATAATGTCATTCTAAAATAGTATCTAGACACTCAGTGCAACCACTAAGTGATACTTAACGGCCACAGCCATCCCCACACACACCCTCTCTACTTGAGCTCTTCTATAGATCAGCTCTGTGCTCAGCCCTGTGTTCTACTTAGCCCTTTTCATTTGGATATTCCTAAACTAACCTCAGTCACAACTTTTTATCTTGGATTTGTGTACTAATTACTGAACTATCAGTAGAACCAGCAGTGATCAGCATCCCAGATATGCTCATCCTGCTTAGAGGTTATGGCACTGTGCCCAGATGGGGAGGGCACTGCCCTGCTTTGTATTCCAGCTTGCCTTTGTTTCTCAACAGCCAAGCTTGTTGTTCTCCAATAAGTATTTGAAATATGTGGAAGAATAATTCTCTAGAATGCTCTCTTTTTTTTTTTCTTTTGTTCTTTCTTTGCTTTTTTTCTTTCGTTTTTTCTTCTTTTTTTTTTTCTTTCTTTTTTTCTTTTTCTTTTTCTAGATTTATATGATGATACTGCATATTGGGAAAATACAACATTTTGTTTAGCCAAGCCAACCAAATTTTTCTAGAAATCCAGTGATGTACCTTGCCAAACAGGGACAGGCTATCAATCTTGTCTTCCGCCAATTTATAGGAAGGAGAGGAAGTTCTTTTAATATAACATAACCCGGCGTGAGATTAAGAAACAACAATTCAAATGTGGGTCCAACCAGTTTATTATAAATCCCAATCAGGGAGACAGGGAAGGGAAGGAGGGAGATAGAAAAGATAGGAAAGAAGCAAGAATCCCGTAATGTGGGGATAGCTGCCACCAGGATCCAGCAGCAGTCCCGTTGCACACCGTCCGAGCCAAAAGCAGCAGGGGAGGAGAGCAGCAGCAGTGTGGCCAGCCTTGGGCAGCAAGCAGGTAGCAGAAAGAAGTTGCAGAGCCCATCTGGGAGAAAGCAGCAAGACTCAGGTAGCAGGCCCAGGAGAGTCTGTCAGCATGCAGGAATTTTGTAGTTGGTTGTAGGTACCCTTTTCATCCTTCTTCTTCTGCCAGCATGGCATTCCTGGGTGCTTGGGTAAGAGTCGTGTGCAGCATCTCCTGAGATGGCCATCATCCTGAGATAAGGATGACACAAAAGACCGCTTCATGGCCATTAATCTGCGGCTTATCTCTCTCGCATTGCCCCTGGCTTTGTCCATCTGTGCCCCTCAGACAAAGGATTTCTCAACCCTTACCCAGGACTTTCTTGGACTTGTCCATCTGTGTCCTCAGCAAGCTTCGAGACAATTGTGTAAAAGAATAATCTCTTACAAATCTAAAAAGGCTCTTGGGCTGTACTGGTACATTATTCTGTTCTTAACTCTCTGATAGAATTCTTTCGGTTGCCTTCTTAAATGTCTACTTAGAGCATCATTTTTATTTCAGTTACTTTTGCTGTTCTGCACTATGAGGAAACAGGTGGGCTTATGTTTGTTTAAATACAAGTGTAAGCTACCAAATTGTCTGGTCACTGAAATTTATCTTGTTTTTTTCCTGAGCTATCCACTAATCAAACTGTCCTGGTAAAACAGACATAACTCAGGCAAAATATTACGTGATAAGACACAGGCCACTTCCATCTGAGTGGGAGAATAAGTGTAGATAGAGCGTCAATCTTCGTATAGAAAAGAGTAAAATCAAATGTCTTAGATTGATGGTATAAAAGACCTTGTATAACAGTGAATCAAAGTTCTCTGTGTAAAACTAAAAGATATTAACTGACTTTGTGTCAATCAGAACGCTTTTCAGAGCTGACAGTTCCTAAAAGAATTAGATAAAAAATAAGATAAAATAAAATGAAATAAAATGAAATAAAATAAAATAAAATAAAATAAAATCTAGTGTCACAGACAGAGGTTCTAAGAACAGAATGTTTCCTTCATTTTCTCCTACCTCAGTAGACATCTGGTGGGCTTGACTGATCATTCTGAACATGTAAGTTTGAATTTGTCTCTTGGTAACATTGAAAAATCCTTAGATTCATACTTCATATCTCTTCTAGCAAAATTAACGCTAATGAACAAACACGGATTCACTGCAGCAGCCTCAAGGCTAATGATATGAGCAGAAAAAGTACATATTGGTTTGGAAAAAAAATAAAAAAATCATTGTGTCACTGTGTAGTTTAGAGACAGAAATACTTTTATTAAAAGATTATTCTCTTAGATGAAATCAGAGTGGAAATCCATATTTCTATGGATAAAAATACAGTTATTTTTATTGCCAAATTTAATGATAATTTTTGTATGATTTCATTTATATTTGTTTACAATTTATTCAGCATAGAAGTAATAATGTATCAGGTTATAAATGGGATGATTAGACTGCTCAGCATTTCAGGAAATATTATTATTGCTGGGGTATTGTTACAACTGTGTTCCCTGGATTATACAGAAATGTGGAAGTTCTAATTTAATACTAACTAGTTATCACATCATTTCTAGCTAAGTTTTAAAAAGATATTCAGGTAATTTTCCTTTCCAATAATCACCAGACATGTTGATTTTAGTGTACATTTTCATGTTCACTGCAATCATTTCTTTAATAATAAATAGAATAATATAGTGTACAGCTGATGTATTTCTCAATTCCGTGGATTTTCACTAGTATAAAATTCTGACTGTTGCTGATTCTGACTGCAAGTTATTGAATCTGGAGTAAGTGACTTGCTGAAGTCAAGAGCAGATACATCTTCTTCAATTCCAAGAATATTCCTTTTCTAAAAAAAGTATTTTACGTTTTATTTCTGTATGTAAAATTATCTCAGAGGTAATCAGTTTTCTTTCCCATCTGTCCTGAGGTGCTATACTTCGAGAGCTTTCATAATTTTTAGCAGATCCCAATGAAGTGAGATATGCAAGCCCATTGTCCTGAATTTGGCAATGTAGTTCATAGACTTTCATATTTCTTTCTATTGAACAATGAATATTAATAGTGGACAGATATCAGGCTCATCGCCACAAAGTGAACAACTATTCAACTCAAAATAGTACGCCCTTTACATCTTCACACAGTTGGTTTTGTAGATTCTGGAAATTGTCCAGCAAGTTTTCAGCATATTTTTTGGTTTATATAATAGATAAGAATTTTATTTCAACAGAGACAAATTTTTATCCACACTTCCTTGCTATTGTCATGTTAAAGTAGACTTACCAATATGGTAACAATAGATGCAGAACTTCTGAGTTTTAAGGTGACAAGAACTACAGAACTAAAATCTTTAGTCCCCAAACATAACTCCTAATATTTCCTACTGTATTGTTTTAAAAGTCCAAGAGATATGAATAATGATTGCTAAGGAAATTTCCACGCACAAGAAAGGAATATTTAAAGTAGCAGGTAAGAACAGCAGTTTTAAGTCATATCTAAAACAGGATTCCATCACTGAGAAAGGAGTAGGGGGTAGGCAGAAAAGATAATTTCTTCATGCTGTGCTAAGCAAGTAATTGGTACCAAACTTAGCCACATTAGAATATTTGAATATTGAATGCTTACAGCTTCATTTAGAAATAGTTATACTAAGTTATTCTAGTTATAGAATATATAACTATATAGTATATATATATATATAGAATATATATATATAATATATATATCTCTATATAGAATATATATAGAATATAGAATATAGTTATTCTAAATATTACTATTTTGATTTCAGAGGTTCTGTACAAAATTAAATTTATGGTAGGTTCTGGAAGCAATATTGATAAAGTCAGACTAGACAGACTATTATTTGTGAAGGAAAATTATACTAGAAGAAAGGAATACTATAATATTGAAAATCTATGTTATTATTCATCAACATTTACTTCATTTTGTTGTTTTAATTGCATCTTATAAAAGCATCATTTTAGACTTAAAAAAATTTCAGATGAAATAACTTGGAATTTATGAGTAATGACAGTTTTCAAAAAACAGTTAATATATTTGAGATTAATAGTGGCTCAGTATATGTTTTAGATATAAATCCTGTAAAAGCAAGCTAAATCTTATACACTGAACTTGCCTCAAATCAGTGCACATGTACACAGTACTTCCTCAGTTCTTGAACTTAAAATTATATGAACTCGTGATCTAATATTGGTAAGAACTTTCTGTAAAGCAAAGCAGTGAAATTTTTTCTTTTCAAGTGAAATAAAATAAATTATAAAAGATACCACATTTTATTAATAAACCTAAGTTGTCCCCAGCATTGTTTCATAAACATTTTTCATACATGTGAAAGAATAATGTCAGCTATAATAATGGATGTGTTGGATAGAAATAAATATATCTCAAATGAGAACTCAATATCAAGACAAATTTGAAGAGAGAAACTCTCTAGATTAAAGAATAATACAACACCCTGGTTAAAGTGACTACATAATGAATATTTCCTTCATCACTGAAGCTTAGGAGACATCTTGTGTTTGCACAGCACAAGTCTAATGAGCAGTGAAAATGATAACATACTGTGAACCTGCAGTACTGAAGCAATGATTTCTGAAGGCAGTAAAACACACTTACAAAAACCGTATTATTAGCTAATTCCCTTTTTTATGGTTACCAGCAAATTTGGAACTCAATGCTAGTGAACATTTTTTTTCTTCCATTAAAGAGTTAAGTTCAACTGACTTCTCACAGGACTTCCTGACCCGAGGGAAGATGTTGTTATCTCAATTAATTGATTTCTTTGGTGGGAATCCAACTAATTATTCTTCTATTTCCTCAGCAAAAGAAAAATAGCTTTCCTACCAGTGGGTGAGAAATAGGGGGAACAAATTTGAAAGGATGTGACAAATCAAAGCAATAGGATAATCTGGAATGCTTCATTTTTCCAAGGGAGTTGGGAAGGGGAAGTGGAAGGAGAAAGGGAAGGGAAGGAGAAAGGGAAAAGGAAAAGGAAAGGAGGAAGCCTTATGAATAATCTGTATACTCTGTATGATAATAAATGCAAAACTGCGTTCAGATTCTGTTCAGATGTTCAATTGAACTGATACCCTAGCATGGATGTTGCACACACTTATAAAATCAGATTTCTATCTGGATAATTAGGAGGCATTTTGTGTTATCATTTACTTAGACATGAAGTGTCTTTAGTACAACTGTTTCAAGTGAAGATTGATTGTCTTGGAATAGACTACACTGAAAGAAAGAAGATCCTGTGCAGAAGGACCTGACTATCAGTCCACTTAACAGAAGATTAACATGCTAGAGAACATCTTGTATTGTTTGGATTCAATCCATCATTAAACATAAATGAGAGGGAGACTAAGATACACAAATGTGGAAGTGCCACATGGATAGATATATTAAAGAATCTGTAACCATCTGGACTCAATATGGAGCGTAAAATATTCTGGTTTATCAAATTTTAATTCCCATACAACACATCACATTCATATTTCAGTATTGATTAAAAGTAAATTGTGTGAAATTTATCAAACTGATTTCAGATGTAATCGCATATACTCTTATTTATATACTCAGAGATTAAGTTTATCAGAGATTAAGTTGTTATCCTACACTAGAAACATGCAGTGGTAATAGCCCTGATCCTGCTGTGTATGTTCATTGGCTCAAGGAAATAGTCTTAACATTTTAAAAGGACCATCCAGTCATGCATTCATATGCATGAATTTTAATTATAATACTGAAAAAGTGGTATTTTAACACTGAACTCTGTAATAAGGATATCTCTCAAGGATCATGGAGATACCAAAAAGCCTATGAATGAATGTTAATTGGTGCCATTATTTCCCCATGGAGGAATCCAATGACACACTTTTGTTTCCTGTCAGATATGAATTTGTCTGAGCAGCAGCAGCATGGCTGGACTTAGGTAGCAAGCAGGTGCAGTGACAGGGTAAGTCCAGGAGGAAGTGGAAGGACTCAGGTAGCGGGCTCAGGAAAGTCCATCAGTATGAAGGTATCACCTTGTGGGGTTTCTGGTATCAGAGACCTGTTCTTCAGCATGCAGGAATCACATAATGAGGAATATGTTGTCAGAAACCCTATCAGGGGAAACCGGAAGAAGCAGAGTGGCCAGACTTAGATAGCAAGCAGGTAGAGCACAGATCAAGTCCAGAAGGGAGAGGCAGGTCGTGAGGCTTCACATGTCAGAAACCTATACACATGGTTGTTGGTTCACTTTTTATCCTTCTTCTGCCAGCATGGCATTCCTGGGTGCTTGGGTAAGAGACATGTGTAGCACCCTCTGAGATGGCCACCTTCCTCAAGATAAGCCCACACAAAAGACTGCTTCCCAGCCATTAATCTGTGGCATTAATCTCTCTCTCATTGCCCCTGGTCTCACAAATCTTCAGACAAAAGATTTTTCCTACTTAGACCAGGACTTTCCTGGACCTGTCCATCTGTGTAACTCAGACAAAGAATTTCTCAACTCTTCCCCAGCACTTGTCCATCAGTGTTCCTCAGCAAGCTTTGAAACAGTGGTGCAAAAGAATAATCTCTTACACTTAAAGACTTTCCTTCATTACTATAGAAGAGAAAATCTTACTATCTTTTCAGTTCATTTACTATCTTTCATGGGAATCTGTCATATATTTAGTACAATTCACACTTAGAGCAGAATTCACTGTGTATTACTGAAGCATGCATTGTAATGGATACTATTAAAAAACAAAACAACAACAAACCATATGAGCATCCGAGAAAATGACAGCTCTGGTAATTAAAAGTAGTTTATGTAACCTTGACATTTTATTAATTTTTTCATTTCTTCTTACAGAAAAAAAAAAAAAAAAAAAAAAGTGTTTTCAAGAATCAGTCATAAATATTTTGCTATAAATATTTATGCCATAAGAGGAAATTTATTTTCATGAGTACATTGACTTTTCATGTTAATTACCAAAATTGGAATTGTATGGTGCAAATAAACTCAAGATCATAAAAGCTGATGTAAGATATTCTTAGATGAACTGTAAGTTTGGATTTATCAGGCTATGTATAGTATTATTTTCATTTTATCAAGTCTATCACTAATAATTGATGCTTCCAGCAAAATTCAAGTTTTTCATTCAAATTCCCTATTGGGACACAGAGAAGAATATCGAACTAGGAGTGGAACGCACTTTATTGAGAAAAGAATTGAGAAAACATTGAAAAAGACAAGTTGGGTCAGGAAGTGATGTACTTCTGAATTTCTTTATCCCCTCAAGACTCACAGCTTCGTGACAGATTTCAAGTAATATCCTTTCAAAATTCATAGAAGTCTCCTGTACTTTCAGTCCAAAACAGACATAACTAAATTTCCACAGTTGCGTTTAATCTCTATGATTATGTTACTTGTCTAAAAAAAACAATGTCCAATCACTTTCTTCATCCTCTCTTTAGAGTAACTTCCGCCTCCTCCACTATAGTGCCCTCTCCATTAAGTTAGAGGTATTTTTGAAAAACTTTAATATTTATGCATGGACAAGAAATAATTTTGCATGGAAAAGAAAATCTGACTGACCGTTGAAGAAAAAGGGGAAATAATACATCTTATAGCTCAGAGAGGTAGACCTGCTAGTGAGTAAAAAGATTCCTCCATTCCAAGTGTTTGACTGTTTCATATAGCATTTCATATTTAGTATTCAGTAAACATTATTGTCTTCAATAATTTGCAAGAAACGAGCTTAGGGATTTGTGAACTCAACCACAAGAAATTCCAAATGTGCAAATAATGTGCCACCTATAGCAGCACCACTGAGAGAAGCTGCATCATTCATATCCAGGGCTTACATTCCAGCATGTTCAAAAAGATGCAGTCCTGTGCACACATTTGCGATTAAAATGTGTTTTGTCTCATTTTTTTCCACACAGTAAATATTTTGTGATACAAGTCTAATGACCAAATTAGCATATCAAAGAAAATGCAGCAGCGCATTGATAGGTATCTTTTTTCAATTGTAGAGGAAGAAGCCAGACATTAAAGAGCAACCTCATCCTAGTTTTTTTTAGTTTTTTTTTTTTTTTTTTATTTTTTTTCCTTAGGGCTTAAAAAACTCATAGTAAAGAACTTTTTAAGAAAAAATATTTTAAATGTGATTACCAAACTGGTTTTAAATAACACTTTTTTATTATTATTATTATTATTATTTTTATTTTAAAGAAAAGTACAGCTGACACTAATTTGGCAAGACTATATATTGACTCAGCCAAGATAATCACAGAATCATGGAATCACCTGAGTTGGAAAGAACCTTTAAAGATCATCTAGTCAAACTTCCCTGCAATGGAAAGGGTCATTGACAGCTAGATCAGTTTGCTCAGAGCTCCATCCAGTTAGACCTTGAATGCCTCTAGGAACAATGCATCATCCACTTCTCTGGGTAATGTGCTTCAGTTCTTCGCTTCTCTAATAATATATATTTTTTTCCTTATATCCATTTGAATCTTCCCATTCTGGTTTGAAACAATCTTTCCTCGTCCTATCACAACACATGCTGCTACATAGTCTGTACCTCTCTTTCTTACAGCCCTGCATAGATAGTGAAAGGCTGCAATCCATTCTCCTCTTGATACACAAGGGGTAATTATGAAAAACTTTTGGATGTATCCAGTCTGTTTAATTGCAATTTAAAATGTATTTGATTTATTTTGCTTTTATAAATGATGTTGGGTTTTTTTCTTATTTCATTATGGCAATGGGTATGATACATTCATCAAATGCTATTGACCACCAGGTATCAAACTCCCCCAAAGAAATTTGATAGCATTTTGTCTTGATCAACTTCTTTTTATGTTCCAGTAGGGTGTCTTTAAATTTAATGTATTTTTATGGTCATTTTGTTACTCTGTAGAACTGTTACGTGTTATGGCTGTTGCTAGTAACCTGGCCTCAGAATTGACACTTGTCAGACTTGTTTTCTTCTTAAATTTTGATCTACGTTGATCAGTTGCTTTAAATATAGCATCCAATTTTCTAATCCGATGGATGGATGTGGCTATTTTGTTGGTTTTGTACAACCACGATTTTACAAGTTTACAGGGTAAAACAGTAGAGGCCTTGAGAAGTGGAGATACACGGCACAGTCTAAAGGAGCACAGGCACAGGAAAACAGGGAGTGGGTCCACAGTAACTGGACTATAAAGTGAAGTGAATGTGTCCCATAGAATATATTTAAATTAATTCTGCTTGAATTTGTTTAATGAACTATTCATAAAATGTTATGAGTAGATTTCACCATTGCCCAGAATTTCTGCTGAAAGAAAATCTACATCAGTAGATTCAAAGCTCTATCTGGGCTTACTCAGTCTGTCAATATCTGTCAGAGTTATCACCTAGTGGGATACCCAAAAGGAATAGGAGTGCAATGGTGAATGTAAAAAACTGTCTGCCAGATGAGGAGGAACTTTTTTTATTGTTCTCTCTTTTTATTCTTTTTCTTTCTATGTATGTTTACATATGCTTTCTCATGAATTATAATTACAGAAACGGAATATTAATGTCAAAATAAATGCTATTCAGTTTAATAGATTTAAAAGTCAAGACATATTCTAAGATTTCAGCAGCTCAAAATGTGGCCTGTTAGCACAGTATATTAAAAAAATTATATTCTGATAAAAATTATCAGAACAATTACCAAGATCTTCCTGGTGTTCCCTGAGGCACTGGTATAAATTAAGATTTATGTTCGTACAGTTCCACCCATCTTACTTACCTACCTACTCTATGTCAATGACAGACAAATGAGAGCTAGATCAAGACTGCTCTGAATTAATTATTTTAAAGAAAAGTTTAAATCTGTTCAGGGTAAAGTGCAGTCTGTTCCTAATTGGACCTGCTTATATATTTAAGACATAAGCAATAAATATTTATCTCTCTCTCAAATTCCATAGAGAGTTAAGTAGAGTTTGATTACCGATTCTCAGGGTAGAGAAATTGACCGCTGCTTTCTGCAAACTGATTTACTGATCACTATATTCTTTGGTGCCTTCTAGATACTGACATACAACTGAAGGAAGGCTTATGCTGCTTACCAAGCTAGTTGGTGGTCAGTCAAAATATTGCAACTGGAAAAAAAAATTCCAATCCTTCTGCTCTCTTTTAGATCAAAACTTTGCATCAGGATATTAAAATTCAGATTTATGTGTGTGAACATATGTGTTTTTAGCAGGAAGCTAACAGATCCCTGAACACTATCTTGTTAGGATGTCCACTGAAAACTGAACACACAATGCATTAAAATAAATATTCTGGTTGGACCAGTTTAGGCCAATTTTTTCATCAGATTAAGTATCATACTGGGAAGTTGTGGGAGGGATAGGCGTGAGTAAGTAGAGGAAGGATGTGTAAAAATGGATAAATTAAGATATATAAGCTTGCAACACTGCATGATGGGATTGCACAGGGGGCATTATCGGCTATCCTTACTGTGAAGTAGAAATAATGATACTTCAAAAAATGCAGATAGATTTCATAAGGATGAAGTATGAGAAACAAAAAGCTGAAGACTTTCTTTTACTCCAGGAACAATGGACGTAACTTCTAAAATAATTTTTGAAACTGTATAAATTCAAACAAAAGCAGTAAAAGAAACAGGAAAAAAAACTTCTTTTCAATTAGAAATGTTATCTAACAATTATCTATGATAACGTCAAATTAATCAACTAATTTTAATTGATTTTACTTACAAAATTTACATTGACTAGGAGAACAATTATTGAGGCTCATGGTATTTGTCTAAGTCAGATAAAATTGAATCCAAACACTATGAATATAAACTGACTCTATCTCAACCAACATTGAGATAATATCCACCATTTTATCCATGCCATTTACATCATGCTCAGGTCCTATATTTTCTAATATATTACAATTAGTTGCTATCATCTTTCCTATCTTCTGATAAATACACACAGATATAATTCCCTTAGTCTATAGGTTGTATTCAGAAGTTGTATTTCATTATGTTCAATTGGTCAATTAGTTGGGATTTCATCTGTAGTTAATATTTCTCAGGGCAAGAGAAATGGTGTGCAGCACTGGATTGTTGGATGCTGACGCTAACTCTGGTTCCAGTACTGTTGTGCTTGTATGGTTCTGTCACTGCTGTGCTTTGGTCAATTTAAAAAAAATAAATAAATAAAATTCATTCTTCCTTAGTTTTCTTAACTCTTGTCTGCTTAACATACACACTGAACTTCCCCATCCTTTTGTAGTGCCTGCTAAGTGCTCTTGAGTAAAAGCAATCCCACATATGGGTTTTCCTTTGTCTAGTCAAGAATAACCCAAGAGTTCAATTTTATAATGCCTGTTATATCTATAATAGATGAAATAATAACACTTGTTTAAGTGCTTTTTGTTTGCATATTGTTTGTTTTCAATTATTATTATTACTTTTAGAAAATAATAGATGTTTTTTGTTTGCTTTCTGGGTATTCATTATTAGTGGCCACATGATTCTCTGCTTAATCATACGGTTAGAAGCTTATCTTTAAAAATAAATGCTGACCTTTCACACTGCAGAATTATTTTGGAACCTTATGCTTTGGGGGATGTTCTACCTTTTTTGAAATGAATTAAAAATTTGAGGATGGTAAAGCAGCAATGTATTTCAGATCTCTAGAATTTCAGTGGTTAACTCTGACAACTTTAAAATTCTGATATAAGAACTGACACTGGTTCTTAAAGTTTTGGAGAAAACTGTGTTGCACCACACTAAACATGTCATTGACTAGAGTTTGATCTCTTTCGGGGACTGAAGTTCACAGTGTCAAACTCCATGAACATCATATGAAGAAAATTTGGAAGAAAATTTCAAGCAGGGTAATTGCTCTGAGTTTTGTCTAGTTGCTTTAGAACAAAAGAGTGGAAGGTTTAATGTGGTGGCTTTACATTTTAGTAGCAAATTTAATTCTCTGAATTCTATATTATACAAAATGTCCTTAAATCACAATACAAGCAAAAAGTGCACTCAGCAGAGCAGTAGTATAGGTGAATAACAATACAAATGTGATTCTCATTGGTCATCTCACTGTTATGATGCTGTATTTCCCCCATCTCTGGAAGGAATACATAGCTTAAAATTAGCTCAAAAACATAGTTCTCTTCAAATTCATTTTCACAGAATCAAGGAATGGCTTGAGTTGGAAGAACTCTCGAAGATCATCTAATTCCAACTCTCCTGCTGCAGTCAGGGTTGCTGACTGACCACTTGATTAAGCACTAGATCAGGTCACCCAAGGCCCCATCCAACTTGGCCTTTCTCTGAACTCTTCCTTATTTTTGACACAAAGCTTGCTTTCTGAGGCATTTCTTGCTATAAGATTCTAACTTCTCTGGGAGATGAGAGATGGGTGTCACCGTGTGGCAGTCAGCATGACTTTATGGACAGTTTTACACTTGAAAGCACTTCTTTGGAGCAGTTTGCCTTAGAAGGAATGTTCACTGGTGGAAGATCTGGCATGTGTAAGTAACTCCAGCTTGGCACAGAAAATGGGGGATATGAAACCATTCATTGCATCCTGTGAAGGCAAGATACAAATGGAATGGGACATCCACAACTTCTCTGGGAAGCCCATTCCAGCACCTCACCACCCTCACAATTAAAAATTTTTGTCCTGACTTCTAATCTAAATCTCCTTTTCTTTAGTTTAAAAACATCCCCTCTTATCCTATAAAAATCTACTCATGTATGAAGTTAATTTACCTCCTGTTTATATTCTCCTTTAAATATTGTTGTGAACGTTGTAGTGAGGCTTCTCTCTGGAGCCTTCTCTTCTTTTGTTGGTTGTTTAATTTTTATACTTTATATTCAGTTAAGCCACTTCCCCTCCTCCTCTGTCTCCATGCTGGCTGGAAGACATTTAAACTCTTGATTAATTCAGGGACATTCTCCTTTTCCCTCTGTAGTAAGTTTGGCTTTCTTTGCAGTAGGAACGGACAGTCACTCCAGTCATTCTTCCCTGAGCTTTCTGAGCATGCTGACCTTGCCCATCCACATTGCAGGAGGCATTCTGTATTTCTACAGCATAAATTCCTTACAAAGCATAAAAAGTAGAGAGTCCAAAGAAACAACAGCAGTTGAAGTGGGAAGGGAATTATTATGTTCATGCAAATAATATGCAAAAAGGGAGAGTAAAATAATTGTGCATTTTTATCAAATAACATGGTTAAAAGGCACATATTTTGTTCTGGAGAAATCAGATAAAATATCATTGTTACCAAATGAAGTTAATTTAACTAAGCTGTCATTGCTATCTTACCATTATTTTTAGAACTTTACGATGATTATGTCATCAGTACAGAAGGAGAAATGGAATCCAGTCATATCAGATTTACACCTTCTTACTCTACAGTTCTGACAGAGGTAGAAAGTATTAAAATGTTATGTTACAGTCAGTGAACTCAGCAGATATTCTTCATGATACTCTTTAGAGAGTTCCATTGGGTAAGGTGTCATTAAGACACATTTACTCTGAAAAAAAATGAACCAATTTGTATTTAACTTTCTCCAATTTACTTAGCAAATTCTATGAAGACCCTTGGACAATCAGCTTGTGCTATTTCTCATAATCTGTGCAAAAATTGTAATGCCAGAAGATGAAAAATAAAATTCATATAAACATATTTTGCTGTCAAAATCTAGAATGTCAAAAGCCTTATGCCAAAGTGTTTCCTAACAAGACAAGAAGCCTACAAACCTGTAATCTTCATTCCTGAAATTTCTTGATCTGTCCAATAATATACTGGAGAAATGTACCTCATCAAACTCAACATTTAGGTTCCTAATGTACAAAGTGTTATTAGACACTTTTTTCCATGCATTGCTGTGACCAATACAGTGATTCTGAATTTAAGTTGTGAAAGAAAAAAAAGGAAAGACAAAAATGATCAGGGAATGAAAAAGAAATAAAGTATGCATAGAGTAATGAAATATTACCCCAAAGTAACCATGAGAAAAACTTTTCAATGCATTACAGTGAAATAAAGGCTGAGGAAGTTAGGTATGAGGAGTGACAAAGAACAAAATAATATAAAGTATCTGATATTTGCAATAGCTCTATTTCAAGTACAATGTTCTTATCAGGATAGAGAAGTTGTTCAACAGTTTTGGAAATAAAGAAGAGCATAAACATTGGACGCACTAAAAATCAAAAGTATGACATTACAAATTGCATTTCATCTGCACTGCATGGGTAGTGTTGTAGAAGATGTGATTCGCTAACAAGAAGTGGTGGAGGTGAATATGTTCTTGAAAATGTCCTTACTCTTCTGACTTACCTTTTCTCTTTAGGAATATGTTTTATGAAACATTTGTCTTCAGGCAAGTCAGATGAATGGAGGTGAAATACTGACCAGCTTTCCTTCCAGATCGTACCAATTGGCATTCACAGGAGAATATATTGAGCTGCATCCTTCAATCAAAATGTAAATCATGTGTCATTACTTATTATCCAGGCTCTGAAAAGCTCTCTGCAAGCCAGAACTCATGGCTGACAGATTTTTGAACACTAAATGAGTTGTAGTCGTGGCAGATATACAAAGTCAACACATGAAATACAATGTGCAGTTTATTAGCATAACAAAGAGAAACAAGGCCATATTCCAAGAAAGCAAAGCCCCAAGAAATAATATGGATTTTGAAATTCTTACAGAAGCTCAAACAGATATCTTACTTCAGTGATATTCCTCTTGTATAGCTACATCTACAAAAAACAAAAAAACAACTTTATGCATTTTGTTCTGTCTCCAGTTAAAATCTGAGAGAAACACAGATTGGAGACTATGGCCAATTTGAGGGGAAAAAATAAAAACAAAAAAACGTTACTGAAGGAGAATTATAATAAATACCGATTCAGAGGAAGAAAAACACATTATGCAAATCTCTCTGAAATGCAAAGATATTAAAGCAGAAATTAAGAAATAAGAGTAAAAAAAAAAATACCCGATAAATGCCAATAAATTTTGGAATATGATTATACAAGAAAAGAATGTACTGGGTCTGGCTGGGATGGTGTTAATTTTCCCCACAGCAGTCCATTAGCAGTCCACATGTAGCAGAACCAGCATTAGTATCACACTAATGTTTTGTCTATTGCTGAGCAGCACTGTCACAGTATCAAGACTCTCTCAAAAACCCTCTGAACATAATAGGGGTGAGGGATTGCAGGGAATCACCAGGACAGCAGACTTAAACTAACCAAAGAAATATTCCATACCATATGATTAAATACTCGGCTACAAAATCAGGGAAAGAAGGATCACAGAATTGCAGAGGTGGGGATTTCAAGACATTGTCAAGTCTAATTGTTCTGCTAAAGCAGGTACTCTACAATAGGTCACATATATAGGTGTCCAGATGGGTCTTGAATATTTCCATAGAAGCAGAACCCACGATCTCTCTGGGCAACCCATTCCAGCACTCCATTGTCCGTATTATAAAGTTAATCTGCATATTTTTATGGAATTTCCTAAGTTCGAGTTTTAGGCCATTGTTCCTTGTCCTGTCACTACATACCACTGAGAAGACCCCAGGCCTCATCCATTTGCTTCCCATCTCCCTTTAGATAGTTATAAACATTAATCAGATCCCCTCCCAGTCTTCTTTTCCCCAGGCTGAACAGATCCATATTACTCAGCCTTTTCTTGTATGGAAGTGCTCCAGGTCTTTTATCATATTTGTGGCCCTCCACTGGACTAATTCTCAGAGATCTCTGTATTTTTTGAACTGGGGAGCCCAGAAACAGACACAGTATTCTAATGTGGCTTCACCAGGGAGGGGGAGGATCACCTCCCTTGCCATGCTGGCCACGCTGTTTTTACTGCATCCCAAGATACCATTGGCCTTCTTGGCCACAAAGCACACTGCTGGCTTATGGACAGTTTGTTATTGACCATAACACCCATGTCCTCCACAGAGCTCTACTGCAGCAGATCATCTCTCAACCTGTACTATTGCATGCAGTTATTCCTCCCCAGGTTCAAATCTTGTCAACAGTTCATCGGCTGGTTTGGCCCAGTTCTGTGACTAGTGTAGTAGAGGTAACCGCAGATCCACACCTCTGGAATAGGGAAACAGAGGATCCAGAATAATCAAAATCAGTGGCAACAATCTGAGAAAGACAAACTAATTTACTAAATATGGTATTGGAATGCAAGATAACAAACTATAATACAATATAATTAGAATTGAAGCTAATAAGTCAAATATAATGACAGAAGTTACGGGAGACTGTCAGTCACCCTGCTGAAGTCAAGTTACACAACATCCACTGCTCTCCCCATCTGTAGTCAGTGATGGCATCATAGAAGGTTACCACAGAAGGAAAAGGGGAGGCTCTCATTATGAAAATGTTAGTTCTCTTCCAAAAAAACCCCACTATGTATTATGGCCCTGCTTCTCAAGACTTGGCTGAACATCACTTGCTGGTGGAAAATAGAGAATAATTATCTCCTTGCTTGTTGTTTTTATTTTTTGTTTGTTTGGTTTTGTGTGGTTTTTTTTTGTTTTTGTTTTTGTTTTTTGTTTTTGGTTTTTTTTTGCTGTTGTTTTTATTTCTCTTTCTTATAATATTTATTTCATTTTCTTTTCCTTTTTATTAAATTATCTTTTTTTTTTTTTTTTTCCAACCAAGTTTTCTCCCACTTCCCTTCAAGAATGGGAGAATGAGAGAGCAGCATGGTAGATTTTAGTTGTCCATCAATGTGAAACCACCTCATGAATGCACAAAAAATAGCTATAAATAAATAAATAAATAAATGTAGAAGGTGGAATAAGTGACAACAAAGCAGAATTAAGATTTCAGGGTATTTGAGACTGAAACTATAATTCTAGTGGGAAAATATACAGGACCAAATAGAAAGATTTATAGAGGGCAAAGCACATGAAAGTTTGGAAGATCTGAGTATACTAGAGGATACAGAAGGATCAAAAATGGATCAGAAAATAAACCAGAAAACATACTGCAGGTAGAAATCTGAATATGTACTGATAGTAAAGACAAGCAGATAAATAGAGCCTAATCTACTATTCTGAATGTTTACAAAATTTCGGAAAAGAAAACAAGGAGATTCGTAAGAAAGTGAAGAAATAGAATATTAAAATGACAGAATTCAAGAATAGCCAAAAAAATGAGAATTAGTTTAACTTTGATCAGTTTAACAGAGTGATTATAATCAAACTGCAATCTTATTTCGAAGAACAATGGAGGGCAGCTAGCAGGGATAGCATACAGTTTCTTCACTTCTCTCAAAAGATTACCATCATTTTCTAATATAAATTATTTGCTCTTTCTATTCTGCCCTGAATATAGATTTTTCTTCCGAATGATAGCTACTTGAAACATGACTTCATTTTTAACCACAATAAGAAAATACAAAGATTCCCATTTCACAATTTAAATGTGAGAAGAAACAAAATTATGGTGAAAACCACACACTAATTTCATATGCACAAATTTAAATGCCCTTGAGCTGCCTTTCCTAGATTACTGCCATTAACTAAATGTTTGAAGCAAAAGTTTCTCGCTGATTCTAAGTAGAGGCTGGAAAGCAAGAAAGATTTGAATGTCGGATCTTAGTGTCATAAAATGAACAGTCAAAAATTTCACTATTATTGTGTAATAAAACTGGGAAAACATTTTAAGAGCTTAATATCATATAAGAACATTGAAGATAAGAAACCATTTTTTATGAAACCAGAAGATCAAATCCAAGCCTTCAGACAGATTTCAGCTGGAGTAACTTTGAATCCATCTTTATGTATTTAGCTATGTTATTCAGCATATAACTTCTCACTTCTCCAAAAAATGAGACCCCTTTCCAAACAATAATCTTTGCCTATAGGCAGTACCATCTTAAGTTTCTGTGGCTTATAATTTTCTGCACGACAAATTCCTGTCAAACAGATTGATATGGTTTCATTAAAAAAAAAAAAAGTGCCTTTTTTTGCACCTGAAAGATCCCTTCTAGGGCTACTCCCTCCTCCTAAATGTAAAGTCTACATATTTGCCCTTAGAATAATAAAAAAATTACAAGATTCCCACAGACTGCTATTGCTGGCAAAACAGACATATTAGACAATGAGGGTATTCTACTTAAAATCTATACTTAATATCTGCTACGGGCAGATATTGCACTTATACGTATGCATCCAATACTGTATTACCTGTCTATGTAAAATCCTATCAATCCAATCAAAAAGTAACGGTATTACTATGATACAATAGTTATGGTCCTAATCAATATATAAATGTTTAATCAATAAAATTTATGCAAAGCGATTTCCTTTTTTTTTCTTGCCCCTTTAGGCATTGGGCTCACTCTTCCATTGTTCTTCTGTGTCTTGTCATCAGCAGCATGCTTCTTTGAGAATGTTGTCCTGCCAGTCAGCAGTACACCATGTTCTCCACAGGATCTCAAAACTGTAGGTAGGCACTCCTTTCTTCTCAGTCTTTGGTCTTCTTCATTGCATATTTCCTTATGGCAGTTTGTTTCCTTCTCACTAATTTCAGCTGAAATTTCACAGAATCAAAGAATCACAGAATGTCAGGGATCGGAAGGTGTCTCAGAAGATCATCTAGTCCAATCCCCCTGCCAGAGCAGGAAAACTTAGATGAGGTCGTGTTTCAAAGCTGCCTAATAGCCTATTCCTATCTCAGTTGATTTAAAGGGCTGTTGTCTAACATATGATGACTACCTAGTTTATGAGATCTTTACCATTAATAGTATTCACACAGATTTAGCAATAGTCAGACTAGCTAATTGTTAAAAACAGACAAAACAGACAAAATCACTTCAGGCTAAGTAACATCTATAAATGTTAAATGAATAAGATTATAGCTTTTTCTAGTAATAAAAAATTATGTTTACTAGCCTACATTAGCAGCTACAAAAATAAAAATACTTTTTTAAAAAAGGCTGAAACTTCTTAAAAATTGATTTTTTGTTATGATTGATAAACAAAGAAAAACAACACATTTGTATGAACTACTGTAAGGTCATTACTGGCTTTCCTCACTTTCTGAAATGTTCTGCATTGTGTCTACAGACATACATATTAGCTGACTAAAGGTGACACTGAGACAGACTGGTAACTTTATTAGTCATGGGTCTTGATGTTATGGCTATTCTTGTTTAATGATTGAATGATTTAGTTGGTATTTAATGACTGACTAAGTTGGTATACATTCAAAAGTCTTGTGCTATTCATGTAAACAAATGCTTTAAGAGGTAATTTGGCTAAACTCAAATCAATATCAATTCAATTAGATCAGTGATATTCAACCTAATCAAAGAAGTAGTTTGAAAAAAACTCATCTGTGGCTTGCCTGTAGCTGTAGAGATCATCTACAAAAATACATCTTTTGTAATGCTGTGCTGTAGAAAATTATGTTGCAGTATGGAGTCCTTGAAGTCTAAATTTGCTGAGTTTTATGAAATTAGTGTTATTCGGGGTGTTCAGAACTGTAGGAGGAATGATTGCCTGTGGGATATGCTGACCAGTAAGAATAATTGCCTATTCTGAACCTGATGCTGTTTTCACAGGTGACACTGGGGCATGAAGGTGTAGTGCTTGGCCACCTGAGGTCTGTTCCAATCTGAATTATCCTATGACATGCAAAAAGAAGATGGGATAAAGATTTCTGGTGTCAGTGGAATGCTGGAGAGGCAAAAGATGAAGCGAGATGTACCACAGCCATCAAAATATTTCTCTGAAACTCTGTGAACTCGTTTAGCAAGGTAAGAGGTGAATTTAGTGAACATGTCAAAGCTCTTATGCTCTGGTTAATACTTGTAAGTAATTTCAGGATGCAGTAAACCTTGACACAAACCTGACAAGTGCCTGTCTGGCTGCTTAGTACATTCTTTAAAGTGAGATGCATAGGATTTTCTTTCTTTCCTATTTAAGGAGACAGATTCAGAACACTGAAAGTTAGTCTCCAGGCAACCATCCAATTCTTTGGTGGCTGACTAGACATCACTTGAATCATCTCTCTGTGCGTAGCAGTTAACACACCAACGTCTGATGCAAGGTACAGACTGAAATTACAGCAATGAAAGAGGCACAGACTTCCTGACTGAAAATTTTCATTTTAACCCATCTTAACACTATCTGGTGGAGGGAGTATATGCAAATGAAACTTGGTGAAAGCAGACTTAAAGGGTTTATCTGTTTACAAATCCATACACAAAAAGTTATCATGTTCTGAGAATAGAAACTACTTAGATTCACATACAAATGTATATCATCTGCATAGGATATAAATATACGTGTATGTGTGCATTTTGTATCCATAACTTCAGACTGACATAGTTCTGTAGTTAAATATATCAATAGAGAAGAATATAATTTATGGCAGGAAATTGCAATGTATAATCTTGACATTTATTTTTCATATGCTGCATCATAAAAACTTGAGATTGTGGAACTAGGCCAGCAGACAGCTAAATCACATTATCTGTTTACAAAACCACCTATTATAAAGCTTTCAAACCACGCCATATTTAAAGCCCACAACCATTACTTGTTTCTTTAGTGTTATCTGTTCTCATGTATAGTACAATTGTGCTTCTTTAACACTGTAGTGACTGTAATTCAGCTGTTCCAGTTCTACGCCAAAATATGTCTATCCAAGATTTTATAGATTCAAATTTCATCATATTTTTGTGCACGCTGTAATTGAACTATATTTCATTTGAAATTGAACAATACATATGGCTAAAAAACATCATATTCCCACTATGTTTCTTATTTCCTGATGAAATTATTAAGTAGTTAAAAGTAATTGTTTAATTACTAAAAAAAACCTGTTTGATTTTCTCTTTCAGTTTACCATTTGGTTCATATGAAATAACTTAAGAAAGCAAAATTCCTTTTATTCTCAATATTCAACAACTAAAAGATGTAAGAATTCTTTCAGATTACTTTGCATAATTAATAGCACACTTTATTGTAGAAATAAATCTCAGTATAATTGTTTGTAAGAACAATCATCTGCTGTTCTTACTGGAGCAAAACAGAAAATTTAGGATAGCTGATTGAGTTGTTCTTTTTCTGTTTATCCTAAAAGTCAGTGTAGAATCTTTAACCCTGCTTTCATATCAGAGGGCAGATTAAGTGCATGTTACAAACACTGAACTATGATTTGGCCTGCTTCTTGTACAGCAGATGGCCTTGATTGATGCTCAGCAATAAAAAAGATAACATTGTTACCTAACGTATTCTTGCTACATATATTAACATGCAATGTCAGTTCTGTCTCCAAGCAATAATTATTCTTTTTCTTATCTGCACTTAAAATGTACAGAAAAAGTTGTTAAGACCTTGAAAATGGTAGAGGATTCAAGATAATTTCTGAGAGAAACAATGAGCTTAAAAGGAAATAAGAATGATCTCAATGAATTTCTAACCACTGTAACTGTCTATGTCGTGGAGAAAAGAATATCTTGTGAGATTTTTGGATGCTGGTTAATTTCTCCTGATACTTATTATAAAGGAAAAATTCTCCATATAGTCTATTGGCAAAATATGTCAAGACTTTTGCTGCACAAAAAAAAGGAAAACCCAAAACAAACAAAAACAATAACATCAAAACAAACAATAAAAACAAATATAAAAGCATTCCAAGCCCTATGCCTACTACTCTGTCTGACCTCTCATGATTTGATGTTATCAGAAAGTAGTCTCCCTCCAAACCTGTGACTACATGTGTTCCCCTACAGTGGAGTAACTTAGTGTTAGACTGCAGTTTGTGCTGTCAAAACTTGCGTGTGTGAGCAGATGCCAAATTTCCACAGAGTTGATGCACAAAGGGAAAGTGCTAGAGCTCAAACTGTCAACACCTCTATTTGTGAGCAGATGCCAGGTCTCGGCAGAATTACAACACAATGGAAAAATGCTTTAACTGTCAACACCCTATATGGGAGCAGATGCTGGCTTTTGGCAGAGTTGAAAGTAAGAGAGGAATATAATATTAGCACCCAACTTCCTCATCAAGTCTGGGCTTTGCCAGAATTTATATCAAGGAATGATCTTGTGTAAGATGCGGACATATTACTGACCGTAGCTTCAGCTTGTAAGTTGAGAGGTAATGACAGTTAATAACTATTTGGCACCCTGCTCTAATAATGTAGAACAACATAAACTGGGAGAAAAAATACAAAACAAAATAAAGAGCCAAACAGTTGTCTCTTCTCCCACTGCTGAATCTAATTTGTGGTAACAAGAAGTTGTTAAACAATCAACATGTGTGACAACTGTGGCTTGCAATGTTGAGAAAGAATATGCTAGAGCAAATGAGCTAAAAGACAGTGTATATGTACAGTGATGTGTTGGGAGCAATATTTTGTCCTTTAATTCTTCCCAAATTACCTGTGCACCCTTGCCTGAAACAATATATTTTGGGAGAATCAATGCTGATAGTCTTTAAAAGAATGTTTTTGGTACCTTGATTCAGGAAGGAATGCTTTAGAAGAGATTTTTTTTTTGTAACATTTCCAATCGGTAGACTAACAAGAATTTTGATACATTATTTGAGGTCTGTATGTAACTACATCTATACAAATTCTCTCAACAAATAAAACTTCTCATTTTTTATATATGTAGTTATTACTTACATATTTAAATGAACATATTTAAAGCTAAGTTATCATTTTCTTTTCCATCTTAGAATATGCAAAGTACTGCTCATTTACTCAGACATGGTTGGTTTTATCATTTCACATGCGTGCTGAGGACAGACCTCTCTTTTCATTGTGAACACGGCTAAGTAATTGAATCAGGTAAAAGAAAGCAACAGAAAACATACTTCTAAAAATAAATGCCCAGGATTTACTCAGATTCAGATTCAGAGATTCAGAGTCAGATTACTGCACCTTTCTCACACAGTAGGTATTGATAGAAATAAGGGTTGTGCTTGAGACTGAATCTGGTGAATGTCTACTGATCAGTAGTACAGTTAAGAGTAGCCAGTGTTTTAGGGAACAAATGAATAACTAAACTCCTTTCAATGTATTTAGAAAGCAGATAAACTTGGCTTTAAAGGAAAAGTGAGTAAACCTGTATTTATTCTAAAATACGCCAGTTATGTCAATATGTCTTATACCAGAGCTAGGTCAAAGTAAAAGCAGAGGACTAACTTAATTCATGCCGAATAATTTCTGCTTATTATTTGATGACCTTAGGCAATAGAAACCAGCATAGTCTAATTCTTCAGTCACTTATAACTTTCTGAACATGTCACCTGTCATTCTGAAATTGTCAAAAATTTGTCTCCACTCATGAGTAAACGAAGAGATATGTTTTCATTTTACTAAAGAATAATGAAAAATGAAATGCTGTGCAACATTCTGATGATCTTTTTAAAGTAGTAGCCAATAAATGGAAACAATTATTTAATAGATATGAAAAAAGAAAATATTATATGAAATGATAGAAAAATATGTTGATGTTGTAATTATAGGTTTCATTGATTTAAAAAAGTATAGAAAAATATATACAGGTTTTTTTCCTGTATTGTATAGTATTCAACTTAGTATTCTCAAGGACTATATATAAAAAATTTCTTCTGATGTGTAATTCAAACTGTAATAAGAATTCTAGAGACTCCTTAAAATTAGAGCAGACATTTTTAAAGCTTGCTAATTTGCTGGGAAAGAGTGTACTATACACAATGACTTACTAATGAAACAACTTTGAATGAAATATAGAACCATAACACACAACTATGGATTCAATTCAAGAAAAGAGATAAAAATGTATACATTCAATTATGAGATTTCCTTATTTTGATATTTTATTGAAGATTTCAGAATAGTTTCCTTAACCATAATCTTTTTTTGTTGTTAGAGTCCTTAATTTCTGATATTCCATGGTAGACAGACTCTTCAGTGCTGAGTGGCTAGAATAGATATTGTTTTCTTTTCAGAGCTACAAAGACAATTATAACAAAGACTACTTTCCTTTAAAAATTATATTGTACATTACTGCAAGTAAAGCACGATTATAGCTTGCTGTAACAGCCAATTGCTCTAAAAACAAAGGCAACTTACAAAATTAAAACAAAAACAAACAAATAAAAAATCCAAGCTTAAGTCATTATCTAATATAAGGCCCAAGACTTCACTCAAACCACAATGAATTAAAAAAGATCATTTTATTCATTTATCCATTTGAGCAAATTCCTTGTTTAAAAAATTGATTAATTAATTAATTAAATATCAGTATTTTATTTTGTACAGAGTTTTTAGTGGTGTAAATTGCAGTATAGTCCTTCCATAAATGTGATAAAGTATTCCAAACTTAGAGTTATGTGTGTTTGTTGTTTGGAGAGAAGTGGAAGGAATGGAAAGAGACCTTACAATTAAGTCACAATGCCTTATTTAGTAATCTGACCCAGGTCACATGAATACCTTTTCTGAAAGAATAAATTTTTATCAGTATTCATTCCTATCTGTAGGACCTAAATACATTGCTTATAAATTTTTAAGAAAACAAACAAACAAACAAAGTGGTCACCCTCCTAGTCCTGGAGTCCTCTTTATCTAGCTAGGGATTTCCTGTCTCTTCTGAATTTTTGAAAATGTAATGCATTTTTTACATGTATCTGCTATTACTACTATAACATGATACTGAGTGCTATGAAATGTCACAAAAAATATGATATCTATGTTTGCACTGGAATGATTGTAAAATGATTTAAAAGCTTATCATTTGTTTTCCAGAAAGCTATAGAACATTCAGAAACACTTTCTATTTAATGAGACCTGAGATATGACTGAATGATATCTGAGAAACTCACAACTGCAAATATGAATAAATTACGAAGTATTATACCTCAATAAAGATTATGCTTTCCAGAGTAGAAGCTTCTACACAGTGTGCACTGAAAGACTAATTGGATTATGAAAAATATTTTTTGGGAATATCGTTCTTGTCTAAAGAGCAGCAACCACTGAAAAGTTTACTTTTGTTATCATATCATATTAAGATGTTTCAGAATAGACTCTATATACAATTTTTCAGGTTCTTAGAATTAGCCATGTTCATCTCATACTGATGGTAATGTTCATAACGAGTTCTGTTTTTAAAAAGCATGCATTTAAAATATTATACAAATAAAAATAGTGTGCTTGATTACTCATTGTAGTTTTAATGTTTTTTCCCAATGTTAAGCATACATATATTCACAAGCATGACATTAAATGAGACCTTTTAGCTTGCTAGAATGGTCTTCTTCAAGATTCAAGTATATCTAATAATTGGATAAGATCCTGCCAGAATACCAATGAAAAAATTCCACTTCAGTAATACAAAAATGCAAGCTACTTTTGTTGGAGTACTAACTGACTCTTCTTGGCAAAACAGATCAAAAAAACTTTGGGACCTATATATCTCACATGTATCAACTTTCTATCTTTAGATATACTTGAAGAGACACTCTAGATGACAACATACACATATGATAACATTTAGTTTGGGTGGACCAGATGCTTAGCTATGAATAGAAGTGAGTGGGACTATTTTATCACTTGAACAATTTTATCTCCTCAGCTGATATAAATAAATGTCACTACCACCAAAACCTGTGAGTTCCCACATCTGAAAACAATAACAAGAGAAGTACTAAATGGACGCTGTAGTTAGAGATAGTCAACAAAAAGATAATTATATTTTAAAAATTTTGTTTGAGTAGCAAGTGAACGTGGTACTTTCCACATTCCTAGGACACTGGATGTATTCTATACATGACTGTATTCTATATGATTTTTAACTGTGCTATGGAGGCTGTCTCCTGCTTCATGTTATATATTTGCTAGATGAGAATCTACTGTAAAAAATAAACACCCAGAGAACTTTAGATACTAAGCCAGCCAGATAACAATATATTGAGACACATAATGGTACTTCCCAATATATTGATTTTCCCTTGCATACAGCAAATAAATTGCTCAAAAACTATCTATAATTTGATAATCAACCATACTATAAAAGTTAGAACACTTATTACTACTCTCACACAATTCTGTAAATTTATATGTGTTGATTCACCTACGTGAAATTTATAAATGTTTAGCAGATTATATGCAAAGATTATTAAGGTACAATATAGCCACTAGGTCAATATTTAATCTAATTAAAAGTTAATTTAACGTTATGCAGAAATGCAAGGCTAGCATTAGAAACTGCTTTGCTTTACAGTATGTGAGGAGAAAGAAGAACAAAAAAAAGGGATTTAAAAAAGAAAACACCAAAAAAACCCATAACCTTATCTCCAAAGTTTAAGATCAAATGTTTGCCAAGCACAGTTTTGTAGATAATTAACAGCCTGTGTTAGAGGAAAAACATATTTCTGTGCTGTAGTGTGGAGGCATTTGCTTTTTGAGGAATCTAATTAATCTTCACAATGCTCCTGTGAAGTAAGTCAGCATTATTACTATCACATGATTGATAATGGAAGGCATAGATGGCAGGACAGGTGACTTACCAACATTACAGAGGAATTTTGCAGCAGAACACAAGCTTAAACTAGCTTCTGGGTTTTGAAATTTCAAACAGTTTTCTGTGGCAAATCCATTTTTTCTTCTAGAAATGTAGCAGAGACCCTTGCTGTTGTGTTCCTTGTAATCTTATTTCTAACTTTCTTTTTTTTTTTTTTTTTTTTTTTTTTTTTTGAGAGAGAGAGAATGTTCTATCTTAAAGTAATTCTATTCTCTCTAGTCCCGTGACTACCACTGTATAATTATGTAGGTAAGGAATAAATACGTTTTCTTCCACTCTGGAAGGACCGTAATGTTGCAGATGAGAGATAGATAAATGCAGTTTAAAGACAACTATTTTCACTATCTTGACTATATGCAAATAAATTTTCATCTTCATGCTTATTTATACTTTAATGAATTTTTCTAGAATATATTCCCTAAGATAATGCTCTTAATCCATATGAGCTTGAATCAGGTTGATGTTAATTGAATTTGTAAAGCCAAATTAGTATAGACAGTGATATATGAAGTCCCACTAAAAGTTTCCTTAAAACCAAATCAGATGGGAAAAGAAAAAAAATACTGTAAATGCCATCACTTCAATTTGATCATTTCTATAGTTTGTAAGAAAATCTCAACATGATGAGAGGCTTCACTTCAGTTTCGTCTACAGGACTTCAGTAAGCTACTGAGGCTGGGCGTTTTCAGTTTTCTCTTCATAAACCACTCCTAATAGTCACTGGGATTCTTGTATGTACTGCTGTGTGGGAGTTGTTCATGTTAAAATTTCTGAATCTATGTAGTGATTTTGATAATTTTCTTCCATGGTGCTTCAGATAGTCTTAGGCCCGCACCTCTCATGATTTTACTTACTAATTTGTGGTTTTCTATCAGCATTTTAATCAGCTACATAATAACATCTAACTGTAAAGTACTGGTTATTGAAACACGCAGCTAGGATATTTTACTAGATTGTTCCATATTAACTCATTATTGTCTTTGTAAGCATCATGATCCACCTTCTTGCAGTAAATTGCAAAAAAGTGAGTGAAATCCTCTGGTTCTAGTGCAGTAAACAAAAAATTGCAATCACTGTAAAACATAAATACAAAAAATCTCATGATACCTTAATTATACGAAAAACTGTATTTGTGTCTCACATCAGTGTTGTGTAAAGTCAAGCCTTTTACCATTGCTTGTGTTGGTTATCAGAACTATTTTTAAGTGAGTATTTGCTTGTTCTGCTTGCAAATATTATCCAAGGATACAAAATTGATTTTTTTCCTTTCATATATTTAGCTGTTCAAAGACTGATGAATATAAGGAATCCAGTGATAATTTTAACTAATCTTCTATATTTTAAGTAGAATTTAATTAAGGTATTTTATTATATTTTAGTACAATCACACTTTGTACCCATCTTTCTTTAACATTAATCAGATAAATATTAAGAATACTTTGCAGAATTGTAATTCAAGAATTGGAAAATAAAACATCATCTGGTCTATTAGTCATGCTGTATTATTTTGCCTCCTTGGAGCTATAAAATGATAGAAATCATTTCACACCTACCAGTTAAGAACAAGTTGCATTTTGAATTATTGTACTAATTTTTTATGTAGGAATTCACATCAAGAAACAGCCTCAAAATAGCAATGAATAGTGCAGAACTGTATAACAGAGTCAACAAAGAGAAGTTCATTTCCACTGTGGGAAAGTTATCAACACAAACCCTCTGCCGATTTTCTTCTTCTTTTATTGTATCTGCTCTTTGGTGGATGTCATATTAGGGTCTGCTGCCAAAACACCCTCCATTCTTCGCCTACCGGTGAACAAATGAATCTGTGACACATGTCGCACCATCATGCAGTATTCAAAGATCAATGTATTAATATAATAAATGTTTTTTTGTAGCTTTATGGCCTTGCCAATAACCACTTTCTTGTTTAAATGGACAGATTGCCTCCTACATGTCCTGAAGAGAGTGTTCAATGTTGTGTTAACTTATTTTTTTATGGTGGATATCCAATGAAAAAAATAAATAATAGTAATAAAAAGAAACAACATATCAAATGTCCAAGGTTTTGTGTGACTACAGATTTTTAAAAATTGTAACAATTCTACATAATGCTGTGGATTAAGGAGTTCTCAGTCTCTTGGAATGATCTTTGTTAACCAACAGAGTGAAAACTGTCACATTTAGATCAATGTTGAACTGAAACTTAAGTTACAGATTTTAAGTTTTATCAGATATTGGAACAATTTTTCACCTGAAATATGGGTTATCATTTCATATGGCGAACGTAGATGTATATTGTTAGTTAATTTTCCATTTAACCTTTTTTACAAATGAATCTGTTGACAAGATTTGACTTAGAATTTAATCATATGACTATTTGTCTAAAATTCAAGGGCAAGATTGAACTTAGACTTGAGATGATAGTTTTGACTCAGTGGATAATTCCAGCTAGGAAACAAGATAACTGGAAGAGGAGTAGATGTCAATCCCATGTAAAACGGCAGATAAACACTTGAGATTCCAAAGCAGGATCATTTGAAAATTGTAGCAGTGTTCAAAAAGCACCAGGGATTTTTCTCCCTTCAACTTGGTAGCAAGAACTTCATGACAATAGTTGTGTTGCACAAACACAGGCAAGGCAAAACATTTACACAAACGACTTTAAATAACACTGATGCTGGACATATGGAATCCTTTAGTGGTATTAGTTTTAAAATGCGTATTTCTTCATACACAATATTTCATCAGCTGAAGCTACTTATTAAAATAGGAATTACAAGAACAAGTCTCTGATTTGTTACAAAGAACAGAGAATATGCATGTGGTGGGGTTTTTATTAATTTATTTTGTAAATTAATGCTGTACCAGGATACAGCTTGAAGATTTAAATTTTAGAAAGTCACAGGGGTTAATTTTGAATTATTTTATTCATGCAAAGCAAACATTATTGATGCTATTTATCTTATATATTTGGCCTCAGCAAGTTGAAGTGATGATAATTCTGAATTTCATAAGTAGCAAAAATGCACTACCATTTCTGGAAATAATACTAAGATACTTATAAAATATTTAATAATAGAATTGGAGCATTAACTGCTATAATTCAGATCTAAGTTATTGTGATTTAAACATAACCTCTCCAATTTTATTTTATTTTTTTTTATTTTTAAAATGAAGGGACTATGCATTCACATTGGGAAGAAGAAATAAGATGTTGAAGATGAAAGAGAAAAGCAGTTTGCTGTCCATTTTAATGAGTTTCTGTTATCTTTATAACATTTTGGTTATATACAGACTTTCAAAGAAAAGGCAATATGAAATCTACTTAAATCTATAAAGTAAAAGGAAAAGACTTGCTTATTGATTAGAGCAATGATGAAGAATACAAGAAACTCCAGTCTCTTTTTCACTTCACCTCTTTTTTAGTTGGGGCCTTAAAGTGATTCACTTTATTATTTATTATTCACTTTATTATTTATTATTCACTTACATTATTTTTCACTTAGAATATCTCTGAGCCTACATATGTAAATTCTAAAACAAGGAGAAAAGATTTTACAGGGTTATAAACCTGAACTAAATACTAAAGGTGTCAGTTTGCTTCTAAGCCCTCACTCTTTTTTAAAAGGAACTCTCCAACCAGTTTTATATCAGAATAAATTGTCTGTATTGATATACTTTGTATCAGTTCAATGACTTTGTGGTGATCAGCGATGCAGAGTCTGGTTGGAGACCTGTGGCTTGTGACTAGCAGCATTCCCAAGGGATTGGTGTTGGTTCTTGTCTTGTTCAATGTCTTCATTGACAACCTTGGCAATGGGATAGTGTCCACCCTCAGTAAGTATGCCATTGGTACAAAGTTGGGAGGAATGGGTGACATGCCAGCAGGCTGTACTGCCATTCAGCAGGACCTGGGCAGGCTGGAATGCTGAGCAGTAAGAAACCAGATAAGATTTAACTAAAGCAAGTGTAGAGCCCGTACCTGGGAAGGAATAATCACATGTATCAATACAGGTTAGGGGATGACCTGCTGGAGAGGAACTCTGTGGAGAAGGACCTGGGGGTCCTGGTGCCTCACAGGTTGGCCATGATCCAGCAGTGTGCCTTAGTAGGCTAGAAGGCCAGTGGGATCTTGGGGATCTTTCACAAAGGAAAGTTGCGCGCAAGTCAATGGAAGTGATCCTCCCCCTCTATTCTGCCTTGGTCCAGGCCTCACCTGGAGTACTGTATCCAGTTCTGGGCTTCCCAGTTAAAAAAAGATAGGGAACTCTTGGAAAGAGTCCATTGGAGGGCCAGAAAGATGATAAAGGGCTGGAGCATCTCCCCTGTGAGGAAAGGCTGGGTGATCTGGGTCTGCTCAGCCTTGAGAAAAGAAGACTGAGAGGGGATCTGATAAATGTCTATAAATATCTTAAGTATGGTAGACAAAGGGACATGGCCAACCTCTTTTTAGAGGTTTGTGGGGACAGGACGAGGGGAAACAGTCATGAACATGAGAATAGGAAGTTCTGCAATACCAATATGCAAAAGAACTTCTTCATGGTGAGAGTGACAGAGCACTGGCATGGGCTGCACAGAGAGGCTGTGGAGTCTCCTTCTCTAGAGATATTCAAGACCTGTGCATCTTGCTGTAAGAAGCCTGCTTTGGTAGAGGGGTTGGACTCGATGAACTCTGGAAGTCCCTTCCAACCCCTACAATTCTGACTGTGACTTATGAATTTAAAAGGCTGCAGAGCTCACTATCATTTTAAAACTCCAAGATCCTTTCTTCAAATCTGACTAGTCCATGCCAAGTGGCAATGAACAGTCAGTAAGAAGAAAAAAATGCTATTCAATTCTTAGTTGAAATGCTAAGTCATGGCCTGACCCACTGACTGAGCATCTGGTGAGAAGGTAGGACCAACACAGGGAGATCAGATTACATTGCGTGCACCTGAGTGACTGGAAAGTGTGGAGTCAGGATCCAGGATCCACCCCCTCCTACACCTTATTTAAGGGTTGGTAGTGGAAGCATACATACCTGAGGCTTTTGGAAGGTAAGCAGCTTCTTTCCTTTATTTCTGTGCCTGTTTTGAGCAAGTCCTTGCTTGTTGTAGCATAAGTCCTTGCTACTCTGCTATCATTGCTGCATTTTCTATCTCATTATGCTATTAAACAGTATCTGTGGGCTTCTAGAGTCCATTTTATGATGGACAATTTTTTCAGAATCTGAATGATTTCCTTCTTGAGTTTTAAATATTGTTCATGTTTTTTTTTGTTGTTGTTGGTTTTTTTTTTTTCTTCCCCACAGTAAGGCTTAATTCAGTCCTACAGCACACTTTTTGTACATTGAACAATGAAAGGCTGTCTTAAGTAGGGATGATCCAGTAGTGAATAAGTCTGTGAGCCTGATACTCATATCTGTTGTGTTTGTCTAATACAGTAGCTGAGGTCTTAATATCAGAAGAAAAGCCTTTGTATTAATGTGAGCTGCAGAGATATTTTAATTATGTTCTTTTCCCCTTTGACTGTATATGCTTGCCTTAAATTCTTATTGTTGAGGCTTTTCTACTATTACTAAGTAGTTAACACCAAAGTGTTATTCTTAGCTCAACAACTCTTAACTGAGAAAATATAAATGGTCCCTGACTAATGCAATATATGCCTGTGTCATTGTGTCATGTTGTAGTTTATAATGCCAGAGATACTTAAAAACCTACATCTTCTGTGTTCAGAGTTAATCACTGTGATAGCTCGCTATGAGATATCTTAACAGACTTCTTAAATGCAGGTAAATTTGACAATCCATCTGAAGACTGTTACCAGTGGTAATCCTTCAAAAGAGATAGGCAAGATTTGACTGAATCAGATCACTAATTCTGAAGGCTTACCTCTGAGTTTTGTCTTATCTCACTCTTTATACCTGGATGTATTTTTTAGTTATTTTCTTTACCACATTTTGTTCAACCTCATTTAAAAAAAAAAAAAAGTTTTCATCAGATTATCGTGGTCAATTACTCCTCTGACCAGGAGGAGGGGACTTGCAGGGGAGTTGAAACTAGATAGTCATTGCGGTCCTTTTCAACCCAGGTCATTCTATGATTCAAGGAGAAATGTATGACCGTTTAGATATATATCTGAATATCTGCAGAAAAGACCAAAGTCTTTGTAACTGAAACTTCATGATAGGTACAGTAATAGCAGTAATAATAATATCATTCATCAGTAAAATACTCTTTGTTGATACCTCAAAATTTTGTTACTCTAACTTCATGTTTTTTCCTACCTTTACAAAATGCTGAATAGTGAAATAAAATGAATTGTAATCCTTATGAAAAGTTTGGACTGAAGCGATGAAGCACTCGGTTAGTATTTCAGGACACTTTCTGTAGATCACATCGGTGTACTTCAAGTATGTCAAGTATGCTTTAGTAATTAAGCTTAAGTAAGAAATAAAAATATATCACAACTATCAATGTGATATTACAATGTGATAGATGGGGAGAAAGGTAGTTACTGGTGCTGAAATTTGAACATCTCTAGAGGCTAGTTAAGCAGCAGCATACACAAAAAGTGGGGAAAAAAAGACATTTAAAAACAAATTTTTCAGGTAATAAAAACTTTATATTTCTTCAGAGAAATGTGTGTTGACGTAATTGTAATACAAATATGCAATATCTCATGTAAAATAGAGGATTTCTGAACTAAATTTCCAGATTGATATTGGGATTTTAACAGTTTTCTTCTATGTTTAGTGTAATAATCCTAGTTTTAAATATTTTGCTTATTATTTTCTGCATAATATCTGTTCTTCATTGTTCTCAAAATGTTAACCTATCCTTATCCTCAGTGTAAAATAACAATTTCTTTTGCAATAACTATTCAAACTGGTTTATCTACTGTCTCACTCCAATTTATAGGAAGGAGAGGAGGTTCTTTTAATATAACATACCCGGTGTGAGATTAAGAAACAATGGCTCAAATGTTGGTCCAGCCAGTTTATTTAAAATCCTCATCAGAGAGACTGGGAAGGGAAGAAGGGCAATAGAAAAGATAGGAAAGAAGCAAGAATTGCATAAAGTGGGGATAGTCACCACCAGGATCCAGCAGCAGTCCTGTTGCACGCCGTTTCGAAGGTCCAAGGCAAAAGCAGAAGGGAGGAGAGGGGAGAGCAGCAGCAGTGTGGCCGGCCTTGGGCAGCAAGCAGGTAGCAGGAAGAAGTTGCAGAGCCAGTCCAGGAGGAAGCAGCAGGCCCAGGAGGGTCTGTCAGCATGCAGGAATTCTGTAGTGAGGAATCTGATGGCAGGCACCTTTGTTCTTCTTCAACATGCTGGTAGAGTGCAAAGCAAGTCCAGGAGGGGGAGAGGCAGGTCGTGAGGTTTCTCACGTCAGAAACGTCTTACGTCTTCTTCTTCATGAGGAATCTGTTGTCAGAAAACCTCAACCTCATGGTAGTAGGTCCCCTTTTTATCCTCCTTCTGCCAGCATGGCATTCCTGGGTGCTTGGATAAGAGTCGTGCAGCACCTCCTGAGATGGCCATCATCCTGAGATGAGTCCCCACAAAAGACTGCTTCATTGCTATTAATCTGTGGCTTATCTCTCTCTCATTCCCCCTGGCCTTGTCCATCTGTGTCGCTCAGACAAAGGATTTCACAATGCTTGCTCAGGACTTGTTCAGGACTTTCTTGGACTTGTCCATCTGTGTCCCCAAGCTTTGAGAGAATGATGTAAAAGAATAATCTCTTACATCTACTTGCAATAGTTGTTGCTTTTTATCAAAGGGTTATGCTAATGGAGAGCATAAATATTTGACTGTTTGATAGACATAAAATCATACTCTTCAGAAATATTTTTGAGTGCTAGTTTTTCACTGAACACATTTTTTCTTTAAGATATTCTTAGTGTTTCCAAGCACCTCCTTTCTTACTTTTTTTTTTATTCTTCATGGGGGGAACTACCAGAGGAATTCTCTATATCAAGTGGAGGGACAAATGGGAGAAAAAAAAAAAAAAAAAAAAACCCTAATAACTAAAAGGCCTGTTCTTGAAAGTACAGACCATAGAAGACCATGGAATCATAGAATGATTTGGGTAGGAAGAGACCTTAAAGATCATATAGCTCCAACCTTCCTGCCCTGGGCAGCATTGCCAACTACTAAATCTGGCACTAGATCAGCTTGTCCTGGGCCCCATCCAGCCTGGCATTGAACGCCTCCAGTGATGGGCATCCACAACTTCTCTAGACAGCTTCTTCCCCTTAAATCTAATCTGAATCCCCTTTCTCAGTTTAAAATCATTCTTCCATGTCTTATCACCGTCTCTCTGTCTAATAAGTTGATTTCCTTACAGTTTATAAGCTCCCTTTGAGTACTGGAAAGTCACAATGGTTCCTTTCTGCCTGAAGAAGCTTTCTCTGATCCAGGCTGAACAAGTTCAGCTCTCCATCTCTTTCTTCATGGGAGAGACATTCCATCCCTCCTCTTAACCAGTTCCAGAAGCTCCAAATCTTTCGTGTTCTGGAGACTTAAGACTTGGATGCAGTACTCCAGACAAGACTTCATGAGGGCAGAGCAGAGGGAGACAATCCCCTCCATACCTTCATTTTGATGCAGTCAAGGAGATGGCTGCATTTCCAGGCTGAAAGCACACATTGCTGGCTCATCTTAAGTTTTCATCTATGTTTATACATCTGTCTAAAACCAACAGATGCAATGCAAAGAATGGCACCTGCCTATGAGTCATTTGGCTCGCCTTTATCTCGGCTGCTGAAAGCTGACCATGTTTCTTCACCTTAACTGTGTAGATAAATTTTGTTACTTTTTGACCATAAAATCCTTGACTGTATTTCACCTTTTCCTCTCTTCTCACTTACAAATCCATAATTTTAGAATAATATAGTCTCCTGTTCTCTGGATTTTTTTGTATGTGTACAATATTTCTGTTAAAATATAGAAAAGGAGAAGAGAGACAAAAAAAAAAAAAATCTAACGCATGAAGAAAGTGAAATTCAGCATAGAACCGTTTAATTCAGAACATTGACTAGCTGCAAAGACATGACCACAGAAACTTATTTGTGAGATGGTAAACCTAACAAAGCAGCTCTGTGTAAAAAAGCAAAGAAAAAAGTGGGAAAATTACATTATATTCTTTCAAAAATTTTCATGGAGAATTATTTTCTCTCTCTCTCTTCAGCCAGCCATAAAGGAATGAGATTTTTTCTTTCTAGTAAACCAAGTGATCACCAGAATGTAGGAAATATCAACAGCTGTCTTTTACAGTTTAACATGATCTGCTTCCTCACTAGAATCACTGCAAAATTTGCTATGGATGGAAGGAGCAGAGTCTTCAGTCTTCACTAGATTTGCCTCACTTTGTTTTCATGGATATGAAGGTAGGAAGAATGAAAATAGAGGGATTGCATAATTGACACATATCAGGTGTTAGAAGGTTATGGCCCCCTTAGGACTTAATTTACACTTGGCAAAACCAGCAGAATTTTAAGGCTGAAATGTGATAAAGAACAAAAATACCCTGGACACCAAGATTAATTACATTTCAAGCATGGCAACAATTTGTTTAAATTAAAGAGTTTTGTATGTCTCGTTTTATAAATTACATCCAATAGGTTCAAATAGAGTTGGATCTCAAATACTTTGTGTGTTATTTCCCAACTGCTGAGTATTTGCAGTGCATTTAGCCCCAGATTGAAAATTTTTTAGAAATGATTTAAGGTTAGCATTCTGAACTTTTTTTATATTTCTGCTTTTCTCCCCTTCTCTCTATGGTTGTTAGAAATGGAGTATCCTGTTACAACTGTTTCAGTGGAATGTCTTTGGAATTCTTAAAATGCATAGAAGTATATTTTTTTTTGATTGTTGTTGTTGAAGTAGAATCTGAATAAATTGATAAGAGTTCCACAAAAACTGATGAAGATAGAATTCTTAAATTATTTGTCAGGCATTACATCCATTTAATGTCAAAGAAATAAATTTCAAGACTGTATTTGCTCAGGTTTTAATTTTAAAGAGGGGGGAAAAGTACTGTCATTTAAAATATAACATTATTCTTTATTAAGCACTACTGGAAAAAATCTTTAATGCAGTTTTCCTGGACAAAAAAAAAAAAAAAAAAAAAGAGAGAGAGGAAAAACTACTATAAGTACGTGTTATCTCTCTCCCACCTCTTACTATTATGGCATTTGTCTTTCAAAATATGAACACATTACAAATAGATGTCACAAATCAATATTTTTGCATGTTTTAATTATTGTTTGAATGCAGAAATACAAAGGGAGTTAAACTAATGCAAACTCAGCTCCTTTTTGGTTGCTTATTTTTCATTAACTGCATATGTGACTTCCTTGATCCCAGTAACAATCTAGTACCCCAGTTTCTAGAGGGGGGGGAAAAAAAAATATGAGGGAACTGTCTAATTATAACAAAAGAAAGGGAAAAAAAAAATTCAACCCAGAGTTCTTTCTGTACTGTTAGATAGTTCTTTTCTTCATATCAATATACTCTTGACCAGCTGTAATCTGCTTTCTGAATTTGCTAATGCAAGCAAGAAATATGATGAAATGGGTAGATTTCATTTTTCAACATAAAAGACATTCATGCAGATAGTAAAGAATTGAGGCAAATTAATTTTTTAATAAAGAATAGTTTATGATGGATTTGGTTTTTTCTTTAGTTTTGTTGTCCGTAAAGCTGAGAATTGAGTACTGAGAAATCCATTTATTCTTAAAATTCTCACACTGTAACAAATTTTTAGTGTAAAAATAAATAAATAAATAAAATACTTTTGTCTTCTGGAAATCTGAAGTGCCATCTTCCTGGGAACCACTTCGCAACTGAGAGTTTATGCCCAAAGTCCTTAACAGTTGCTGCCAGAATGTCAGAAATGCAGGGCTCTATGCCAGCTCAGCTGAAGTATTTAAATGCCCTGAATATCCTAAAGAAACCCTTTCTCTGTGGAGTATCTTGGCTAATGAAAGATCTCCTAGGTGGCTAGGTATCCAGTTTTATAACAGATAGCAATGTTTTCAGATTGCTAAGGAGATGAGCTTACTGGCAAGAAATGTTGTCCTGGGAAATCTGCCTCATTTCTGTCAGAAGATTTAGGAAAATCACAGCAATCAACAACGTTCTACAAAATTAAACTATTAAGCTTCCTTTGTAGGACTTTTTAATAGAAATACAGGGAAACAAATGTTCAGTTTAGTAAGAAACAAATGTTCATTTTAGTAAAAGGGGGGAGAGAAACAGTCAAAATAATTCTACAAGTCTTTCCATGTTTTTCCAGGGAAGTTCTAAGTAAAGGACTAAGTGACCCATTAAATTATTTTACCTGCCATCTCTCACTGGTTTAAAATAAAAAAAAAAAAAAATAAAAAAAATAGTACTTCCCAATGTTATGGACAATGTATTCATATTATTAAGTCAGAAGACTTAAACATCTTTTCAGTCCAGGATGTACTGTCCTTAGTGTGTTTATCCTGTAAAATTATGAATGTTTTTTTTCCATGAAATTTTGTGTACTGAGACAAGCTATAGGGACAGTAGGTCCTTGGGAACTCAGGGAAAGATTTCTAGCCTCAATGAGGAGTTTCCATTTACTGCAACATATTTTTACAATCACAAAATGTTCCAGTGAAACAAATGATTGTGTTACTGAGGGTTCTATTCATTTATAACATTTTATTTCCTTAGCAAATGAATTTATAGATGTTCAACAGGCCTCAAGTCCAAAGAAGGACAAGGAGATTTTGCCTTCAAATGTTCCAAATTAGTGTGAGGTAATATAATGATGAGAAATACACTATGTTTTAAGTTCAGAGACTGTAATAATAATAATAATAATAATAATAATCAAACACTGTATGAATTATACAACTAGTTCAAAAGAGAATACAAAACATGGATCTATGTCTGATCACAGGCACCAGGATTCTAGATGATTTACGTGTTCCTCATGCAAACGTGCAGAAATACATTTGAAAGATTGACATTGGCCTTCCTGCTTCCTATATGGTATGGGAAAGCAGAGTTTGAGTTTTCATAGAGTGGAATATCCATGAATTTTGTTAGAATCTTTAAAAGTATTTGTGTAATAGGTCTAACACTCCATTTTTATGAGCTTGTATTGAGCAAGGACTGTAATGAAGTTAATCAGTGAGTATTCATTTGATGATCTTTCTTCACAGCTGTCTATTTAATTCAATTTCCAATAGAAGTTGCCAAAATGTTCTCTATGGTGATCTATAATGTTACTACTTGTTTTCTAGTTCTTGCTTTTGACTTCAGCATGCAATCTTTTATATCCTCTTTGAGCTCCCACTAAATACAATTCTGATATTCTTCATACTTCAAATTAATTTGACTCATTGTTCATTATTTTCTGCACAGGTCTTGGTTTCTACTTTTCCACTAGAGACTGACTGCATAAGATACCATTATCTATTAAAACAATATTTAATTCTATGTTGTTTCTCTACACAGAAGGTGTGTTCAGATATGGTAACTGATAAGCCTTAGACTTCATTGGACATATAACTGGACAAGAGTCTTTTGGTATGAGATTGTATTCATTAGAGATTGAATCTGTTTTAATTTTCTTAATGAAATGAGCTTCATACTAGAAAAAAAAAAAAGTAATGAAAGATGCCTCAGATTCAGACCCCTCTACTAATGTTAAAAGCAAGGAGAAGCAGCTGTCATTTCAAAGTGCTTTCCTTTCTTCAAAACCTCTATACAGATTTAATAAGGCTTAGAAAGATTTAAAACACAGTTTTTAACTTATAAAATGTTTCCTTCAGTCTTTTGTAAATTTAGTTGTTTCTTCCTAAAAGATAGTTGATTACATAGGAGCTCTTATAACAGTCTTATTCCTGAACCCTTTATTACTATGTTTTTCTTTTAGATAAAATTTTAGCTTCACTTAACATGAATGGTGTGACAAAATAATAACAAAACTTTCGGGGAAAGAAGCTTATAATCTTGTGCTTTCATACAGCTAAAAACTTCGGGGAAGGTAAACACGAAATGCTTCTGCAGTATAAAAAAGGACACCTTTTAGGAAGCTCAACATCAAACACATTTTAATCACTGTTGATACCTATGTACAAATAAATGTGTAATGGTGACACAGAAAATTACTTATATTAAAAAAAAGCCTACACCAAATCTTTTCTGCTATGTGAATTCAGTAGTAAAAATAACAGAGTAAAGTATAAAGAACTTATTAAGGAGAGGGTTACTCTTATCTGTAGGTAAATTTATATCATGAGCCATTCTCGTTTTGAACTAAGGTGTAATGAAAAGAAGACTAAAAAATAATTGCAAGTTTTGATAATGTTAAGAAGTGCCAATATGAAATTTGTTTGTAGACCACTGAATGAGCTACATCTGTAAAAATATAGCAATCCACCTGGCAGGTCCTTCAAAGTCATTTGTCTAAAAAACACCTCTCAGTTTTCAGACTACACTATATGTTCTACTGCTTTTTTTTTTTTTTTTAAACTGAAAACTTTTTGATTCTTTACCATGTTATTTTTCTTTGAGTCTTTCTTTGTTTTTTTTTTTCTTTCCTTTTTTATAAAACCAGGAAAACTCTTTATTTTTCATGTATTTCAGTACTTTCCCGTCCTTATTATATTTTTTTATGTCAGTGTACTCGGTATACTTTAAGAAGCTATCTTTAGAGATGTTAAACAGCTGCAGTTCTCAATGATTTCTGTTCAGAAGGAATATTGCAGAAGTATACGTAATCTGTTCTTCCTGTCATTGCTTTGGGAGGGAAAAGTGATGTGAAGACAGTTAAATTACTCTTCATATGTAAGAGATTGATTATAAAAGATGTGCCAAATGCTTTTAAGGCTCTACAGTATACCACTGAATATGACTGAATTTCAGGTACGTTATAAGAATTTTAAATTTCTATGTCATATCCACTTTGGAGAGATGCACTTACAGACTGAAAGTTGAAAAGTTGGAAGATTTGAGTTTTTGTGGTGTTTTTTTTTTGTTTGGTTTTTTTTTTTGTTTGTTTGTTTTTGGTTTTTTTTTTTTTATTTTTTTTCCTTCTTAAGTCTACTTTGGTGGAAGACAAACAAAAAAACCAGCAGGTAAATAGATGAGCCTTCTCATGGTTCAGCATCCAGATGGAGATGAGCGGGATCACACAGGTGTCTGTACTGGGACTGGTGCTCTTTATTATCTTTGTCAGTGACATTGACAGTGGGATGAAATACACTTTCAGCAAGTTTGTATCGACACACTTAAGAGAAGGATGTCATCCAGAGAGACCTTGAAAGGCTTATGCCCAGGTGAACCTCAATGAGGCTCAACAAAGAGAAATGAAAGGTCTTGCACTTGGATAACAGAAATCCCCGCTGTCAATACAAGCTTGGGGATGAAAGGATTGAGCACAGCTCTGCTGAAAAGAACTTGTATGGACCTGATAGCAGCCTTTCAGTATGTAAGGAAGAGACAGACTACTTAGCAGAGTTTGTTTCGATATAACTAGGGGAAATGGTTTCAAGCAATAAGGGTGGAGAGTTAGATTGAACATAAGAAAAAAAGATTTTACAATAATGATAGTGAAGCACTGGCACAACTTGCTCAGAGAGGTGGTGGATGCCCTGTACGTAGAGACACTCGAGCTCAGGCTGGTTCAGGCTCTATGCAACCTGATACAGCTGTAGATGTCCCTGTTCACTGCCGGGAAGTTAGACTAGATGGCTTTTAAAGGTTGCTACTAACTGAGATGATTCTATGATACTAAGTATCTCCTCTTCCTTAAAGTTCTCACATATTTTATGTATTTTATCCATGCAGATTTAGAGACTTCCATGGCAAACGGTAGCTTGTTCTTCGTATGTTTTTTGTTTGTTGGTTGGTTTTTGTTAATCTGTTTCCTAAGTATTTCTCAACATGAGAGGAAAAAAAAGTTTTGTGAAGGACAGTGTCTTTGGGCAACTACTAGCCATTGATGCAGCAATACATATTTCCTCAGAATTATAGTTTACTGATTTTTTTTTTTTTCCAGTTTTACTTTACTAAACATCATATTTCATTGCAATGCACATTTTGACAATTGCATAAGACTGACAGGTGAAGAAACTATACAAAACACGCAAGTTATTGTAGAAGGAGGTACCAAGGTCTCCGAAAATACATTTAAATTGTCACACTCAGAAGGTGTTAATAGTTCAGGGAGGGCAGTTAAACCGTAGGAAATGAATGCCTGAAGCAGACTAAGTTGAGAGAAGATTTTGAAATAAAAATTTAAATCCCTTCTTAGTGCTTTTAGTTAGAAGTGTAAAATAGTCTTCACATTAAGTAATTAATACTGTACAAATAACCAACTGTAAAGGTCTCTTTAACATTTTCGAAATAGTCTTGCACAGATCAAAATGATTTCCCCCATCACCTCCATTCTCTTTCAAGGAGAGGTTGTGGTGGAAATACTTATTGAACCCCTTAAGGTTCCATTCACCTGAAAAGTAGCGTGACCTTCTGTACAGAGCAAGTCTATAACAAAGCAGCAGGTGGTGTCTCTGGCGCTTTGACCTGCAAATTGCTTTGAGCTGCAAGGTTACTTGGCATGCAAAGTACACTTGTGGTATATTGACGCAGGCCAGCCTGGACCTGGTGAGGGAAATGGGAAAACAGAGTGCCTTGTAGAAAATTGAATACGTGGACTTTTTACTGACATAGTTTAAAGAAACTCTTAAGGAAACCAGAAACGAGCTATAGCAACTGCTATGATATTTTTACTGTAGTGTGCTCTGGTCTCAAAAAAAAAAAAAATTCCTGTAGGAGTGGAGACGTCCATTGCTTTTTGAGTACTCTGCATTGAATTGCCTGAACACCAAACATTACCAAAAGGGAAACAAAATACCTCACACAACTTTTTCAGATTACTTAGGTGTAGGATTGTTGCAGCTGCATGACCTGGTTATGTGCAGAAGTTAAACTTTTAAACTTCATTTAAAGGAACTTTACCAAGTTCCAAGAGTACTATATAAGTAACTTTTATAGAGTATCTTATTAATGTATAGCTTTGAAAATAATGGAAAATAAATCTGTTGGATTTGTTTCCCAGCATTATTATTTTTGTCCTTGTACTAATTCTCAGATGGATTTTGTAGCTCTTACAAAAGGAAAAAAAAGTTTAAATTTATTGTTATATCTCAACTGTTTGAATTTATCTCACTGGAAATAAGGATAAATAAATATCATATTAATTTTGACCCTTTAAATATTCATACTTAAGCCACTACTTGGAATCACAGTATTTATTCATTTTTTTTTATTGCACATCATTATTATTATCAGATGGAACTCCCTGGTCCTTATCGGGGGAAGGAATATATAGAAAACAATATTATTAAAAAAAAAAAAAAAAAAAAAAAAAAAAAAAAACTGATCATAGCGATGCAGGAGATGTAGACAAAGGTAGAACATAGGAGAAAAGAAATATCATTGCTGGTTGTGCACAACAACAACAATCACTTTACTTTCTTATTGTTTTAATAGGTTGTTTTCTTGCTGTTTACATGTCAAATTTAGTACCATTGAAAATATGAGAGAAGGGAATTAATGTTGTAGGGGATTTAAAAAAAAAAAATTCAATGGTATAGGTATAAAAAAACATTTAACTTATTAATTGCTAAAAATACCAAAGATAAGGTACCAAGAATTTTCTCTTAAGGAGAAAACAAATTGATGTTAATTAATTATCTCAATTTTTCTAACTATGGTGCTCCACTTGGTAATAAAGAAAGAGCCTAATAGGATAACTCAGAGCAATTTCCTAGGTTGTGTTTTTTATTTGGTATTATTCAACAGATTTTTCAAATATGTTTCAGAAAATATTTTCTTTACATGCAAGCATTTTTGTTCAAGAAAGTTGTATTATTCAACGCTTTGATATTTCTGACCACAGACTAGAAACAGTACATTAAGTACATATTAAAAAAAGAAACCTTCAGTTTCCTATGGCTGGAAGCTGTGGACCTTTCTAATCATGAGATCCACTGCTGTATGAAGTGAGAGAGGGTTAATTGATCAATATTCAAGTTTAGGTAACCCCTGAAACACATTTTCCTAGTATACTCAGTTCAGTGCAAGCCATGTTCTTTTGTATTTTAGTCTGAAATCTTTTATTTTTAAGAGGAACTGGGTATTCTATAAACTCAGAAGGCTTTACTTCAAAGAAAGATGTTTCCTATTGTTCAGGCGTTACTCTACCATTTTATTCTTCTTGGATTCTTGTTTATTTGTTTTAGACTTATTCCTGTGAAGAAAGATTTTTTTTCAAGTAAAAAAAAAAAAGCTTTATTTTTAGGATGTGAAACAGAAGCATACTAACATTTCAAAGTGGAGTTGTTTTATTGAGAAAGTAAGATATTTTTACATATTAAAAATATAGCTGTTTTAAAGGAGGGAAGCTAAAGCTATTCATTGAGTTCTGTTAATTTCATTGACAAGTCTAATGTGCTTCTGTTTTAGTAGCTTTATTTTTTAAAATAATTTTAAACAAAAATAAAAAGTGAGTCGTGTGTATTTGTAATTATTAATGTACAGTGTTCATGTTCATGTGTAATGTTCATGCTCATGTGCTTACTGCTTCAGTATTGCTTGTCAACCTAATTCAAAAATAAATGTTCCCATTCTCTTTCAAGAATGGGAATGTTCCCGTTCTCTTTGAAGAATATGTATCATACATTACTACAGTACATAAATGATTTATACATTCTTCTCAATCATAAATTATTAATTAAATATTCAAATAATTTTAGATTGTTTTATGTTTCATTGTCTTTTTTTGTTTGTTTCTTTATTTTTCAATTCAGTATTAAAACAATTGCAAGGACCTAAGATAGAAAAGATTTGTTTGGAAAAGCAATAGATGGAAATGTAATATAATAGCCCTAACAGCAAAACAAATTACTGTTCTCCTCTTTGTCTGTTCTATATTTGTTATTGTTTGCGAAACTGCATTGGATTTACAGTAAGCACTGATTTTGTATCTTTAATGGTTTATTTAATTCTTTTAATTGTATCTAGAGCATTAGCCAGATTTAAATCTTTCTCTCTTAATAGGTTTTCTTCTCTCTCTAGGCTTGAAGTTATTTGTCTTTTCAGATATTTAAATATGAATCATTCTGTGTGCCAGTGAACTAGAAGTCCGCATAGAGATAAATTCCTGCAAAGCAGTTTCCTCCTTATCATTTGGTTCTCAGGGGTTTTGCTTTCCAAAGGCAATAACAGTTGCTGCCAAAATATTTGTCCCCAGTCCAAGTATTTATCAACTGCAGCAAATGTTTTATCCAAAGCTGTAAAATTAGGGAGAGCATTTGATATGGTTGGTAAGTTATAGAAGGTCCTTTCTTGATCCAAACTCCAAAAAGCTCAGCAGAACTAAAAGTGGCAGAAATCCCACATAAATGACCTCAATTATGTGAAAAATCAATTAATGAATTCCCAGGCCTAGTATCACTGTGGAATAAGAAAGTTCATAGCCATTTAATGGAAATTCCTCTGTTTACACCTTTCAGTGATTTTACTACTGTTGCATATAATCAGGCTAAAAAGAGCAAAAAATGGTAAAATTTAGAATGTATATTTACACTGCATAAAATGCTGTACATATGTTCTTAGAAATGCTAATATAATGTATATAATGGTTATTCATGATTATGTATGTTTCCAAAATTAAATCAAGATGAATATGTTATTGTAGCTCTTAGTACGTGTATTAGCAGTGTGGATGGTCTAGACTGATGTGTGACAAAGCACAGCATCTTAGGAATTAAATCATCTCACAGATTTATGGTCTTGATCTTTATCTCTCAGAGCTCATGGTCATAGACATTGCTATACTTTTCTGTTTAGATGGATGGAAGCTCTGCTACAAAGTCTTTTTGAATTGTTGGAAGTGTGATTTTAAGTAAGAGTGAGAGAAAAGAGTATTTTTCATAATGGAGGGTTCCCGAGGGAGCCCATATCACCGTGATGAAAGTAAGTTTGATATACTGGTAATAGGTAACAAACTACTTCATTTCTAATTTCATCATGTGACTATTATGTCTCCCCAGGTTATATTTAGAAGCTAATTTTACCTTTTAAAAATCTTTCAGGAAGAGCAAATTATTTAATCTCAGAAGATCATTAATGTTATCTACCTCAAATGGCAGAGAAAAATTCATGGGAATTTTAGTTAATAGGAGGGTAAATACATTGTCATCAGCATATTAAATATATCTAAAAATAATGCTTAGTTTTTCAAGGAATTTAATAAGACTTATTTAATATAGTCTGATTCTCTAGTTGGACTGCTTCACTGTAAAAGAGTGGATTGCTAAGCACAGCACAGGTTGAGCTTGAAATATGAAATGTAGTCTCCATTCGTAATTTGATGATTATTGCTATTTTTAGTAAATAGGATTAAAGCATCTGTCTGGCTCTAAATTTCAGCATCTGTGGAAGGTTTCTTGTGCTTTGTCATTCGGTAAAAGGCCTTGGCAATGATCTCTGACTGCTTCATTTATTACTGTAACACTTTGTACTGCATTTTGAATTGTTATGAAGATGCAGACTACTTTGATTTCGGTGGGTAGTGTTACACATTGTCTGCAATGTCTTTGTGGTAATAATCTTCTTTCTAAGATACGTGGAAGGTCTAAGTAAAAAAAAGAAAAGGCTTGGAGCAGGCCTCAGTCTCTAAATAAAGATGCATGCTTTTTCAACAAAAACTGAAAAGCCTATATGATGTTCTTTTGCTGGTTAGCTTACAACAGAGCTCAGAATTTCTAAATTACAAAAGAGAAACTTGTGCACTACAGCACTGACTGATAATGAAATTCCTAATATGTTCCCTCTTCAGAAAAATAAAGAATTTCTTACAACTTAATTGACTTTGTCACCTTTTTAAGCTTCTCTACAGACTGCTTTTTAAACCTTGAAAGTTTGCCTGCAGGCTACTACAGAGAAGAATGTTCTTTGTATATTGCATACCACAGAAAAATACATATATTTTATAAATGTATAATGCGGCATTTTGTAATGAGGTGAACATTTAGAAATATCATACCAGTAATGGTTGAAAGTGCCAGAAGGTTACAGATATGGGAATTTAAATTCATTAACCTTGAAGAAATCTATTTTCAGTCTGTCATTAGTTTCAAAGGACAGTCATTATAATTTTCAATAATACAAAGAGCCTTTTCATTTGGGAATTTCAAGGGGTTCGTATGTGTGGTAAAAAGATCTCCATTCACTGCTTGTCCTTGAGTACTGGTCTTGTGAAAACTTACATGCTCATGAAGCATTAGGTGTTTGCATGATCTAAAAGTTTGCCAGAGCAAGCAACTAATACTAATCAACGTATATGAAAGAGATAGTAGGATGAAAATGATGCTTAAATATTAAGCATCTCTGCAATTTTTAGTGACATATAGTACCTAAAACTTTGATTAATATTTTTGTCTTTGATAGTAGCTAATGGTTTGCTCATTTGGATTTACATTAGTGGTAGTATTTTCTAAGGAACTTTCAAAGATGGTTAATTTTTTTCTTAAAACTAAACAAAACAAAGCAACTACAACAATCAAAAACAACCACAAAATCTTCATTCTTAAGTAATTCGTATCAAACTATTGCAGAGACAATCTTTCTGTGTGACTTACAATTCCTAAGAAATCAAAGGCATGATAAATGTTCCAGGAGTGAGGAACACTAAATTTACTTCCTATGTCTGGAACAGGAAGAACAAAAAGTGTGCAGAGATCTTTTAGTGAATTGCAGAATTGTAGAATGATTTAGATTGGAAAAGACTCATGAAATTGAGTCCAACTGTCAATAATAAATCTTTTCATATTCTGTCATTTTCTTGATGCTGGGTAGATGATAGAACATAAAGAACTAGGTAAAGTTGATTTTGAGGTTCACCAGCGTACAAAATTCAGAACCAGCTTAAGAACTATTGAATAAGACTCAGTTCAAATGAAAATGGAATTGCAAAGTTTAACAGATAGGAAAGTATTTTATTCCAGAATAAAAGCCAAACCGTAGAAGAACCTAAGATTTCTTTTATTAACCTTTAATACAAGGCACGCGAAAGTATTCTGAGTAAAAAGAAATAGTGGAGTAACTTCTATATTAGCTTATTTAGGTGTTGAAGATAAAATATTAAGTAGTTTTTGAGAAGTCTCTAGTTTTCTGTGGATGCTGGGAAAGCATGAATAAAGTTATTAAATAGTTTTTAATGTTTTTGACCAGAACATCATTGTAAGACATGACATGATGTAGCATACCCCGTCCCACAAAATAATGTATAAGAACAGTAATTATAAAGGAGTGAAAGATTTCTTCCCAACGTTGCTATTGCAAGAATATGATTAGTCTCAGAGCAAGAGTATATCCTGCCTTTCACCACTGTACCTGAGATTTCTGTAAAGAAATCTATCCTGTGCCTATTAATTCAAAGCATTCAAAAGGAGACCATCTATTTTTTTTTTTTAGTTTAAAGGTAAACTATCTCAAATTAGCCACGCATAAAACCATTGTTTTTTGATCTTTTTGAATTTTAACTTTATTTTTTCTTTTCCTTTACATTTGTAACAGTGCACCATAGCTCTTCTCGCTGTAATTTACCTTAGATGATATAAAAACACAGGACTGCTCTTGGAATGAGTCCAGAGAAGAACCACTAAGATCAGAGGGCTGGAGCACCTCTCCTATGAAGAAAGGTGGAGAGAACTGGACTTGTTTAGCGTAGAGAAGAAAAGGCTCCAGGGTGACCTCATTGTGGCCTTCCAAAACTTGAAGGGAGCATATCAATAGTAGGTGCAACGGCTGTTTACAAGGGTGGATAGTGATAGGACAAGGAAGAATGCTTTTAAACTGAGACAGGGGAGGTTTAGGTTAGATATTAGGAGGAAGTTTTTCACACTAGAACAGGTTGTCCAAGGAGGTTGTGGATGCTCCATCCCTGGAGACATTCCAAGCTAGGCTGGATATGGCTCTGGGCAGCCTGGTCTGGTAGCTGGCTATCCTGCCTGTGGCAGGAGGGTTGAAATAGATGATCATGGTGGTCCTTTTCAATCCAAGTCATTTTATGATTCTGTGACTGGGACAATCATGCTGGATAGTGTGGTGTTATGATATAGTGCCAGTTATTGTGAGAAATTATCATGTAATCTCTTTTGGGAAAAAAATAAAAAACCCCACTACCACCAACAACAACAGCAAAAAGAACAATTAAACAAAATAATCTTCAAATTAGCTAGCTTTTGATTTTCCTACTCAGTATTTTCAGAACTTGACTATAATGTTTGCTAAATGTTATCTAATTTCTAAGCTACATTTAATTATGAGCAATACATGTCAATTTATTCTTGTTCTAGTGCAGCTCTTCCAAAATTGTTCTTCTCTCAATCTTGCTTTTGTCTCCTCAATACAGAGAACAGTTAACCCTCTAAGACTTTTGCAAAAGCTACATTAGGAATTCTCCAAATATTCCAAAATGTGATTTGCTTAGCTTTATCTGGCTTATGTGACCTAAGTAGAGAAGTAAACTGCAGAAAAATTCACCATGGTCCTGTGAGCTGACTGATCAATATCTAGAGCTGAGATCTGTTTCACCTTGTTTAATCTTTCTGGATATGTTTTCTGTAATGATTGTTTTGTTAGGAAAGGACACAGAGTGAATGGATGTGCTTCTGTTCTTGAGGCGAGTACAAGGATGAAGTCACAGATCTTCAAATTCAGAATAGGTTCATTGCCCTGGAAGAAGATGAGGAAAAATATATCTACATAGGTTGCCGTAGATAGCCATTCGAGTCTGAAATACAAATCAAAGCAAGCAGCCAGTAGATAGAGATTCCTCCCTGTGAGGAATGGAAGAACCCTTGCCAAATGCATGGATTCTGTCTATGGAGACATTGCTGAGGATAATCCAACATTACTGTAATATGCTGCTGTCCATCCATCTAAAGCAGGAAGAACAAAGATTAACCACATCACAAATGACTACGCAGCTTTGTGAGTGAGGATGGAAGATATGAGAGCTTAGGTAAGTGTCTCTTTTATTTTCCTTTTCCTTCTTTATCATATATCTGGAGTAGGAACCTAGCCACAAATACCTCAACAGAAAGTGTGTGTTAAATGATTTATTAATATTCAACAATAGTATCATAATTTACTATTGATGAATGGTGAGAAAGTAATATATATGGGTAATTATTGAATATTCTGCTTGTTGAGTACGTGGTAATCATAAGTGCCTAAGACTGGATGCTGTGTTGATAATGTCAGGAATGTGCTTTATACAAAAAGAAAAGAAAAGCAGTAAAGATACGAGAAAGAATACAGATTTAGAGAACTGTAGTAACACAAAAGGAGGTACATGTTGTCATCATTTGTGAGGAGGATGGATTCCTTTTTAACCTCATCTGATTTATATTCTCTCCTAATTTGCTGAGTGTGGGTGCCCACTTGAAGTTATGTGTACTCCACTCAAGGTTACGTGGTTTGATTTGTAAGTTTTACTAAGGACATGATATTGCCATTTCACATATTTAACATATAAAAATGACTTAAAATCTCTATCTAGCTCTCTGTGTGACAGCCGACTCCTCAGAAAAAAATCTCTCAGTCAGAACTTAAAGCTATGAAATTACCTGTGTGCCTTCAATTGCATATACCATTAACAACAAGGACCTGTCAAGAGTCAGTGTCGGGACAAATAGTGCTCAGTATCTTAATCAATAATCCAGACAATGACATAGATTTCACCCTGTAAATATTACTTTATAAGGAGTGTGGTTAATATGCCAGATATCAGAGCTGCAGTTCAGAGGGAATTGAAAAAAATGTGACAACTGGGACAAGAGCAGTCTATTTAATTTCAGCAAGTAGTGTGTCAAACTTCTGCATGTTGGACAAAATAAGTACTGTGCATCAGCACAGCTTAGAACACTAACTGGCTAAATAGCTGTGTGCCGTGCATATAGTTATAATTCCCTCTTATCGTCTGCTGTCTTCCATTCCTTGAAGTTTAGAGATTATGTCAGCTACCAGTATAATCTTTGTGTAATCCTCCTAGAAAAAAAGCGTGGTGAACTTACTTCAGCAGAACTAGCTCTAGGCAAAATGCATCAAAAGCATCCTGAAGCTTTTGTTGCATTTTTTGCTTCTACTGATTTTGGAATATATATGATCTCACAAGAGATGGCTCTTCTTCATTGCATGGCTTCAATTGTTAGTGGAGATCTTGGCCTAATCTCAGTTTGGGGTAATTTCAAAGAATTCTTATCAAAATATAAATGCCTGCAGTAAATCTGTAAAACCAGTAGCCTGATTCAAAGACCACAGAAAGAAACGCATAGGAACTAGAGTAAATTATGTTCCATGTTAGTGTCAATTCATTATTTACATACATAGATTGGTTAGTCAATCTGTAGCAGGATCAAGATGTATTTATATATGCTCTTATGCAAAGGGAGGAACATACCCGGTTTGAGAAACTATGACACAAAACCAAAATAATCAAATTATATCTGTGTGATATCTTAGAAGTGAAATAACAAATGCATGACTTTCAACAGAAATATTTCTTCTGGTTTTCTGATCTGAATGAGTTTAGTCCTTTTAGCTGAGTGATGATATTCTTCTGAAGAGGGCTGGTGATTGATGTACACTGATCTGTATCAGTGAACAGGATAAAAACAAGCAAATTGTTTTCTAGTGTGACTAAACCTCAGTCAGATATCTACTAATGTATAAAACATTATGGGAAGTTCTGTGCTTTGTTTCTCAAGAGACCTTGGAAATCACAGGTATCATGAAAGTTAACAGAAGAGTGAGTTCCCAGTATGGCACATGAAAAGGTCTAACACACTGTGAAAACAAAGTAACGCTTGTTGATAGACCAGTCATTATATAATCTTCATGTTTGCTGTCAGTGCTATGGGATATCTGTTGCTAGCATAGAAACATAGAATGTCTTGGGTTGGAAGAAAAGTTAAAGAACATCTAGTTCCAATCCCCCTACTATGGACAGGATTGCCAACCACTAGATAAGGCTTCTCAGGGCTCCATCCGACCTGGCCTTGAACACCTCCAGGGATGGGGCACCCACAGCTTCGCTGGGCGGCCTGTGCCAGTGTTTCAGCACCCTCATAGTGAAGAATTTCCACCTGACATTTAACCTGAATCTCCCCTCTTTTAGTTTAAAGCCTTTTCTTCTTGTCATATCACTATCATACAGTGTAAAGAGTTGGTCTCTGCCTTCTGATTATAAGCTCCCTTCAAGCACTGAAAGGAGTGCAGTAAATGATTTTTCCCTATGTTTGACCATATAAAGATCAATGTATAGAAACTTGAATTCTAGTCTTTCACAGTTTTCCAGTAGTATCATGTGCTGTGACCTGCTCCATCTTTCCACTGAGTTTGACTCTGGGGACACTTCACGATATTTTCTGATGTAAACTGTCTCCTTAGCACAGTAATATGAGAACAAATCAGGGGATGCTGCAGAAGAGGTCAGAAAAACAAACCTGTCAGTTCTTAAGTATCTGTGAAGATAAAGCACATTAGCTTTCTGCTTAATATCATCCTTCCCACAGACAAGAGCAGGGTTCCCCAGTTCAAGAAAGACAGGGAACCGCTGGAGAAAGTCCAACGGAAGGCTACAAAGGTGATTAACGGCCTGGAGCATCTCCTTATGAGAAAGTCTGAGAAACTTGGGACTGCTCAGCCTTGAAGAGAGAAGATTAAGAAGGGATCCTATGAACACTTATGAGTATACACAGGGCATATCTCACGAGGGTTGGGTCAGGCTCTTTTTGTTCTGCCCAGCGAACAAATAAAGGGCAGCAGGCACAAACTCAAACATAGGAAGTTGCATACAAACATGAGGAAAACCTTAACTTTGAGGGTGACAGAGTACTGAAACAGACTGCCCAGAGAGGCTGTGGTCACTTTTTCTGCACATACTCAAAACCCGCCTGGATGTTTTCTTGTACAACCTACTGTAGGTAAGATGTTTTCTCAGCAGGGTTGAACTAGATAATCTCCAGAGGTCCCTTTCAATCCTTACATTCTGCAATTCTGTGATTCTAGTGTCCTAAAGTTGATTTAGACTAAATCAACATGTAGTATGTGGAGACTTTCTTCAAAAGCTAATTACTACAGCCATCCAGATTGTATGTGCAGACACAGAAAACTGACTTAATTCTGGAGCTTATACCGCTTTTCTTCTAATTCCTAATTTTCTAGTGTTGTCATGTCTTTCTTTCCCTAGCCTGCTCACCACTATAAGAGTTGTAAATGATGCTTGAGTTTGTGTGTTTGGTTGCTTGCTTTTTTATTTTAAAGGTTGTTTAGACTTCGTGCAGCCTGATTCTAAGGTCAAGGCTTTTGGAAATAGGTGTAAACTGTGTTGTCAAGCTACTTCTGTAGTGAATAAGTAAGTACTGTGCATCCTTCAGAGAAATGTCATATTTTTTGATTCTCTATTGATTGACGACTTCACTGATTTACAATAAAGAATCAGGCAATCTGTAGGTATTTGATTAAAAATTAAAAAGATTTCCGAACAAAAGAAAAATGAAGAGAAATAATAATAATAATAAAGAAACCTCCTTTGTTTACTTTCATTTTTGCAGGGAGTTGTTTATTTCTTTTAATGGTGAGGATAAAAAAGCCTCCTGCAGAGCATGTAGTGCTAGCACATGTATGTAACTGTGCTAAATGAAGATGAAGTAGAAGGAATTAATTAGAAATAGTCAGGATGAAAATGTGCCTCTGAGCTAGTAATACATGCTTGGCTATGCAAATTAACCAGTAGAATATTACAATGGTTTTTGTTAAGTTTTGGAAAATAGAAGATTGTGAACCATTTTGGAGAGGTCACTTGTGAATGAGATATTTGAAGGGAAAAAAATTGTACAACCATTTCTTAATAACCATTTCTTTCCTCTTTCTTTGCAAAGAGTACTTTTCAGTTTCAGACCATTGAACATTGACATACAGATATGCAAAAATATGTCGAAAGATTACACATGTATTGGAAGTGTAAACACATTTGAAAGGATGCAGTTTTAATGGTATATTGGCTCTTTATTTATTTTGCACTTTTGAATAACACAGTTCCTTTAAAAAAAGTATAATTTTCTCCTTCCTTATAGACTTATATATACTTAGTGCATGCAATCGAATTCTTCACACTTCGAGGGGAAGGAGTAAATGTGAAAATAAAACAAGAAAGTGCTGTATATTAAACAAATTTGAAGAATCTTCTCCATTGAAAAAAAATTTAAAAGCTTTAGAGCTTTACAGTGACAGACCTCATAGGCCCCACAGCCTGTGTGAAATTGGATTCAGTGTGATTATTTCTGGGCAATAATTCAGAGCAAATAGCATCAAGAAAGGCTTGCATAAATCCTGACAGAAAAAGTGGATTTAAATCAAACTAATAGGTTGCAAAACATATGAAATATGCTTTGTACTGTGCCTTGGAGACACATGGCCAAATCCATATTCAGAAAGTAAAAACAAACCAGTATGATTTGAAGAATAAATTACTTGTCAGCGTGATCTTTTAAAATGCCAGAATTTAATGCAAAAATATAATCCTAACATTTATTGCAGCAAAAATAAATGTCAACATATTAGACTTAACTGGCTAAGCCTTGTGGTAGCATTTCTACAAAGTGAAAGGAACATGACAAGTTGTATTTCACACTCATTAGAATAAGATTTAGTCTTCTTTATCATAAGCAGTAGATTTAAACACTTTATTTTCATTTACTTCACTGTATTGAGAAAAACATTGACTCAGATAAATGTAATACCATATATTCTTTTCTCTGGAGCTATCAATCAATTTTAGAAGCTAAATATGTAATATGACAACACTAGAGCTTTCTAGCAGAATATAAAATATAACATTAAATGTTTGTGACATATCGCAGACACTACTTAGAATAGCACCTACTATGTCTAGAACATAGTAAAAGTTACTGTATTTGCTATTAGCTACCACAGATATACTGTCAGAAACATTTAAGTACGTATTACTATAGAAAAGGACATTGAGAGCAACTTTTGACTGCAGACAATAATTACTCTAATACTCGGTGGTCGGACTAGATGATCTTGCAGGTCGTTTCCAACCTTGTGATTCTGTGATTCTGTGTGATTCTCTAAATACTCCTTAAACTTTGATATTGTGCAACACCTATGAGTTCCTCTCCTTTCATTATTTATGACATTATTTATATTTTGCAACTTATATTCTTATAAATTATCCTTTCATTACTAAAATAATTATGAAATGTTAGCATCACTGAGTCTGTTTTCTAACCCTTGTTTTCACAGGGCATCATCCAAATTCTCTGGAAATGTATACAGTCCTTCCTGTTATAGCAGTGGCAGCATAACTTCTAATTCGCTGCCTCACAGGGTTAAAATCTTTAGCTGATCTTTTTAATAATAAAAAAATATTTATTCAAATCTTTTATATAATCATAGAATGGTTTGGGTTGAAAGGTGCCTTTAAGACCACCTACTTCCAGTCCCACTGCTATGGGCAGAGACATGTCGCTCTACACGAGGTTGCTCAAAGTCCCTTCCAGGGACTTTATTATACTTTATGTATCCATCTAGATATTAAATATTAAGACATCATAATAATAACTGCATTAAATAATTATACAAAATAAAATTGTGAAAAATATTTTATAATTGAAATTATTCTAGTTGCGTTTTATGGAGGTCTTGTTTTTTGTTATTTTTAATGCTAAAACTTCTAATAATTTTTGAAAGGACAATAGCAGAAACAAAAATGTTTACAGACTGAAGAGGGTCCAAAGAAGATCCACTAAGATGATCAGATGGCTGTCATGTGGCCTGTCATGTGAATAGAGGTTGAGAGAATGTATTTATACAGTCTAGAGAAAAGAAAGCTCAGGGGAGATCTTATCTCTGTGCTCTGTTATTAAAGGTTGACTACAGAGAAGATGAAAACTCCTTTTTAACAGGGAGCCACATGGAAAACAAGAGACAATGGGTGAAAGTTGCATCAGGAGATATTCTGCCAGGAAAAAAAAGGAAATTTTTGATTGTAAGATTCTACTTGAGACTATCCCAAGATTCTACTTGAGACTTCAAGGTTCAGCTAGGCAAGTTGTTAGACAATCTTCATTTATCATGAAAGGTTGGAACAGATGCTCTCCGAGGTTCCTTCCATTCTGGGATTTTCTATTATTTCTATGAAATGAAAGAACCTGCTGGAGCTTCTCATCTTTCTCACTCCAGGAGTGGCAGCGAAGCAATGCTCCATCTGCCAGAACTTCCAAGGCTCACTGCTGTGTCCAACTGGTGCTGCTGCTGCTTGTCATGGCAGAGCTCTCCGTGAAGCCTAACCCAGGAGCTGTGGGACCTAACTAGTTTGCCAGAGTGAATAAAGAGAAGTTGCATAGGGAAATTGTTTTTTTTTTTTTTTTTTAATTTTATTTTATCATACTAATGATATGTTTAAAAAAATATGTATAGACTTTCTGGTACTTGTAGGCAGAAAAGGCTGTTACAAAATAAGTGCTAGGTGTAGTGAAAAGCATTTAAAATTTAGGAAACTATCTAGTACAAAACGTTGCTGATAACTGCTTTGGCATTTGGCAGTGGTCAGCTTTTGTTCTCAAGCATTTTAATAGATTTCACAGCCAACAAAACTTTCCCTTGGAATACATCTGCTAAAATGGGCGCAGTGATTGACATAATTACTTTTTTCTTCATGGGGAGGCTTTAACACTCTTACATGTAAATGCCTCCCTTTCTCCTACTATAAATATATTTCACCATTTGTGCTTCTGACAAACAGTATGTATGCACCATCAGTGAAAGCATCTTTTTTAAAGGTCTGACATTACAAACCTAAAACTTTCTAGCATAAATTACACACAGCAACTATATGACATAACAATATATGTTAAACACTCAGTGTCTTAGTAAGTTAAGGACATGAGTATTATTTTATGTGAATGACAAAATGTACAATTACACATTTTAACTTTTAAATATGTGCTGTGAAAATGAGTTGCTACATATACGGATAACTGCATTTAAATTCAAAACTAGTTAGCGCTTTTGATAAGTAAGGCTCCCAAATGTTTAAGTACTGCACTGTTTTATATAAATAAGAAGAATGAGAAAAAATGTAATTACATACATTAAACATATGCTGCAGTAAAAAAGCGGTAAGTTATAATGTGCTTTTTTTTTTTGAGGAAACCAAACTTTTCTTATTTCCATAGAATTTTCGTATCATTCAGTTTACAGACACTTGAAGACATTTGCTGACCTAAAACTTGTAGCCAGTCAAAAACTTTGAAAGATTTCTTTATTTCAGTTTCTCATGTATCACAGACTGTATATACTTCTGCTCAAATACTTTTGTAGGTTACATGAAAAATTCTGCTTTCTCTTCCTCTCCAAAACATACCCATTATATTCTTATCTGCTCATAAAACATTCAGTAACACAAACAGAATGTTCAGGTAGTAATATACTATGTTATGTTTCATCTGGTTTGTAAAGAAGCTTTTTTATTTTGATTTATGTTTGGTTGCCCCCTGCTGTTTGATAAAGCTCTATTTGTTTATTTATTTATTTATAGTCAACATCTCTATTTTCTTCATTAGTGGAAAAGATGTTGGATTTGAAACCATCTTCTGCTATGGTTATCAATACATTTAAACTATTAAGGCAAGGCTGACTATTGAAGAAAATGCATTCAAGTGTATTTCCTGCCTTATAATCAATGTTGAAAAATGATAATTTCATTTTCATAGCCAATATCTTTTTCATTTTTATTTACTATCTTGGGACAGAATACCTCAGATGTCCTTGAGAAATGAAAGCTTTCCTTGAATACACAGCTATTCTATTCCTTATTGCTCAAGAAAGATTCTTTTTTGGGTTAACTTATTCATTTAGATAATCTCATCACTTATCTGAACAGAATTCTGTGTTTCTCAAAACAGTTATCTACTTGAAGGGTATGATTTTTTTCTTGTGGATGTTATAAAGGCATCTTGTACAAGTTATACTTGTTTGTTCATAAGGAGAAATTGAAGAGGGAAGGTACAAAATATCTACAAGAGTTCTCCTGTGGTATCTGATACGACAAGTATGGAATGCATCCATAAGCAGGAAATCCATGCGAAGGATTGGATAGTACCTTGTGAAGTATTCCATTCTTTAAAGATCTATACTGCTAGGGAACGCTCTGCTGTATCAGTATTTTTATGAATGACTTAGATACCTGGGTTATAATAGCCAACCTTGGCTCAAAAACTTCCAGACATCACAAAATCACGACAGTGTTTTTGGGGGAATTTGGGGCTGCAATTATATGGTTGTTTTATGAACTGACAACTTTTAGGTCTCTACCTATACAAAGTATAGTCTGAAGGCTGAGGCTAGTAATGTCTGGTTTATTTCAGCTGATATACTTGGCTGAATTAAAAAATCTGGTATCTGGTTGTACCAAACTGAGAAATCATGTCTTAAATTTTCATTGAGATATCAATTCACATTGCATTTGTCAGAGATAAGCAAAGAACATGGCCAATTAATTAGCTCAAGTGATTTTGATGACATGGTCGTTTGTCCGAGTCCTGAAGCTGTTTAGTAAATATTCTTATAGTGGAGAGAACTGGTATTCCCAAGCTAGATTAGATATTCTGTAGATATTCTGTGTTGCATCAGTATGGACATATTTCTATACAAGCTAATGTGCTTTAAGAAAGAAGTAGCTACAGATAGAGCCAAAAATATATTTCCCTGCTTCCAGGGAATCCAGGGAATGAACAAGAATCAGAAGTGTTTTTTTTTTTTTCTTTTGAAACAGATGAACTTCTATCAGTTTATACCCTAGGAGAGTGATGAACTAGATTAATTACTCAAATAATTAGTAATCCCTCACATGGCCAGCCATGTATGAATGTCCAGTCTTCAAAAATGAGGAAAGAAGCTCAAGACAGACAAAAAAACAAAACAGAAACAAAAACAAAACAAAAAAAAAAAACCAACACAAACAAAAACAGTAAGCTTTGGAAGAGAAGAGAGAAGGAGAAGAATAAGTGTTTTGTCTGATGGAAGACTATAGGAACATATTGGTAGTGGATGAATTATGAATATAGACTTTGGAGAAATAGGAAGGAGACTCAGAATTTGAGAGAGAAAGGAAAAAGCTAACCATGCGTATAGAGGAGTCACTTACATCCTTAGGAACGGAGAAATAAATCATAGCCCAAGGACTAAAGCTAGAGCCATTGATAACAGTGCTATTATACAGATAATGAATCTGTTTCTTTTTCCTGTAACCCATCTCTTCAGACATCCATGTCTTCATATTCCAGCTTTGTTTGCAAACTCACCCCACTGGATCTAAAACTCATATCCTTAAAAAAAAAACTTCCACAATTTTTGGTCTCGTTTGCTTTTGCTTTGATTTTCCTGCAACAGAGCACAATGTGTTATTTTTCCTGTGTTTGTTTAAAATATTTTTTAAATGAATTATTACCAAGGAAAAGTTTGTTTGCAACCTTGTCAGAATCTGGAGATTGTTGCTTGCAAAGCTTGAAAGGACAAATTATCTGTGTTATTTAGATAGAAAAATTTTGCTTGTTTTTACAAATCAATGATGTTGCTATTTTTCCCTTAACACTCTCTTTGCAGCATTTATTGTTTTGACATTTCTTGCCTCTTAGTTTAGAGTTCTGGAATTTATTTATGCAAGTATTTAGTGGTATAACTATTGGCACTAGAAACTTAACAAACTTGCATAAAGCTTTCCTTTTGGTTTATTTATTTGCAATTTACAAATGAACATCATGCTACATGCCCTGAGATAGGTGTGCTTTTCCATATTTGAGATAATTTTTCCATTAAGATACCTTCTCAGTAAATCTATGACACACAGCTGTAATTTTCTATCCTGGACATTCTGAATCAGCTTTCACGGAATTGCACTTATATTTTTTATTACTTTACTGGCAGAGAGACAAACAAAATTCCCTCATTTTCTCCACTGATTCATAGGATACATATTTTTTTCAAAGAATGTTGCAATAGCTTACAGTTAATAGAAGTTTCTTCTGTATTTTCAAGAGTACAATGAAAGCAGAGTGAATTTCTAGGATACTAATTACTTCTGAGAAAGAACTTGCTTTTAAGTAAGTTCTAAGAAAAATTACTTCTAAATCACAAAGTAGAGAAATTATACTTTCAAACCTCACCATAAAATTAAAATAAAAAATAAATAAAGGTAAATAATGAGAAAAAGAAATCCTCAAGTCTTGTTTTTCAATGAAAACTAGGCATTAAGACTTACAAAGACCAGAGCTTAGAATTATAGACCAGCTACTGGCGAAGAAATGTACCTTCCATGATTTTTAAATATTCAAAACTAACTGCCTTCCAGATTATTTCTTTTGTCTAGGTCTTCTCAGGTTTGGTCATGCCATGATCCCACATCGGCTGGAATACAGTTTAACAATCTAATGCATCCTTGATAAACTCTTTTTCTGGAAAAATGAAGAATCCAAATTAAATATAAGGAAGTCCAGGACTGCCTTTTTTTTTTTTTTTTTTTTTTTTTTTCCTTAAGCGTCATCTAATAAAAAAATAAGAAATGTGTTAGAAATGTTTAAGTCTTTCAAAACGTGTGTTAGAAACGTGTAAATCTTTCAAAACATGTTAGATTTCCTGTCTGATTTTCTTCCCTAGCAACTTCACAGCTTTCCTATTTTCTTAGGAAAGATCTATTTGCATCATTTTAACATCCTAATATTTCTCTTTTGCCTTTAGTAAGGCTTTGAGTCTGTCTGAAGAGTTGTATATCTTATCTTTACATGCTAACTTGCTGTTACTGTTTTAATTAATTCTATTTGATAGTGTAAGAATCATAGAACTTTCCCTTCAACCACTACACAGAAACTAGAAAGATCCAATATTTGTTAAATCTGAGGCAAAACTGTGTAGGCTTACTATCCATTCACAGTTCTATGTGACACACTATGAAGATTATAGATTAGTTTTGTAGATATAAAGGAATATGAGCAACACGTTTTCTTTGATAGTAGCTCAAAAATATTCCTATTTTCTAACATACTGTCTTGAATGAAGTAGAAAGGCTTCCTAGTTTCTATAGAAATGGAATAGTTAATTGGCAAAACAGATTCTGTATTTGTTTCATTTCTTTCAGCTACATTTTGCAGCTACATTTTGCATTAAGCATGAGGTTCAATAATCTCTGACAAAGCCAATTGTAACAGGATATTGGGTTGCTCGTGGAAACAATAACAAAGGCTGCTTTTGGAATGCAACTTGGTAGAATATTTAATTATCAAAATAATTGTACAAGAATGCTTGTTATGTACTTATGAGGCATAAGGCCATATCTAGAATATTTATAAGCATACATGACCTATTCTTCTCAAAGCAGAAACTACATACAAATATTTGTATTATATAAATGTGTCAAAAAAGCTTGATGCTGTACAATGATAAACAGTAGTCTAGGCATGTTATATTTGGTATTGCCAATTAGGAAGTTTTGTAGTTTATTCCTATTATTTGTGGTAGAAAATTTAGACATTTCACTAAGACAAACAGAAATAAAAACAGCTCACCGTAGTGACAAGTTTGACATGCTAGGTTGAGAATACACTCCAGCCAAGTCCGAAAGGGGTCTGTGTTAATGTCGGTTAATTTACACCTTTATTTGGAAAGTAGAACTTTAATATAATTAGAGATGTGTCAGTGCAAAAGAGTTTTCAGATTAAAATTTCACAAGACCAGCAAAATATGCCAGCTGGAATATAGCAATGAGTATATCTTGAGAAAAGCTCTATTTTATTTAGGTGACAAATCCAGCACACCTTGTATCTTGATAAAATGAGACAAAAAAGCAAACATGCAATATTATTTTGGCTTTCTAAAAATTCTGCTCTAGACCTTGGCTCTAATCTCTTAAGAAAACTGGGCAATTATTGAGAAATAGTTTAGGTTTTAACAGATCATAATATATTCAACAATATGGAAAAAAAAGAACCAGTGAAAATACATTGTTAGTGGTGATATTAAAGAGAAATAGTCACATAAAATCCCACAGAAAGTTGAATAGAGTAACATTTTATTTCTAAAATGGATTCAAGCCTGTGGTTAACCATAAGTTATATTTACACAGGAGAAAAATAATCAACCTTCTCTGCATAATTGGAGAAGAAAATATTGCATGATCTATTTGTCTATTTTGTTCTTGCCTCCAGATATTTCAGTTCTCCAAAAAAGAGACTATTTTCACTTGTAGAAATTTAAAAAATATACATTATTCCAAACTCAATATTGCCTCGTCCATATGCTTTTTTCTTTTATTCTATTTTATTTGTTTCTTTTTTTTTTTTTCTCCTCATCTATATGAGAAAAGTAGGGATATGACCCAGTACAAGAAAGACAGAGCTGTTGGAGAGGGTCCACAGAAGAGCCACAAAGATGATTAGGGGACTGGAGCACCTCCCCTATGAAGACAGGCTGAGGGAGCTGGGCTTGTTCAGCCTGGAGAAAAGATGGCTGCGGGGTGACCTCATTGCAGCCTTTCAGTAACCAAAAGGGAGCCTACAAACAGGAGGGAATCAACTCTTTGAAAAGGTTGATAACTGCAGGACAAGGGGAAATGGTTTTAAGTTGAGGGAGGGAAGATTTAGGTTGGATGTCAGGGGGGAAGTTCTTCACTATGAGAGTGGTGAGGTACTAGAACAGGCTGGCTGGAGAGGTTATGGACGCCCCGTCCCTGGTGGTGTTCAAGGCCAGACTGAAGGGGGCCCTGGGCAGCCTGGTCTACTATTAAATGGGGATGTTGGTGGCCCTGCAGGGGGGTTGGAGAGTCATGACCCTTGAGGTCCCTTCCAACCCTGGCCATTCTGTGACTCTGTGAGAAGTGAAAAACTGCAATAAACCAGTCCCACCTCAAAAGACAAAAATTTTGAGGGAGAATGATTCCCTACTTAGGGATAGTCTTCTCTGGATGACAGGTAGATATTCCAGATGTTCAAATTTAACTCAGTGAGTTTGGTCTTAAACTAAATTCAAGGTTAAGGTTTAAAAGTCCATATGAACTAGATTAGTGTTTAAACCTTTGCTAGACTCTCTTTGTAATATTTCCAGCAGTGGAAAAGGTGAATGCTAGCAATATTTGAATCAGAATGCTGTATGAAATCTAGGCATCAAGTTAGAAGATGGAAGTCTTTTCAGAAATCTCTGCTTCTTTAAGGTTTACATGATTATTATTTTTTTAAGTTTCTCTTTTGTGTTGTTTGTTTATGCGTTTGACAGAGGTTATGTCTCAATCTGGGGTGGAATTTTGTTATTGATGTTTATTCTGGATTTGGAGTGGAACCCTGATTGATCTCTTTTTCTGGAATGTGTACTAAACAGACAGCCATATTGTGTGTGCCAAAAAAAGGAAGGATATTTGCATACTTTACATAGATATATAAAAGTATATATATATATATATACACGTATATGTGTAAGGTCTGTATGTATGTAGGTCTGAAGACATATTATAGATATATATAGGTATTTTCCTGTGTGTATAGACTCATGTAAAGTAATGAAACGTGGTTTCTATATAAATATAATAAAGCATGTAATAAATAATGAGAAAGCCAGGCAGCTGAATAGTGTTTCTCATTATGTTCACCATTCAGTGCATAATTCTAACATGCATTTCTGTATGGTGTCAAAGGTCTACCCTTAGTGGAGAAATATTGTATTCATAAGATTCTCTTTTTAGCATTATATTATATGAAGTTTTTCTATGTCTTCTCTGCATTATAAAATAATATTGATACAGAAACTGGCACAAGCTTTTTGCAAATTCATTGCAAGAGTGAGAAATAGGCTTCATGATGGTCTCATTCCTATGTCTATATTCTTTAAACTGCTAGTTGCACAGATCACTGGTTATACCCATTGGTTACATTTGCTATTATTCAAGAAAATTTCTCATAGGTGGGACACAGTATCCATCTGGACAAAGATAACATAGATAGGATTTGCTAAAGTTTGTTTTTAGATTACTTGACTGGCAAAGATACTGTGACAGACTGTTTTCTTTCCATGTGATTTTAGCAACTGAAGGTCATGGAATCATAGAATCATAGAATCACAAGGTTGGAAACAACCTGTAAGATCATCTAGTCCAACTGTCTTCTCATTACCATTTCTATCACAAGCTACTAAATCATATCTCGCAGCTCCTCATCCAGACATCTCTTGAACACTGCCAGGGACAGCGACTCCACCACCTCCCTAGGCAGCCATTCCAGTGTCTGACCACTCTGAGAGAAAAAGTTTTTCCTCATGTCTAATCTAAACCTCCTCTGATATAACTTGCAGCCATTTCCTCGGGTCCTGTTTGTTGCCCTGAGAGAAGAGGCCAAACCCCTCTTCACCACAACCTCCCTTCAGGAGGTTGTAGAGTGCAATGAGGTCTCCCTTGAGCATCCTCTTCTCCAGACTGAACAATCCCAGCTCCCTCAGCCACTCCTCATAGGACTTGTGCTCCAGACCCCTCACCAGTTTCATTGCCCTTCTATGGACACGCTTCAGGGCCTCAGTGTCTTTTCATGTAGTGAAGGGCCCAAAACTGAACACAGTACTCGAGGTGCGGCCTCACCAGTGCTGAGTAGAGGGGGATGATCACCTCCCTGCTCCTGCTGGCCACACTATTTCTAATGCAGGCCAGGATGCCGTGGCCCTCTTGGCCACCTGAGCACACTGTTGGCTCATGTTCAGCTGAGCATCAACCAACACCCCCAGTCCCTTTCCTCTTCACAGTCATCCAGCCACTTGTCCCCAGGCTTATAGCGCTGCATGGGGTTGTGGCCAAAGTGCAGGACACAACACTTGACCTTGTTGAACATCATCCCATTCATTTCAGCCCAGCAATCCAGCTTATCTAAATCCCTCTGAAGGGCCTCCCTACCTTCAGGCAGATCTACACCACCACCCAACTCGGTGTCATCTGCAAACTTACTGAGGGTACACTCAATCCCCTCATCTAGGTCATCAGTAAAGATATTAAACAAGATGGGCCCCAGTACTGACCCCTGGGGGACACCACTTGAAATGGGTTACCTGCTGGACTTAACTCCATTAACCACTCCCCATTGGGCACTAGCCAGTTTCTTACCCAAAGGAATGTATACCTGTCCAGGCCACGGGCAGCCAGTTTCCCCAGAAGAAGCCTGTGTAGGATAGATTTGTAATAAACTGGTTGGACTGACATACGAACCATTGTTTCTTAATCTCATGCTGGGTATACAGATATTAAAAGAACCTCATCTCCCTCCTATAAATTGGAGTGAGACAGCCTGTGAGAGACCGTGTCAAAGGCTTTGCTGAAGTCTAGGTAGACTACATCAACAGCCCTTTCCTCATCTACCAGTCTGGTCACCCAGTCATGGAAGGAGATGGGTTGGCCAAGCACGACCTGCCATTCATGAATCCGTGCTGGCTGGGCCTGATCCCCTGGACACCACGCATGTGCTGTGCAATCTCACCCAAGTTTATTTGCTCTATTACTTTCCCCGGTACTGAGGTCAGGCTAACAGGCCTGTAGTTCCCCGGATCCTCCTTACGGCTCTTCTCGAAGATGGGAGTCACATCAGCGAGCCTCCAGTCCTCTGGGACCTCTCCAGTTAACCAGGAGCACTGATAGATGGCCGAGAGGGACTCGGCAATAACCCCCACCAGCTCCCTCAGCACCGGAGGGTGTAGCCCACGCGGTCCAATGGACTTGTGACAGCCCAGATGGAGGAGAAGCTCTCTGACTGTCTCCACCTGAATCACTGGGGGTCTATTCTGAGTAGCATCCCAGACTTTCAGATTGGGACATAAAATGCCCAGAGGATAACTGGTCTGGCTGTTAAAGGCAGAGGTAAAGAAGGCATTGAGGACCTCAGCCTCTCCTTGTCCTCAGTGGCCACAATCCTTGCTGCATCAAGTATAGGATGAAAATTATCCTTGGTTCTTCTTTTGCTGTTGATACATTTATAAAAGGATTTTTTATTGTTTTTTAAAGTAGTGGCCAATCTGAGTTCAAGTTGGGCTTTTGCCTTCCTAACTTCCTCCCTGCATACCTTAGCTACTTCCTTGTAATCTCCCCAAGTAGCCTGTTCCTTCTTCAAGAGGATGTAGACTCTCTTTTTCTCCCTGAGTCTCAACAGTAGTTCCCGTCTCATCCACACCAGTCGTCTACCCCTATGGCTCGCCTTACGGCACTCAGGGACAGCCTGTTCTTGTGCCTTTAAGATTTCCATCTTGAGGAGCATCCAGGCTTCCTGGACCCCTTTACCCTTGAGAAGCGACTCTGAAGGGACCCGTGCTACAAACGCCCTGAACAGATCAAAGTCCACCCTCTGGAAGTTCAAGAAAGCAGTTTTGCTGGTCATCTCCAAGAATAGAGAATTTTACAATTCCATGGTCACTCTGCCCAAGACGGTCCCCAACCTTCATTTCTCCCACCAATCCTTCTCTGTTAGCGAAGACCAGGTCTAGCAGGGCACCACCCCTGGTAGGCTCTCCTACCAGTTGCATAAGGAAGCTATCTTCCACACAGTCTAGAAACCTCCTGGACTGCTTCCTCTGTGCTGTATTATATTTCCAACATATATCAGAGAAGTTGAAGTCTCCCAGGAGTACAAGTGCTGGCAATCGCGTGACTCCTGCGAGCTGCTCATAGAATGCTTCGTCCAACTCTTCATCTTCATTTGGTGGTCTGTAACAGACCCCCACCAATATGTTCCCTCTGATCCTTACCCATAGACACTCAACTCTGTCATTCCCAACCCCAAGCTCTTCAACATCAAAACAGTCTTTAATATAAAGGGCCACACCACCACCTCATCTATCTTTCCTCATCTATCCCTTTTGAAGGTCTTACAGCTATCTATCACAGCACTCCAGTCATGGGAGTGGTCCCACTATGTTTTGGTAATAGCAACAAGGTCATAATTTGCCTGACTCACAATCGCTTTCAATCTTCCTGCTTGTTGCACATGCTGCGTGCTTGGTAAAGATGCACTTCAGTCGAGTCATCTGCCTCACCTCCAGCGTCATACCCCTAGGCTCATCTCTTCTGAGGCCTGTTTTGTCCCCTTCCCCCTTTGTAGCTAGTTTAAAGCTCTTTCAATAAGCCCTGCTAGCTCCTGTGCTAGTATTTGTTACCCCCTTTGAGATAGGTGGGTTCCACGACAATAGGCCAGGGGCCGAGTAAACTGCCCCATGATCAAAGAACCCAAAGTTTCTGGCTTGACACCAGCCTCCAAGCCAATAATTCATTGCTCGTTCTTTCTGATCCTGCCCAGTATCTCTTACTGCCCCTGAAGGTATAGAGCAGATCACTTGAGCTCCTGCTCCTTGAACTAAATGCCCTAAACCCCTTAAATCTTTTTTCATAGTTTGTAGGCTTGTCTGAGCAATTTCATCACTGCCCACCTGAACTAGGAGTAATGGAAAGTAGTCAGATGACCTAACCAGCTTAGGAAGTTTCCTGGTTATGCCCCTGACCTGAGCCCCAGGAAGGCAGCACACTTCCCAATGGCTCAGGTCAGGTCTGCATGTGGGGCCTCCGTTCTTCGGAGAAGGGAATCGCCCACCACGACCACCCTTCTTTCTTTCCTGTCGGAGGAGGTCTCAAGGCGTGGGGGTGACTGCCTCCCCCTAGGCTCTCTCCTAGGCAGATCCTCCATCAGGTGGAGGTGTTTGTTAGTCAGCTTTTATATACTGTATACTACAAGTGGGACCTCAGCATGCATAATAATTAGGAAGAAAAATGCTGTAATCTTCCACATTTCCTCCTTCTTTCCCAAAGCTGTTATTGCTGAGAATTAGATCATAGGGTATGGAATATCCTTTTGCTCAGTTTGAGTGAGATAACTTGTCTGTGTCCCCTCCCAGCTTCTTGATGATCCTCAACTTACTTTCTCTAAGGGTGAAAGAGAAAAAGCAAGCACCACAGCAGTTCTACAACAGCCAATACACTACTGTGCTATTACCACAATTTTAGCCAGAAATGCACAGCACTATACAGACTACTATGAAGAAAGTATGATGATGCACACTGTGCAGAATATATCACTAGTGGCTTCAAGACTTTGTGTTAAAAGTTATTGGAAGCCTGGTCAAGGTGAAACAATAAAATCCATGACTAAATGTGATTTGATATTCTGCATTCCCAGACAGTGTTCCATTCACAGGAATTATCTTTAGGGTATCATTTAAAATGGAAACATGATGAGTCAGTCAAGGTACTTATATTTAGAATCATAAAATCAGCCACTAGGAGATATTTTTCAGAATGGTAAAAACAAGCAAAAATATTCTTTAAGTTTCGTTAGTTTAATATTAAAAAATTGAAATATTTTCAAAGTTGCTGACAATTCTCATAACAATAAATACTTACACTTAAACTTTTGCAGAATTGATTCATACTTTTATTGTCGATATGCACAAAATTAGGGAAGTTACATTATTTTTTGTTATGCATGCTTAATAATTCAAATTTTAATTGTTTCATTGTTGTTTGCTCTTTGTGTTATTGTGAGATACAGAGATTTACTTAACCTTCAGAATAAGGAGAACACTTAATTACTATGTTGGATTACACATTTCTCATCATATCACAATAATTTGCAGTCTCATAGCTCTTAGAATTAAATTGATATTAGCAGCTGGTCCAGTTTTTAAGTGTAGTTTTTGCTTAAGAATACATTCAAGGTGCTGTCAACAAATATGAAGTATGAAAAATGATTTAAGGTAATGGTTGATAGCAGCTGAACCTTTGATCTTCTTCTGATGCTGTAGCACTGAAGGCCAATACAATTTCTGATTACTAAATTTCTAATCCCCTTACATGAAGATGAAAAGTAGGAATTCTGAAAGTCTATCCCCTCTGTACATTAAACTAATGAGTCCGGTATGAGATCTGAAATCTTCAGAAACTGATGAGAAAACTTAGATAAAAGAATTATAGTAATTTGAAGTGAAGCAAATCATGTGTTATGGCTAGAAACTGAAGTATTTATTTTACATACAGATGACTTGATCAACAGCTACAAGGACCTCTTATAACCAAAGACTACTGTCAGCATGCTGGCTTTTAATCTACAAGAAAATAATTTGACAATCCAACTTCTAGATGTAAACATATTTAAATAATATCTGCTAAATAAGAAAATATTGTAATTAGTCCCTGAAAGAGCTTATCTGGGAATCAGTACAATATAACATATTTGAAGACCTTACATCAGGATGTACTGTAGCTGAGACAGATGTTAAAAGAAGGGCATGATACCAAGATTACTTGACATGGGTCAACAGTCTGCATAATTCAGGTCACATTTCCTCAATTCTGTCCACAGCAGATCTTTTTATCCTCGGAATCTCTAAATATATAAAAACATTAATATTCCACCAGATGTAAAGGACTTTACAGTTTCAATGCACTAAACAAGGATTTGTTTTACTTCCAGTTTTCAAGTTTTGCAGTACTACAACATAATTTTTTCAGGGTTTTTGAAAAGAAAAAATTGTAGATGACAATAAAATCCCACATTATATTCATTGACATTCTAAAGCTAGCCTTGCCATTTCACTTCATATCATATGTAATACATATACAGATTGGTCTTCTCATAATACTTATACAGACCTCATTTGAATATATCATCATCTAATAGTCTCGTGTATTTTTTTCCATTAACTCAGTGCAGCTCTCAGTGCTTTTTGAGTTCTTCATATACTAAATCACCCAGAAAGCATAATCATAATATACTAGTCCTAAATGACAGTTTGGCTGCATACCAAAAGTATATTTTCACTTTTTGCCATAGTGATATATTTATATTTGATTTCACATACAATTCATTTGATTTCCTCTAATAACAACTGAAGTCACCTTAAGTTTCCATGTGAAAGACAAACAAGCACTTTTCACTGGAGAACATAACAGAAAAGAAAAAAGAAAAAAGTAGATAGGCTGCATATTCTGGTCTATACAAGCTCAGTCTATTGTTGACCTTACCTTGGAAATAAAAAGCTAGAAAATGCAACTCCAAAATGGTGTCAGAGTAGGGAGTTTGATTAGCAAGCTCTCTAGAACTCATGACATGCATTTGAATTTCCTGCTCCCCTGTGCATAAAAGGCATGCCTACATGCATATCTTCAAACAATTGTTTTTCTTCCTGATACATGTTCAGTTGATTACATGTGAGCCAGCTCTTTGCTGGAAGATACTTAAAATATCTTAAGGAAATACACAAGTGAGCTTGTATGTCCTACACCTACTGTTCAGCTTGATATTTTTTTAGTTGGGCCAAACTAGTTTTGGACTGGTTCTGGCTCATAGCACATCTAACTTGGAAGTATAACAGCTAGTTTCTTTGTTGTATTGCTTAGTCGGGAAGCTCATAATACGAAACCGGTACACATTGTCTCAGTATGATTCTATGATGGCTTCTAGTATAATTAGGAGAAATTTCACTATGCAAATGTGGGATTTCAGATTCTAATGAAATTTGTTATTGATGGGTCACTTTGAAATTCAAAACCAGGAGGCGCTCTAGAAATGTCAAGTGATATTTTTATTCTCACATAGAAACGCTGAAGCTAATAAACAATACTTAAGCTACTTAATATGAATATCTATTGTGGGTAAAGAAAATCACTGTAATTGCTCAACCATTTTCAGACCCGTGTCCTGAGATATGTTGACCCAGTAATGATCTTCTGGATGAAACTAACTTTTTGATATTGTATATAAATGTGGAAAAGCATTACAATTTACTCATAGCTTAAAAACACCCTGTATTCTAAACATGGACAAAACACAGAAAGATAACCAATCCTACATGTGCTTGTATATAATAACAACAACAACAACAACAACAACAACAAAAAAAAAACCAAAATTTGCAACAATATGTAAAAAAGAGAAAAAAAAGTGGGGACCACCATTCTTTTCAGAGGGTATTTAAAGTTTTCTTTTGTTTTCAATTGATGTATTTGACCGCCTAGTCTCTTTAGGGAAAAATTTCAAATGAATAAGAAGACTAAGGAGAAATCAACATATATTTCCTTACCACACATAGCCATAGCTGTTAGAGAATTGATGCTGTTGTTGCTAAACTTACAACAGTATGTTCTACTAAAACATTCCCAGAATGTTTTAGACCTTCATTACAATTATCTCTGTAGGGGTATGTAGAAAGTAAGTGTCCTCTCCTTAAAGAGAATCTGGTCAGGGATAATAAGAAACAGATGCAGCAATGGGAACTGAACCTGAACAGCTGTACTAATTGATAAAGAAAGAGATGAAATCTGTGAATATTGATTTAAGCAAGGTTGTCTGATTGAATATTTCTGGATCAGGATGATAAGAAGAAAAGAAGGGTGAACATTTAGCAAAACACTAAGACACTAACCTGACATAGCAAAAAATGAGGCAGTGACAAGAAACAAACCTCCCTGTCACAGAGTCAGTGAGCTATCAAAGTACAAGTGCTGCTTCCAGAAAGATCAATCTGGACTTAGCAGCTGATAAGATGCTTATCCAGCATCCAGCATAAACCAGGGATGCCCTGGACTGAGAAGAAACTGCAGAGCTCTGCAAACTCATGGGGGTATGAAGGATAAAGTGTCATAGAGATGTTTGACTTGGAAAGAACTTTTAAAGGTCATTTACTCCAACTCTCCTGCAATGAACAGGGACATCTACATCTAGATCAGATTACTCAGAGCTTGATCCAGACCTCCCTTGAATGTCTTTAGGGTTAAGGCATCTCTGTTTCAGTGTTTCACTACCCTTACTGTAAAAAACTTTTTCCTTATATGCAGTCTTAATGCCCTGTTGTATCTGCCAGTCTGAGGGGAAGAAAGGGGCTTGACTCTGACTGTTTTGTGTGACTGCTGTGTATATGTGAAGCACATGGCTGAGGCAGTCTACCTCAGTAAGCTCTGTGTGTCTCTGGGATGCGCTTCAGTATTTTACTTCAGTATTTTACTTATTAAGGTCAGCTTCATGCTTAAGTCCAAATCTTTTGTTTATTTATGCTGAGTGAACATAGATACATTTTGAAGCATTTAAGGGAAGTTACTCTCAGAGTGCCATGAGACACCCCAAAGATTTTGCACCAAAATAATCTTTTAGAAAAGTCTAAAACATAAAAAAGATCACTTGTTCTATGCCAATTCACATCTCACCAGAGATCTCTTCCTAACTTTGTAGGAAATTCTGTTAGTTGGTGTTAAATAGCTAAGTCTTCTGAACTTCCTTCTGAAAGTATCTGAACTTTATGTGGTGTGGAAAAAAAAGAAGGAATTTTAATTAACATGGATATATAAGCCAAGAGTGAGTGGGCTATAGCACATTTCCTCATTAAGAAAATGAGCTATGGCATGCTTATTTTCTTAGACTTACAGAGCATTATGCAATATTACTTCCTTTGTTATCCATTCGCCAGCTTAATATCAAGTTATTTGTCATCTATATGCAGAAGACACACATGAAGCTGGTTTTTAGGGTGTGCATAGAAAACTTAGTGAGTTCCCTTGAACATTGAAAAGGGAACTTTCAATACAGAGCTGAAAGACTGAAAAGAAAAGCTTAAAAGGATGAAATATTTAACAGTTCCCTTTGACTTTCGAACAAAATGTGACACCATAAAATTTGTAGTCATTACTGTCTTTCAGGAGAATAGTAATAGAACAGCTGAATTATGTCAGCTCTGAATGACTGATTTATCATCCTTCTTGAGTTTAAACTAAAAGTGACCAAGATATAAAATTGTTTGGACTTGAGAGAGGAATTTGATTTGGAATATGGTACTATTTGTATAGTTCCATCGAGATATTAACTGTATGTGACTTTGATAGTTTATTAGAAGATCTATCACTTTAATCCTTCTGGAAGAAGGGTTGTTGTTCAAGCAAATTCTGACTTAATTTAGCAATTCAAGATGCAGTTATATGGTTTGTCTTATTAAGGAGAAGAGACTGGATTAATATAATGTTCCAGATATCCTTTACTTTTCCTAAATTTCAAATTTGGTTTTTTGTCTGAGCTTCAAGGCTATTTGTCATACTATATAGAATAAAAAAGTACTCCACTGTAGATTAGATGGTTTTCTGAAGTGCAAGCAGAGCATTTTTTTTGATGTGATTATTAAAATCCATGTTTCCTCAAACACCCTTGAAAATTAGTGTGTCTCATGGGGCTTCAAGTTGAGGCAGGTCTAAATCCTAGTGATCCTAGCATCGCTTCAGTTCTTTAGATTCCATTTTGATCATTTTACTTATTGAGAGTCAGCTATTTTATAGTGTTACACAAGTAGGGCTCAGACTGTCTATAACTCTGAAAAGTATCTCAACTTCTTGAGGATTTATTTAATCATTAATGTTTCATATTTTTCTTTAAGGGAATCCTCATTTCCCATGTTAACAAAGAACTTTGAACTGATGTTAATTACTATAGCAAAGACAACACATTATGACCTGAATTTGGTTAAAGTCTGCAGGCTTTGTAAGCAGTGCATTAAAAGAAATGAGTTGCTGGGGAGGACATGCTGTGATGATGCACACTGTGCAGAATATATCACTAGTGGATTCAAGACTTTGTGTTGAAAGTTACTGGAAGCCTGGTCAAGGTGAAAACAAGTACTAGAGAAGTATTTACTGAAATAATATCTCCATAGTGTTTTATGTATGTTATGTGTACGTATTTTATTAACATATACTGTTTTTTTATCTTTGTATGTACGTTATGCATGAATCTACGTAAAAACACTAAATTTCATTTTAATTAATCTTCTGAAGCAATACTTTTCCATAGAGCAATATACTAATGATCTGTAAGTAGACTGCTCTGTTGCTGCCTGTTATACAGCTAATAGGTGGTTTGGCTACACAGTCTTCTGTGTACCACAGTTGTTTTCTGTGTGCTTGGGCTGTCTTGTAATTGCCAGAACTCAGTTGACCGAGAAGGTTGATCCAAGTTTTTCCTAAAAAACATTTAATTATCCCAGGTGTTCTTAAGGTAGAATGCCAAATCTTCTATCACAATTTGCAGTCATTGATTTTAACAGGCAGGCAGATACCTGTACATTTTACTAAATATTAGATACATCCAAAAAGAAAAACAACATGAACCAGCAGTGTTGCAGTCCCAGAAGGCCAACAGTATCCCTGACTGCATTAAAGGAGAGATGGTCTTCAGAGTGAGGAAAGGGATTGTGCCCCTTTGATCTGCCCTTGTGAGGCCCATCTGGAGTATTTTCTCCAGGCCTGGGGTCCCAGCACAAGATGGAGCTCTTGGAGTGGAAGTGGATCCCAATGAATGCCACAGTGATGATCAAAGGGCTGGAGTAGCTCTCCTATGAAAAAAGTTGAGGGTGTGATTCTATGAAAACTGGAACTTACACATTTGGATTTTTAGTTCTAAGAATCTCTGAAGCATATGTTTAGAATTGATCGTAATTGAACAAATTTAGTGATGTTTTCCCTTGATATGTTCCTGATTGGTCTTTTGAAACAGCTCTAGTGCTAACTTTTTGAAAGGCTTATACTGCATTTAATTTTAGAGGCTAATAGTTAATGTTATTAGATTATTAGCAAAATGAACTATACACTTCATTTTAGGAAAGCAAATGCTCCCAGGATAAATACTGTTTCTGTTGAAGCCCATTCACATGACCCTATATTGTGTGAAGTACTTGTTATGCCTTAAAAGAGGAAGAACAGATAAAAATGTTCACTGTGTCTATTTCATCTATGATGAAAAGCAGAGGAAAAAGCTAAATAGTGCTGAATTCATTTGTAATGCTTTCTGTGTCTCTATGGAGTATTCTTAATGCAATGATAGCTCAGTTTCAGCAAGGTGATAGGTCAGATGAGAATATCATTCTTTATGAAAATAAAAGTGCAGAATCTTAAGGAAATGCTGTTAGCATATTATAATTAGTTAAACAAACAAACAAACAAACAAACAAATACCTATTCTTAATACCATAAACAGGAAATTTTTTTCCAGTATTTGAAGGGGGCATATAAACAGGAGTGGCAATGCCTATTTACAAGGTGGATAGTGATAGGACAAGGGGGAATGGTTTTAAACTGAGATAGGGGAGGTTTAGGTTAGATATTAGGAGGAAGTTTTTCACACTGAAGGTGATGACACACTGGAACAGATTGCCCAAAGAAGTTGTGGATGCCCCATCCCTGGAGGCATTCAAGACCAGGCTGGATATGGCTCTGTGCAGCCTGCTCTAGTGGTTGGCAACACTGCACATAGCAGGGGGGTTGAAATAGGTAATCGTTATGGTCCTTTTCAACCCAGGCCATTCTATGATTCTATGATTTAGGCAGCAGTGGATCTGCATGTGTCAGTTGGTGTATTATGGTATAATCCAGATGATTAAACAAAAATGAATTCTGACATTTTTCTTCAAACTAGAACTGGCTCCAGCATGAAAGAATCCATCGCTATACATCTCTTCTGCTCTTAAGAATCATTATGACAGACAAAGCTCAGGTCATGGACTAAATTAATTCCATAGATGATTTGGAGAGATGGCCCATAGACTGCAAAAATGTTATCTGTGTAATTAAGCAGAATGTAAGGCAAAGTGAAACACCTGAGCATGGTGCAAGTGGTACAGAATAGTAGGTGGATATCGTCCTGGTTTTAGCCAAGACAGTAGGAAACTGTTCTGCTGTTGCTGAGCAATAAGAACACACTTAGTATTGAGGCAAGCCAAGCACCCCAGCAGAGAAGAGTTGCCTTTGTGTTATGGCAGCAGGGGGCAGGACAGGACAGGACAGGACAGAGCCAAGACAGCTATTTAGAATAAGGCAAAGGGTTATTCCATGACATAGTGAGGAAGGTCACAAAGCTGTGTAGAGTTGGCTGGTAGAGAGCCTGCTACTTGGGGATTGGCTGTCTGTTGATTGGCATTTTGGTGAGTAATTGCTTTGAGGATATCTGCATACAGTTAAAATCATGTTTTTGTTTTCCTTTTCTGTCTTAGTAAATAATCTTTATCTCAACCTACAAGTTCTATTACATTTCTAATTCTCTCCCTCATCCTACTTGCTGGGTAGGAGTTGAGCAAGCAGCTGTGTGGTGCTTAAATATCTTCCAGATTAAACCACAACAATAAGTTTTACAGTTCTTGATTATTCCTATCAACTCCAGTGACCAGCTGAGTTCACCTCAATTAGCGTGAGCAACTGGAGAGGTTCTATTGTTCCTAAAAGCCAACATCTGTAATGTGTTTATTTTAAAGAATTTCACTTCAGGCTAGTTTAAATAGTTGAATACCTTTGACTGTTAGATGTCCTTCCAGAGCATATCTGCCTGTTTGTTTATTCTGAAATTAAAGGGAAAACTCAATATACAAAAACCTTGACATGATCTTTGATAATGTCCTCCATAGAGAAGTTGTTGAAGTATGGTATGGATGAGCAGGCACTAGAGTGGTTAAAAAAATCAGATGAATATCTAGGCCCTGAGGATAGCGGTCAGTGATGCAAAGTCTTGTTAGAGGCCAGTAATGAACAGAGTACCCCGGAGTCAGTAGTGAGTCCAGTCCTGTTCATCTTTGTTAACAATCTGGATGATAGGATAGAGTGCACCGATAGAGTGCACCCTCTATAAAAACTCGCAAAAGGTACAGAACTGGTGGGAGTGGCTGATTCACAAGAGATCTTCCTACACAGCCATTCAGAGGATCCTGACAGACTGGAGGGATAGGCTGACAACAATTTTGGGAGAAGCACAGAGCCCTATGCCTGCAGGGACCCAGCTGGAAAGCAGCTCTGCAGAAAAAAGCAGGGGTTCTTGGTGGACACCAAGTTGACTATAGGTTGGTAATGTGCACTTTCTACTAAGGAAACTAATACTTCTCTTGGTTGCATTAGGCAAGATATCACTAGCAGATCAAGAGATGTAATCCTTCTCCCTTTGTTCAGCACTGGTGAGGCCACACCTAGAGTGCTACAACCAGTTCAGGGCCTCCCAGTACAAGAGAGACATGGGTAGATTGTAGAACATCCAGCAGAGAGCCACCAAGATGAAGAAGGAACTGGAGCATTTCTCCTGTGAGGAGAGTCTGAGGGAGTTGAGACTGTTAAGCTTAGAGAAGAGGAGGCTCAGGGGAAGTCTTATCAATGTCTATGAACACAATGAGAGTGCAAGGAGGACAGAGTCATGCTACTTTCAGTCATGTTCAGTGCCAGAAAGAGGAAATAGGCATAACCTGAAATACAGGAGGTTCCATTTAGGAACTTCTTTAGGAAGCACTTCACAATGCTTGGGAGTTGGACCAGATGATCTCCTCAGGCCCCTTCCAATCTTAACTATTCAGTGATTCTGTGATAGGAAACTTGCTTAAAAGCTTGCTGATCTAAATTCAGAATAGGTACATCTCAACTTCGAGAGTAAATTGAAGTTTATAATTTGCTTTCTGGTGTGTTTTGTATCTCTATTTTTTTTGTGATATGAAGGTAATAATTGCTGTTCTTACATACCTTGGGTTAGTTTGCAAGATAATACCAAAATAGCATTGTTCATAGAATATCACAGAGTTGATATGATATTCTCCTCTTATCGTTACCTAGGCAGTTTTAAAAGTCTTGAGCTTACTACTACAGAGACCCATGCTTGTGTAATTACATTCTCCATGCTTTCTTATGTTTCACTTGACATTTGTTCTGTGGGCAATCTGAGGTCTTTGATTACAATGAAATTGTCATCTGTTTGAAGAGATTAATCTTTGCAGCTGTAAATGGGCACTTACAAAAGTAGAAAATACCTCTCTTTGATAGAAGACAATAAGGTCTTTTACAGGTGAGGATGGTGAGGCACTAGAACTGGTTGCCCAGACATGTGGCTCCATCCCTGGCGACTATTAAGGCAAGGCTAGATTAAGCCCTAGGCAACCTGATTTAGCCATGCACGTCCCTGTTCATTGCAGGGGAGTTGGACTAGACCTTTAAAGATCCCTTCCAACTCTAAGGATTCTTTGATTCTATGAAAGCTTTCTTTACTTGGTAGCCATAAATATGTTAGATTATGAATGCAATTTTAGCTATATGACTTTTCTTTTATTCAATCTATTGTGTTTTGAAGTGTTGTGCTTTCTTCTTTTTCTCCTTTTAAGGGGAGTTCTCAAACAGTCAGACTAAGGCTTTTTTTTTTTCCCTGTCAAATCTTGAAGTCTTCATTTGCAGTTAAAAATATAGAAACAAAAAAGTTATGCTGTTGAACTGATCCAACTATCCATCATCCCTCACAGTCGAATCTCACTATTTCAACTCTTACTTAACCAAATTCTTGTATTCTGTACGCTTTATTGAATTGCTTTAGTACTAAGTAAAATTTTTATAACATTTTTGCAAAGCATCTAGCAATCTGCATCCAATGACCTTGTTCTGTTAACAAGAGACAATAAATAAATATTAACACTGCATACTGATCATGCATGGAAGACACTATTTGATACCTAAATATACAGGAATGCTTTCTTAATGGGCAAATTTCTCAATTTAATTGCTTCAGTGTTCTTACTTTATAGTTCTCTGAAGAAAGTTTCTATCCTACTTCTGCTAGAGTCCCTAGAGTACCTTTTTCTTCTTTCAATTCCATCTGAATGGAAGGATTTACATACTTTTAATTTGTTGCTTGATTATTATTTTTTTTTTTTTAAGCCTTTTGATTCTCCCTGAACAATACTTCTCAAAGTAAAGAATGGAAAGAGTACAAATTGGCAGAGGTTTGGGAATCTTCTTCCAAAAATTAGACTTCAGAATAAAAGAACATAATAGAATATTGCCCTCAGGGCATAATGTTCAAAATGTCATTTACTAGCATTATAAATGAATTAATTCTCTAATTAGCAACTTGAAGTGTAAGAAAGAAAAGATCACATGATTGGTAACATACGATGGAAATAAGGTATGATTTGTTTTTTCTGAATCGATATTGCTGATATATGAAAATCTGGTACTATGAGCTGTTATTTTTCTTGGATTCTGCAGCTGCAGGCTGATTAAAACCCAGCAGGAGGAACTATAATAAACAAATACCACCTGCTGCAAGAACAGGTGTTTGTGTCTTCATTTAGAAACCAAAGTAAAACAGAAGATGCCAAAGGGCTGAAGTAGATCAGTATATGGATTGACATAATTTGTTAGTACTTGTCCTTGAACTTAAAAGCATATTATTCTGTTTTCAAGACCTTGTGATAAGGGTGGAACATGTGGTTTAAGTAATTAAACAGCTTTCTGCATTCTGTATGCACCTGTCCATTGTCCATACTACCTGTATTCACTGAAAGTAACTGTTTCTCCATTTACTGGAGTGCAATATAGTGTCTTTATCTGAGAACATTAATGCAAAAATAAGGAAAAAGCACATTTAGTATTTTATTTAATTTTACAAATCTTAATAGTGATTTGTTTGATATTTGTAGTCCAAGCAAAACAACACAATCACAGAAAACTATCATGTTTTACCTATTCCTTGGTGGATTGTTGTTAGCTAAAGAATTTGCATACATTTAAAAGATGTACCATAGTAGAAATGCAAGTCAAGGCTTGAAGCAGTGATTGAGCGTCTGTTGGGAAGGCAAGGCCAACCCAGGGGAGCTCAGGTGCATGCGATACAACCAATTGACAAGAGGGGTGGAGCCAGAATCTAGCGTTTTGCAGACATCATTTAACTGTTGGCAGTGAAGGCAAGGGTATTTTACTGGAGATCCCTTTGTATTTTATGCTGTTCTAGGGTAAGCAGGGTCTTTCTTTTGTTTTTGTGTTCACGTTGTTGTATTAGAGCATGTCTTCACCTGCTCCAGTTTATGACTTTGCTACTATCCAAATTGCTGTGTATTCTGTCATGTTACAGCATTATGTGTACAAAGTATTCTGCTTCTGATACTTATCTCAATGACAATTCCAATGTACTGAAGCAAATGGATATCTTTTCCAAAAGTAGTGAAAGTTTATTAACTGATTTTCTTTCATGTTTACCATATCTTGATTATGATTTCTAACATGCAGAATATTTTATTGATAATAGCTTAAGCAATAATTTGCTCAATAACTGTAATAGTTAACAGAGTAGCCATTTTCTGATAATATGTCAAGCTATGTGCTTGCTCTTACTTACACTGTGAAATGTAGAAGAACACGTCTATGTGCTTGTGATATAGCTTTAAGGAAACCTAGAGTAAATTACTCTGACTGGATTCAGTCTGTCCTGGAAAAACTACCAGGCAGTGACTTTCATGCTATAAGAAGTCTCAAGCTATGTAGTAAAATGAATCTTCTCTTCTGATGCTGTAATTTATTGTGGATGGCATTAACACATTTCATGGTAGCAGATAATACTTACAGTTAGCAGGGAGAGAGCTCCATAGTAATACGTAAAGTTTCTAAGGGATTTTGCTCTTTTGTAAGAGGCATCGCACACACACAAGTAAGTTCTAGAATTCCCATAATATCTAAAGTGGATGTAAAGAGTTATTACTGAGAATAAAAGCAATAACACAAAGTCACTTAAAGTGATGAACTGCTGGAAACCAAAGTAAAACAGAAGATGCCAAAGGGCTGAAGTAGAGCAGTATTTGGATTGACATAATTTGTTAGTACTTGTTCTTAAAACTACTTTTCTGTCTTATTTAGCAAGCCTACATAGACTGAATAGGAGCCAAAGCAGCAGCCTGACAAAGGTAGGATTACCTGGCTTTTGCTTTTCTTTTGAATTTCTGACCATCTAGATGCTTAATAATCTTGGAGGTAAGTGATGTTTAAATCACTTCTAGAACAGTATCCTGAGAGACAGTAGATAGCTTAACTTATTTGCTACAAAGGCCATAGAATATGTTTGACAGTAGGATAACTGAATCTCTCTTGTGTTATGGGGGTACTGAAGAAAAACATCCCTCAAAGAGAGGAAACAGGCAAATTTCGTTACATGCATAAAATCTACTTGCAAAACATTTAAATGATATTTTAAATCACATATTGTATATTAAATATAATATTTTGTTAAAAATGAAATGAGTGCATTTATAACACAACTAAATACCGATTCTAATTTTGTTCACAAAAAATACTGGCATTTATAAATTCCTTATAATTTAACAAATACTATAGTTAATAATGTAAACAGTTTTCTTGGAGAGTTTTTTTTGCAATGTTGCTAAATATGGTATAATCTAGGTGTCTGCAGTAATCGTGTAATTGGTACATATTTCAAATCTAGAGTAATTTAGGCATCATTAATATTTCATGTTCTCAGAAATTGTGTTCATGTGGATTTTGTTTTGTGGTCCATTTTGTCAGAAAGTGTTGAATATGGCTGTAAACACACTAAGGTAACACTCATATTTTTGCAAATATTGTGGAAACCTCAAGCTACATGACCAATTTATGGGCATTTGGTCAAATACGATTCCAGCGTATCTGGAATTCTAGAAGGGTTTCCAAAACCAAAGAATGTAGTGACTTTTAAAGTTTGTTGTAAAGGGAATTTCACTGAGAGGTTACTACAGGTGGTTGTGTGGCTAGTGTTCTAGAAATATTGAGGTTTTTTGTTTACTTCTAAGAAGTTTTATACATGTATACTTACCCTTCTAGCCCAGTCTATTATCTTTATTAAAAATAATTACTTGCTAATACTGGCTTATTGAACGTTGGTTCTTCTTTTCTCTATTTGCCTCAACTATCATTATTTTATAAGTATTGCAGGTGTATTTCTATTTCTATCTCAGTTTTAGCACTACGTAATTGTTTGTTTCGTTTTCAAAATACAAGAGAAATAGTAAGTCTTCAATAGATTTTTTTTGTTAATATATGTAAAGCAGTAGAAATATATACACTTTAAATATTTTTTGTTTATCACATGATATATAATTGTGACTACGTATACCTCAGATCCTACAAATGTCATTAACAAATATACCACAAAAATGTTACAGGGTTAAGTGAAAATATTCTTGTAATATTTGTGAGGTTATTGCTCTTGATTGGTGCTTTCCATGTTACGTATTGAAGATAAAATTTAATCTCTCAATAGCATGTAATACAATCAAATTGCAAGCATAATGTTTTAATTTTGCCATGGTAATGCAAAGATAATCGTTGTCATGACTGCTATTGCTTTTGTAGAAGAACACATTGTGGAGCTAATGATACAACATATCTTGTGCTGTGATGAGGGCAGTTGTGGAAGTTATTCCCCTGCTTGATTTAAGAAAGGTTCTAATTTCTTAACTCTTGGTATCTTCTAGTTCTTTGTCTTCAAACTCTTGAACCTTACGCACTAGTCAAATCATCAGTCCATACAGAGTGAAAGAATGCTAGATGAAGTCTCCTCATTCAATCTCAAAACTTTAATTGAGTATACACTTCTGCAGTCTACACTTTGAGAGCTCTTGAAGCACTCAGTTTATGGAAATAATCATTTGCTTATTGAGATGCATCTCCCATCTTTTGCTCGTTGTAGAACAAGATGAATTGATGAATAAACACACACCATCAGCTGTTTGCTAGGAGGAGGCTTTTTTTGGTGTAATAACAGATTACTGCAGTTGAGAATGTCCTTATAATAAGTTTGGCTGTGATTAATTTAATTTTCTTTTACCAGTCCATACAGTGTTGTTTTGTAATTCTGACTGAAAACACATTGGTAGCATGCCAGTATTTTGGCTGTTACTGAATGGTGCTTGTAAGGCCTTCTTTCCCTCCTAATCTGCCCCTATAATACTCAACCAATGCAGCTAAGCTAAAGCCGGGTGAGCAGTTGCAGAGGAACACAGCCAAGACAGCTGATGCATAATTACAAAACAGATATTCCATACCATGTGATGTTGCAGTCAGCAATAGCAGTTTTAGGAAAGAAGGATGTAAGGGGTATGGTTATCTTCCTAGACAACCATAAACCACTGCTGGGATTCTGCTTTCCAGGAATTGGCAGGAAATCTGCCTGGTTGTGGAAGTAATGAGTGAGTTCCTATTTTTGCCTTTTTTTGTGTAGTCTTTTTTTCTAAAAAAAAACAAACAAACAAACAAACAAAAAAAAAAAAAAAAAAAAAAAAAAACCCCACCCTATTGTTATCTTAATCCACAATCTTCTATTTTCTCACAGTACTATGGGAGAGGGGTGTGAGTATCTGTATTGCTTGAGAATTTTAAAATCAAATGATTATTTAAATTTTGAAATATGGAACCTTTTTAAAAAAACAAATCTAAGCAAATTATGCTTGAACTGTTCAGTGGTTTTTAAATGTAAGTAATTGAATCACTCTACTGCTTGCTTGAAATCCTACAGGGACGAAAAGGCATCAAGCAGAGGTACTCTGAGCAGTTGCTATTATCTCTGTACCTGAAGTGGTATACTCACAGGAAGGAGTAACAGGAATAGAGTTCCTCTAATCACTTAATTGATAGTTTACCTGGTAGGATGTAAGGCTTCCAGGGAGAGCAGAAATAAGAAGATGGCAGTTATTTCATGCATTTCAGAGTGCCTCCTATATGGATGATCATGATCGCTCTCCCTACAAAAGCCAGCAGCATTAATCCAAACAGAAGAGAAAAAGAAGCTGTAATAATTCTTTAATATTCTGTATTAGCAGTAGAACAGGCCAGAGTAGCTCTAAGTTATGTTAATTGTCAGTAGAATCCAAGGGACTGTATTTTTCCCTATGGAAAGCTTAACTATGTTCACAGATGCTCTGTTTGTCAAGTCTCTGAATTTTTCTTGTGTTGGAATCTGTCCTGAAGCATTGATTGTCTTCCATTGGCTTTTTAGCAGCAGTATATGTTTCCCCAAGGCTGAAAAAAACATAAAGTGACTGCAGTGGAATACAATTTTAAGAGCTTGATGGATATTGCTTCCTGTATATATGTGAAATTTGTATCAAGATCATGCTAATAGGTAGTAGAGAATCAGTCTGAAAAGTACATTGACTTCTTTCATAGAGAAATTAAATATGACGTCAATACTTCTACCCAATGGAAAATTGTATTTAACCTTTTATAATTGTTTCCTCTACAATCAAAACTGGATTACAATAGCTAAAATTGAACAGGCTTTTTTATGAAATAGAGAATAACTACGGATGTCTGTAAGCAATGCAAACAGAAATATAATATACACAGAGTAAGGTAGATGTAGAAATATATCTTCATTGTGTGTACCTAAAAGGATAGCATTGAAATCAGTTATACAGGCAACCAATGTACTAATGAAATAACAAAATGTTTTGACCAAATTAAGGTGCTCTTAGGTTTTAGGTTTGTAGAAATTCAGATAGAAGAGATGGGAGTTTAAGTGATCTAGTTAATTATGATTTCTGATGGCATAAGGTGGCTGATTAGTATAGGTGATTAAACTGGGGCCATAGTTAGCATACACTGGCCTTGTTTCTTGACTGAAATTATGTGACAGGTATGTTAAGAAACTGACTTGCAAAGATAATTTTTGACTGGGCCGCTTTAGAGCATAACTTTCTTTTTTGTTGATAATTTGCTGATCATCAAAATCAATTTTGTAAGATAAAAAGATATAGGATGACTGTCAACAAATGTTTTTAGGAAGCAGAAAGTTATTTTTGAGGTGCATTTTCTTTCTCAGCAAAACATTTATTAGTTTCTTGCTGTCCTCTTTCAGTTTACCTTGAAAGAAAGGATTAATGATGTCTGTAGCATGGATTTATAAAACAAAAACACTAAGCTTTGGTGCGTTCTTGGTAAAACAAATACTATTTTAGTTGCTAACATAACAAATTTAACATTTGTATCAAGCATTACCAAATGTGCTTGTAAATTCTTTAATAGCTTGAATGAAAGCTCAAAGGCAAAAATTTGTCGAAGTTAAATTTCTGAATAACACAGTGAAACTAAGATAAATGGTAACTCTTAGATTAAAGAAGCAGGATTATAAGAACTAGATTTTAATGTGTTTTTCCAAATTAGAATCATAGTTGGATTTAAGAAGGCCATCTAATCCGACTTCCCTGAAATGAAAAGGGATATGCACAGCTAGATCAGGTTGCCCAGGGGCCTATCCAGCCTCTTCCCAGAAGTCTCCAGGGATGAGGCATCCTCTCAAAGAATCATAATTTGGGTTGGAAGGGACCTCAAGGTTCGTCCCCCAGTTTGTATTGGTAAGGGAGTTGCCTTGACCCAGGTGCAAAATCATGCATTTGGATTTGTTGAGCCTCATGACATTCACCTGGACCCACTGCTCTAGCCTGTCTCGGTCTGTAAGGCAACGCACGTATGACTCACCTGTTGTGAGTAAAGCTGCTATTTACCCTGTTTTTTTTTTCCTGCTTTTTTCATTGTCAGCTAGAAATTAACCTCATTTTATGAAATCTAACTGGTTAGCCATGTAATATTTTGTTTCTAATGAACAGAACTCAATGAAGCAAAACAAATTGGGTGGTGAGTTTCAGCAGCACAGTCAGTGACATGAAAGATAACCATGGTTCAGATGGCCATTTAGTTTATTACAAGAATGGCATGAAGGCTCTTGTTTATCACTTGTGAAAATGCATAGCTAATGGTAGCGACTGTTAAAACATTTTATTTTGTAGCTGAGAAATTGCTATACCAAATAGTGTTATTGTGCTCTTTGTATCTGTCGCATTTTTCATGGAAATAAGAGCCATTGCTTCTGAAGTGACATGCATATATGCGTGTTTAGAGCTGAGCAAAATCTCTTTCAGGGAAAACAGGTTTTTTTGGATATTACTGGATATACTATCTGAGGTAATAAAGCTATGATGTATTGTGTTCACAGTGTTATTGAAATGAACGAGTGCGTAGTTTCCAAGAGAATTCTTTATGATCAGGAGAAAAGTTTTTATAAATGATCACTTGCAAAACAGTGGAAAACTATAAGCCATGTCTTTAGTCAAAAATTAAATATATCTATAATATGTCCTTCTTCAAATTAATGAAGTTGGTTAAATCTCTATGTCAAACTTCTTTTGTCCTACACAGTCTAAGACTAAGAAAGTGCAGGACATTTTCTGTGCAGAAAGGGATGCCTAAGCTCAAGCATGCCACTGTGGGGAGAAGATGATTAAGTTTCTTCTAGAACAAATTTAAAGTCTTCAGAGAAAACAGAAGACTGGATAGTTTTGATATAAACATAGACTGTTGAAAAATTACTTCAAGCTGCTGCTGCCACCAAAAATGTCTTTGGAAACAGTATCACAAAAGTCTTAACTTAAATAACTTTTTAAAACAGACTGAAAACTCCTAGCGTTTGCTATGAGCATATCTGTCTGTATAAATACAAGCTGCTTTATTCATCTGTCAGGTGGTTTGATCAATATCTGAGTTGCTGAGATTCAGAGATTGAGTCTTTCATTGTCCACTTTCTTTGGCAGTGATGAACTTAGTGTAAATGGAAATAGAAAAATAGATGGGGGAAAGGGTAGCTCAGGTAGAGTCATTACTCTCCGTCAACTTTTTCCAAAAAAACTTCAGAACACAGTAAGAGAACTGCTTCAGTTTAATGTTGTCCTAGGAACCCTAGTGGAAACTTTTTAAGATGAGGCATTTCATTGAAAACTTAAGAGCTTGTGCTCCTAACTTTTTAAATGTTAAATACTTACTGATATGCCTATTCTTGTACTAGATAGAAAAGGGGTGAATTAAAGCCCCATTGAAATTTTGAGAAGTCTGCTAAAATTTCAGTGCAACTTTGCTCAGACTAATAATTCATACATCAAACTGCACCAAGAATAATCTTCAGTATAGTTGTAGAGTACCAAACCTTCAAAAAATAGGAAATCTTGGTGCTTGTAGCTAAGTGGCTTTTCACTAGCATATTTCATACTTTAAAAGCAAGCATATAATACTTTCTACTTAAATGCTGTTTTTATCCTACTGCATTAAAATGTAAATTTTCTGAATGGCATAGAATATTTCCAGATATAGGAAAGTTGAAAACTGATGCGCTAATCTTGTATGCTGGTTCTTACCCTTTCCAGTAGCATGTAATTTTTTTCCTTGTATGTTGAATGATATTTTCACATAGTAAACATAAATATAGGAATGTGGCAAATTCTAATATAAAACCTTGTTTTCAACATGTGGAAAACATTTGTCTTAACTGGCAATTTAATTTCTTATGTAATAAATCATAACCAACTGGACTAAGATGTTTAACATCATCTTAGTTGTATTCAACCTAGTCATCTAATTTAAACATACTGATTTAAGGTGTCTCAGTAATTGTAAGTGGCAGAGAGGCTCTTTCAGGAGTAGTTTAATCCACTTTCCACAGAAACATAAGAAAGAAGCACAGAATTGCAGGGGTTGGAAGGAACCTCTAGAGATCATTGAGTCTAATCCCCCTGTTAAAGCATGTATGCTACACTAGATCACACAGGTAAGCATACAGGTGGGTCTTGAGTATCTGCATAGAAAGAGACTTCACAGTCTCTGGGCAACCTGTTCCATCACCCTTAGTGGAAAGAAGCTCTTTCACGTGTTAGTACAGAATTTCCTTTATTCAAGTTTTAGCCCATTACTCCTCCTACTGCTACACATGATCAAAAGGATCCTCATCCGTTTGCTTCCCACCTCCTTTACTTACAAATATTAAGCAGATCCCCTTTCACTCTTGTTTTTCCCCAGGCTGAACAGATCCAGGTTACTCAGCCTTTCCTTACCTGGGAGATGCTTCAGGCATCAAGAATTTAGAACTACTGCCTTAGACTGCCATGAGTACGTTTTTGTATTTAAAACTGCTAGCATCAATGATCATTGTCTTTGTTATGCAAAAATCATTTAAAAAATCTGATTATACATAATTCAGCTGTACTCTTCTTAATTTTATATTTCTCCCAGAAAGTCACCTGATTAAGTAAAATCCATATTCTCATTAATGAGACTCTCAAAATGAGAGTTAGAATTATACTTCTAACAAACTTTAAGTAAACATATGTTCAGAGGGAAATACCAACCAGTATGCATTTGCCTTTCTGCTCTTTTTTTGTCTTGCTCTTTAGAGCTGATATCATATTCACAAGTACTCCAAATGTACTTTAAAGAGACTTAGCATTTTTATTTGAACTCTCTGCTTAAGCTAGTATCTCTGCACTTTTATAGCACAGCTCTTACAATGTTTCCTGAGTGCTACTAAAATTTTGTAAAATAGCTCCTCTCTCTGGAGTTGACTTTTAGCTTATTATGTCCTGTTTCCTTGTGAAACAATAATAGAATCATACTCAATGATAATATATTCTACGGTTTCTAGCTTGTCAAAATGACACACAACTTTGCATGTGAAAATTATCTAATTTTAAAAAAGATCTTTATAATATAAAGCTTGATTATTCAGTTCTGGAGGGGCAAATAAAGTTGATCTAATAGCTCTCTCAGAATACTGGAAAAAGATGCAGTCTTACGGATAACTGCTATAAAATTAAGTACATAGAAAACATACTTAATTGGACAGCATTTGGTAAAAGGATAACTTTGTGATGTTGTTGTTGTTTGTTAGGATTCACAGTAGGTGGTGTTTCAAAGTATCAGGAAGCACTCCTAATTTCTAGCACAATGTCACTGTCAGGATCTTTTTTCCATAAGCCTTGGATAAGAAAAAGAGTCTTTATTCCCAGTGCTCTGGAGAGAAAACCATAGTAATAACGTGGGAAAGAATCAAAGTGCTGTGATGTGTAAATAATAAATATTCGAGCACTATGTATGCTTAGTGTTCTTTTCATATGGGGAAATCAATGTTTCTAGAATTTCATGTAATTCATATTGCAGTTGTAGAAGAATAATTTCATAAGATTTTAGCTTAGGCTTTCCTTTAGAAAAATGGTGTTAATTGTGCTTAAAAATTATTAAATGCAACCCATTTGTTGCTACTAATTTCACTATTATAAGAAACACCCTTTACTTTTTTTCTTGGAAAAATATCGAATTTCTCTCATCTCATTTTTTGAAAATCTTGGGAGGGGGCAATGGGGGCGTTTTGCTTGTTTTATTTCCTGTGCTACCAAAAAAAAAAAAATCCTATTTTTAATAATTTTTCAGATATTGGGAAATCATGGAAACTAGACCTCTCATTCTTTGAATAGCCATTCTCAGAAAAATCATTCTGGTTCTGCACTGTGGGTAGAAAACTAAAGGACTATAGAGAAATTCTTGTTCTTTAAACTGCTTACGTACATAATAAAATACCTTACAATCCTGGAAGTGTTTGATTGCTATAAGAAAATAAAGACTAGCTGTAAATCTGAAAATGGATAGCTAAAGTGGAACAATTTCTGAGATGATAGAAAGCCTCTTCTTAGTTGCTATGTATGCCTGTTGTTGTCTTTAAACCTAGAAAACATCTGGCTTTATATACTGCACTTTTAAAGTACCCAAAGAACTTCAGTTTAGAGGATGCATATATCCCTCTTCTCTGTAAGACTAGCTAATAACACGCAGGCTTTTTTGGTTCTTTGAAGATAGCTAATCATTTTAAAATCACAGTCAACATATTGCTTACAAGTTGTGGAGCATGGAGTACTTACTGAATAGAATTCAAGGAGAAATTCATATTACCAGATCAATTTAGATGATCTAGTACCTGAAGGAAGAAAAAATGGGTTTGGAAGAAAACACCTACATGTGCCAGTGAATTTAGTACAGTGCCACATAATCTACTATAGAAGGATTCTTTTGTGGTGGAGAAAGCTTATTTCTATTTATGGAAATGATAGTTCTATTCATTTCCATTCTATCCTAATGTTGTTGGTATATTATACCAGACCTTTTAAGTAAGAGAGTATCTATGGTTACACACATTTGTTCTTTTTACTCTGAGTCTGCATGCCTTTCCTTATGTAATGTGGAAAAACTTTACAGGAAGAAAATCAAAGAACTATAGCATGGCTTAGATTGGAAGGGACATTAACACTCTGTCTGGATGAGGAGCTGTGAGATATGGTTTAGAAGTTTGTGGTAGCAATGGTAATGAGAAGGTGGTTGGACTAGATGATCTTATAGGTCATTTTCAACCTTGCGATTCTGATTCTATGAACAATCACCTAGTCCAAACTTAACCTCTTTCATTAAATCAGGTTGCCCAAATCCACATCTAACTTCACTATGAACACTTTTATAGGGGGAGAGGAATATCTGAAAATTCTGTGGGTAACCTGTTTTAGTGCTTCATTGCCTACGTAGTACCAACACCAGCTCACCTTCTTACTTGGTAAGAAAAGTACTCCAGCCCTCTGATCATCTGTGGCCACCTCCGGACTCACTTGAAAAACTTTGAATCCTTCTTGTACTAATGGTCCTGCACTTATTCCATATGTATTCCACACAGTATTCCATGTGGGGCCTCTTGAGGGCAGAGCAGGGGGGAGACAATCACCCAGTCACCTCCCTCACCCTGCTGTCCACTCCTCTTCTGATGCAGCACAGTATACTTTTGATATTTTATTTGATTTGATACTTATACCTTCCAGACTGCAGGCGCATACTGTTGGTGTGAGTTAAGCTTTTCTTCCACAGGACCTTTAAGGCTTTCTTGAGAGCAGGGTTGCTCTCGAGGAGCTCTCCTGGTCTGTACAAATATCTGGGATTACCTGACCAAAGTGAGACACCTTGAACTTGACCTAGTTAGATTCTTTACAAGCCTGTCCAAGTCCCTTTGGATGGCATCCCTTCCTTCTTGTGTCAACTGCACAGCTCAGTTTAGTGTCTTTAGTGAACCTGCTAAGGATACACTCAATTCCACTGTCTAGATCACTGATAAAGATCTTGAAGATCAGTGGTCTCAAGACAGAGCCCTGGGGGGGGCACCATTTATTACCAGTCTCCACCTGGGTGTACAGCCATTGACAACAACCCTCTGGCTGCAGCTGTCTAACATACTCATAATTCATTGAGTAGTCTATCCTTAAAGTCTATATTTCCCCAATTTGCAGAGTGGCATGTGGTGAGGGACTATGTCAGGGGCCTTGCAGAAGTCCAGGTAGATTATATGTTACCCTTCCTTTGTCCACCAGTGCCATGACTACATAATAGAAGGCTACCAGATTGGTCAGGTACAATCTACCCTTGCTAAAGTCATACTGTCTGTCTTGGATCACCTCTTCATCTTACATGTGCCTTCATGTATCTTCCAGGAGGATCTATTCCATGATTTTTCCCAGGCATTGGTTTAGTTCTGCAGATCTTCCTTTGCCTTTTTCTTGAAAATGAGTGAGATGTTTCCCTTTTTCCAGTCACTATGGACTTTGCCTGACAGCCATAACTTATAAAAAAAATGATGGAGAGTGATTTGACAATTACATCAGGCAGTTCCTTCAGAACTCTGGGGTGCATGTCATCTAGTCCCATTTACTTGTACACATTTATACTCTTCAAGTGTTCTCTGATCTGCTGTTCTCTTGCAGTACGATTTGCTCCCTGACCCCCACCTAAAGGTTCAGGGATGTTAAATGATGTGGGAAACCTGACTGCCAGTGAAGACTGATATAAGGAATTTGTTGAGTACTTCAGCCTACTCTGTCTGTTCAAGTCAGTTGTCCCTTCTTGTTTATGTGAGGGGGCACACTCTCCTTTGCCTGTCTCTTCTGATCATCTGTATCTGTGGAACCCCTTCTTCTTTTTCACATCTCTCACTAAATTCAGTCCCATCTCTACCTTGATTTTCCTGATCCCATCTTTGCATGTCTGGATGACATGCCTGTGTCTTTCCCAGGATGCTTATCCCTGCTTCTACTGCCCATATATTTCCTTATTTTCCCTCGGTTTGACCAGCAGGTCCTTGCTCAGCTGTGCCGATTTCCTGGCTCTTCTGCTTGGAAGTTTTTTTACCATTTAATTTGTGGGAAAATGTGTTTGTTTCTATGAAGTACAACTGATGATATGAGTGATTGTTACTTCTACTCTTCTATTAAATTTAAAGCAAAAGTTGAAATTGTGTGATATGTGGAAAAAGCCAGCAGTTCTGTTACTGATTTATAGGTTTGTGCTAGAAATGCACAGAGGATCTGAGGGGATTCTTATGATTTGTTTCCTTTCAATGTTATAGAACAGGCATAACCCAGGGAACTTTCCTCCAGTAATTGAACTAAAAATCACTCCACAAAATCACTCCTCTTCTGTTCAAAAATGGTAGGTCAGGACCTAATATTTTCTGCAACACTGACAGTACTTGATATACTATTTGTACTGTGGGAATCTAGCATGAAGTGGGAGTGAAGTAGAAACTTCTGCAATATTTGTAAGGATTAGGTAAAATCCTTTTTGTGAGCATCAGACAATGATTGCCTGTAACTACAGAAGTTTTCACTACTTCAGCATGTGAGCCTGTGTGGCATAGACAACAAGTTCTGAGATATAAGGGCTAAAGCATCTTTTGAACAACTGCTAAGCTGGTAGCCTGTTCACAATCCTATGTGGTGAATTAAACTTAGGAAAATGAATTACCATCTTGTGATTTAGCGGGGATGCTGTATCCTACCTATCTAACAAAATAATGGGCTGGATGCTTGTAGCCTTGTACATATGAAGATGCCTTGGTACTTTACAATTTTTTTTTTTTTTTTTTTAATAAGTATTTGTCTTGGCCTCTCTTGAGCTTTTATTAACTTGTTTTACTGTATTACCTATTATCTATTAACCAGATAATTCTTATCTAATGTACTAGTTTTAGTTTAGTTCTGTATAGTTAGGTGATGCAATTTTTATGTAGACCTTACTAATAAGTACTTGCTCTATATAGAGAGAAGTATTTATCATACAAACAGCAATAGAAGTGTAGAGTAGTACAGGTTTCATATAATAGCATAAATCTTGAAAGTAATAACACTCTAGTATGGAAGAGTACAGTTTGAAAGCAGAAGGCAAAGGATGATATAAGAGATCTCATAGTTTAAAATCTTAGCACTGGTTGGTAAAAGTAATGGAAATTTAATTGATGGGTGAAAGCAATTTTTAAGATTAATGAAGAAAGCTGGGAATAGATAGCACATTTGGCTGCAAAGCAGAATTTCAATAAAGAAATACCAGTGTGTTACTCTTTTACTTTTCCCTTTCTTAATTACACCTGACTCAATTTTGGTTAATAAGGTTTCAATGTATGGGTTTTTTTTTAACTTTACATGTACAATTGTGTTTCCTATTGTATGTTACAAGGTAATGTCTTCAGCTGCACTTAACTGATTTCAGAGATGTGTTGGTTTATAGTGATTAAGAGTCTGATTTAGGTTAGAACTGTTGGACAGCTTTCAGTAAAGAGCTGAATTTTGAACAATTCCAGTTCAGCCTATCTAGGTACTAGTTAAATACCTTGGGATTGTCTCCCTTTGAAAACAGAACAATTCCCCTCTACCTTTCTCCCTTGCTTAAAGGAGAAATACAGCATGTTCATAAACCCCATCCACTTCCATCTTCTTTGTTCTTTTGCATACCACAAGAACCGCCATCTAGTTTAATCACTAAACAGTTAAATCAGTTTTGACAGTGGGAATTACCAGTAGTTGGATACTCTGATATATAGTTGATACTATAACTGTAACTGTAAAAATAATCATTTGGTTAGATAGTAAATATTTAGACTATCAATAAATATTTGAATTTTAAAATTTCTCTAGCACAAAAAATTCATGATGTAATTGCTCTGGTAGCAAACCTCTGTGTCTGGTTGTAATTTGAATGCGGCTATATGTGCTCCACTACCTGACTATTTGTTACAATGTATAATTGTATGAAAGCTAAGTTAATTATATGACTAGGAAAATATGGGAAACAAGACTATTTTGTAGGTTATTTACTTATTTCAGATTTCTTTCCTGTAACCAATTACAGATTTGGTTCTGCTGACATTTGCAACCTTTCCATTATTATCCCATTATTTCTCATAAAATCTGTACAATATATAGCTATGGTAGAGCAATGTGTTTTCTCTGACAGTGATAGTGACAGCCACCTTTTAATTAACGTAAGAATTGGAAAGAAAAATGGTAGATTCCATACAGTTGCAGTTAAAATAGCTGTTTAAATGTCATACAAGCTTGAATTGTATTTTTTTTCTGTATAGTAGAAAAGCAAAGTTACTTTTAGGTATGAAATAAAGCTTTCGGCATCTAACATATTCAGAAAACAGTTCTGATGTTGGTTTTTTTGTTGGGCTTTTTTTGTTATTATTCATGGAGATGTTATTTCCTTAAAATTATATCGTCCACCTTAAAATACAAGGAGGAAAAAAAAATCCATTTTATGAAGCACTGTTAGCATACAAATATGTTTTGACAAATTGCCATCTATCTGCAAGTCTTTATTTTGGAAGAAAAAGTGAAAACTGAAAAAGAAAAATGTTATCAACTTATCAAAATGAGAGGTTTCTGAAAAATTTTCATTCCATAGTAGAATTACATTAAATGCTACACCTCTCTACATTGTGCATCGAAGTCTTGCCTTTTTTTCAGATTTTTAGATATTTTGAAAAGTTTAGAGACTTTGTCTAAGCTTTGCCATAACTGTTAACTAAGATGAATTAGAAGAAATGAACAGCATTCATATGCAGCTAGCAGAACTGTTGAATGCTGTTTCCTTTTCGAGCACAATGGGTTGACAGGAGGAAGAAAAAGGGACTTGAGAAGTCTATGTAATATAGGAAGGGAATGGACTGGTAGCTAAACAACATAATGAACCTATAAAATATAATTGTTAGGCCATAAAATACGTTAAATATTAAAGCTTTTTTTGAAGCCACAATACCTATTTTCTAATCTCCCTGTGGGATATTGCTTAGTAAATGAATTTGCTTACTTAAATCATATAACATTTGGTAAAATACAGCAGCACAACACCAACTCCCAGAAGCAGCAAAGACATATAAACAGGTTCAGTCAAACTAATGGGTTATGCATCAAATGAATCCAATTAAATAGCTACTATTTAATTCTGCTGTTTCAATGCAGTCTGTTTTCTCAACATGGTACTCCATTGCACAGATGGGGCAGTTCATGTGTTTGGAAGCAGCAGCATTTGTTACTGTTGCTGAAATGGTATTTTTGTGTTTCATTTGAAACTTGTGTCATAATTCAGCAATACTGAACCTGAGATAAACATAAGCTTTTTTATTACTGGAACAATATGTGGGTGAGAAGTGCTTTGATAATATCATAGCTTTGTCCTTTAAGCTCTGTAAGAGAAGTTTCACTAATACTTTAACTTTGCACTTCTAATTTTTGAAATATATTTCCTGAAAATAGTGTCTTAAAGAATTGGATTACATCCTCCTTAAAAGATCAGGCTTTGTCAGATAAATATGGTATTTTTATAAAGTGATGATGAAAAGTAAAGATGAGAGAAGTTAGCTTCATCAGTTTCTGTTTTACTGTGTTTAGTGATCATTTGCTGAGAGAAGTCGCTTAAAATATAGAAGGAAACTAACCAAGGTGGGAGGATATCTTGAATAATCTACATTATAATTAGTGTTATGGATTAACTACACACTTTAAGAAACGATTTTGTACATGGAGATACTGATTCAGTGTCCTTTGGCAGGGGGGAAGAGTTATTTTCTTTCAGATAAAGCTTAAGTGTTTAATGTCTTTATCAAATTTAGTAGTTTTTATTCTGCAAAGATAGAATTCATAACAACCATGCTCATAAAATACTTCTAAAATTGTCAGAATGTGCTGCAATGAGGTCCCTCACCTGAATGGCTAATAAGCACATCCTAAAAATGTCAAAATTTAACACTGAAGATTGGAATAGCTTCAGGCAATCTGCAGCACTTTGGGAAAAGCTGAAGAGAAGCAGATGGAAATAGTTGCATATAATTATCAGTGACAAAGTCTAAATAGTCAAATAAAATACGGTGAGTTTATAAATTAGAAATATACCATTCTCTTTCCGTTATATTACTATTAAAAGTTAGTAAATAACTTAAATAGTTTAGAAATATAATTTTAATTGTTTTTTTTTATTGGTGATTAAAAAAAATAGTTGTATACTATAGAAACAGGCCTTACAAAGTGTCATTCTTCCTTTTCTTTTTCATATGCACGTGATGAGCATTTATTGTTTTTTTTTCTTTCTTCTATCTTCCATGCCTTTTTCAACTTCTAAAAATACTGATGTGAAGATTATATTTAAGAGGCATTGAATTTAAAATAGTTAGGGCTTTGGAATCTTGGAATAATGACCAGACAAGGGATAAAAATAAAAAAATAAAAATAAAAAGATGTGAAAATCACTATCTTGGAACGTTTAGTATTAACATCAACAAGCAAGTTAATTAGATGATAAAAAATTAATTTACATTTTCTGCTTGATGGAGAAAATGAACATCCTGTAATAGACAAAACTTCATCTTACCTGGGAATAATAAAACAGTATTAAATAAACACAGTCATGGTGGTGGTAATTTTAGAGCTCACACAAGTTTATAGAGGTTTTAGGGATTAGAGGTTTTTTAGGGATTTTTTTTAGTACACTTAAGATAAATAGATGTTATCTGGAGAAGAAAGAAAAAATCAGGCTGGAGTGCAAATACTTAACATTATTCACTACTGCGGATTATCTGAAATCCGTTCTGAATCGGAGGGGGATTCATACACAAATATACAAAAACAAGTTTCTCAATGTATAAATATTTAAATTACAGTTAGTCAAAGTCAGTTTAAAAATCAATTAAGATAATGTTTTTTTGTGAACTAGGTATGTTTCTGTACTTCTTGTATTTCTAGTCCTCCTGCAGTTGTATTTCTTCATAATAAGGTTTTGTCTGTCCATTAGGAATTTGTGGAAAAGTACGTCTTGCTCACTGATAGCATTTTCACAACACCTTTTGTTAGTGAGAATATTTGTAACCAAGCCACTTACTAAGGGCAGTTGAAAAAAGTAATAATCTTTTTTAAAAAAAATTTAAAGTTATTCTAGCAGTGAATCACTGCATTTTAGCTTTCCATATTTACAGTAAGTAAAGAATGAGTTCAATTTTAAGGTTGCTTTTTAGTTTTTATCATTGTTTTACACTCAGCTTGTGTGTATTGTCTCTCCTTTGTCCTTTTAGTTATAAAAAACATGTTTTGAGGTAAAAACAATTAAGATGTCTATGTGTGTTGCTTTTAATTCAGTCTTGTTGCAGTGTCACTGGGATACTTCAGAACAGGAAGCCTAGCAGCTTGCAAGAAATGTCATTATTAATTTCCAGGCCCTTTTCTGGCTTGTTTATTAATGAGCATAATCATTATAAACAAACAAAAAAAAAAAAAGCCACCAAAAAAAAAAAAAAAAAAAAGATACTTTTTTTTTTACTGACTATTGAAGTACTCCATAGCTGTACTTTTAGATTAGCCTCAAAACCTTGAATTCAGTCTGTGAATGAATGGAAAACATCCCGATCTGGCATGGAATCTGTCTTCATTATGGAGAATCTCTTTTATACAAAAACAGCCATAACTTTTCTTAAGTATTTTCATGCAGCCAAGTAAGACTGAACGTAAAAAATCTAATGAAGAAGTGATGGAAATGATGTTCTTCATTACAAAATGATCACCCAAGAGAAGGAGTAGTCTAATGTTTTTGCAATTTCACATTTGCTGCAATATCTGTAACTGAAAGTAATAGCTTCAAGTTCATTCTGAAATTCTAAGTGGTGTCTTTGAACCTGCTTGATGGTTTACAAGGGCACAATGCCAAAGGGACTGTAATATGTACTTCAAAGTATGGTGCTTTTGGACATCATCAAGTGTTTTTCTGTTAAAATATAAGGCAACTTTTCTGAGCTGCACAGATACTTAATGCAAATATGCGCATGAATTCTCAAAAAATTGGAGCTGCAGTTTAAAAAGTAGTAAGTGACTTATGTGAAATAACTTTGCCATCTTTTGCCTGTTCCTGACAGTCTGCAATGATGCATTTTTCAAAATCAGATTTTTTTTCTATGACCTTATTACACTACCAAAAATTCTGTCAAACAATATATTTTTGTTCCAGCTTCAGTATGTTGGGCATATATATTCAGCAATACAAAATTTCAGAATAGCTGAACACCATATATTCCATATGGTTCCTCCTACATAAATACAGTGGAAATTCCAACATGTACAGTAGACAAGTAAAAAGAAAAAAATTATATTGCCATGAGAGGCTCTTAATCACTACATTAAGTTGCAATTAGCTAGGCCCATTGTGAAGTTTTTGTGTTTTCTATACTCACTGAAATGAGTAAATTTGCTCAGACCTTTGTAGCGTGTTTTCAGAAGAAACTAAGAAACAAAGTTAACATTCTTTAATGTCATGATCCAAATGCTCACTTACCTAAGCAACTTGTTTCACATTCATTTGCTAAATAGAATGACTTTCAAAAGTTAAAGGTGTTCTAAAAAAAATTCTGAAAGATCCACGAAAGCCTATGTGACTTACATATTCATTGTATATGTGATGTCAAAATGTGTGAGCTACACTAATCTCTACTCACTAAATGTGAACTTATTTGTGATTTCAGTACTTCATACAAAGAATGTGATTAATGCCACAGTCATATAACCAACATTTCTTTCAAAATATTATATAAATATGTTATAAGGCACAGAATTAGCATAATGCCAGGTTATGTCTTAAGCAATTAGCAGAATGAAATACTGTACTATGTGCCAAATTCTTTTTTATCCATTTAACAGAGCTCTCCAGCATCTGAGTTTTGTACAACCACAGCCCTCTTCTACACAACTGTATTTATTGAAGAACTTCATAAAATCATAAAGAGTTCTTGTGTCATGTTAGACTTCATTGCATAAATTACATTCAATCTGTCACATTTGAAACCCAGAGAAATAACTGCAATAAAAGGACAGTTTTGCAGTTTGCTTTGTGTTGGAAAAATACCCCTGTGGTATCAGTGTTGACTGTTAGAGCCTTGAGGATGTCCTAACAAGGGGATTTTGCTGCCAGGACAGCTGAGAGCCAGTTCCATCCATGCCTGGGTGACCATAGGTGGCTCCTTTCCACTGGTAGCTATGTAGAAAGGCTCCCAGGTATTCTCTAGGGAGGCTATTGCCAGAGACAATGTTGCAGAAGGTACTGGTGTTTGGGGCCCTGCAAGAACTAAGCTCTGCCATGTTGTTGCCCAGGCATGGTCACTGATCTGGGAATGCCCCACCGTGTGAGTTCATGGCTTGGCTTGGAGTGGCTATGGACCCATTCTTGGGCTGATGCCCACTGCCCAGATCTGAACCTAGCCTGCTCTGCTCTGCTTTGCTCTTGGTTGGGCAGAGCAGACTGTACTTGTGAGATCCTATCCTGCTGCCTTTGGATCTCTTTGGATCTTGATGTTGGCCCTCAATATCCACTGACATTGAATATGTTAAGTTTTTCTGTGATAGAAGCAAAAATTTTTGTCAACATTAGTAAGTTCTACTTGTTTAGAAGGCCCAACAAATGATGCTTAGTATGACTTTATATGTATTTCAGTAGGTTTATCCAAGAAAGCTTGCATGTGATCCCGTAGACTGAATTCTCTTTAGCAATTTCTGGGCTGGGTAAACGCAATACAGTTTAACCTAAAAACAAATTAAATTTGCTGAATCCAAGTTTAATCAGCAGTACTTATCAAAACGAAGAAAAAGGGTGATAAATTCTGTTCAAAAGCCCATTCCTATTCTGAACTGAAGTACTAATGCAGGCATGTGCAACGTGAAAAAGATTATTGAATTTCTTGAGACATTTCTGTTGTGTATGTGCCAGTGAGTTAGGGTAAGATTGTTATCGTTAGAGCTTAAGCTAAAATTGAGTTTTTGTTAAGTGACTGTAAAAATGAAAAATACATTTGTTTTCCTGAAGAAGGTGCCATATAGTCCTCAGACTATTTTTGACACTGACCATAATGACAGGACATGAGCAAGGTGAGGATAATTGCAAAGTGATTAGACCTAGTTTAGTGAAGAATTGGTGCAAGCATAAATAGATAAAGATTTAAGTGAGGTAACAGTATCTGCACATGATATGCAAAGCAGATGAATTTAAGGTACCTTTTAAGAGTATTTCTTGAAGGAGATTTTTCAAAGACAACTTTTTCTCATTATGCAGAGGAATCTTTCAGTGTTTTTAAAAAATATCTTCTATTATGCTTGCTCGTTATTTTTGCTTTGATTTTAATACTAGTACTAGCTCACATCTGGTATGATTTCTTTTGTATGTAAGTACAGAATTCCAGCAATAATGTTGATATAATTGTTCAGAGGGGAGACCTAATAAAAGATTCATTTTACTTTCAACGTGTATCAAATCAGTATAATTAGCTAGAAAGGACATAATTCTGCTTTCATTAGAGAAAATCCTATACAGTCAAGCTGAAAATGTCTCACAAGTGTAACAGTGTGGGATGAAAACTCCATTTCATCTCTCCGTAATCTTTTTCTGTGTATATTACTACGTGAGCTATAATTGCCAATGAAAATCTTTCATGAAAAAATTTTTAGTTTAACACTGTGACATTGACCTTCTAGCAAAACAAAGTTCTTTTCATTCACTCAATATATCCAAGAGACATATTTCATAGATGATTCTTTGGCACAGGTATTTTCTCTTTTTATATGAAATTGAAAATAAAAGAACAAAAAATAATGTTATAGATAAAGGCATTCCCTTTTAGTGCACTATATAAAAGATTTTAAGTACAAGATCAATTAAACATCTATTAAAAGAAAGAGGCGTCTTCATAAGTTAATCACAGAATCACAGAATGACTGGGTTTGAAAGAAGCCTTCGGAGGTTATCTAGTCTAAACCTTTGCTCAAGCAAGGCCACCTAGAGCTGGTTGCCCAAGTCCATACTCAGACAGCTTTTGAATGTCTCTAAGAGTGGAGACTCCACAAACTCTGGGCATCCTCTTCTGGTGCTCAGTCACTCTCACAGTCAAAAAGTGTTTCCTGATGTTCAGAGGGATCCTCCTGTTTCAATCTGTGCCCATTGCCTATGGTTTTGTTACTGAGCACTACTGAAAATATACTGGCTTTGTCTTCCTGTGGTGGGCCTGGTTAGGATCCACTTCTTCACAGCAGCTTGCATGATGTTTTGGTTTGACTGTTGCTAAACAGTACTTGCACAGCATCAAGGCTTTCTCTTCAACAACCCTCCTCTCTGACTCTTGTGCCACCCATGCCTTCAATAGCGCGTGGTTGACCAGCAATTTGAGAGGAAATACAAATGATCATAGTATATCAATGAAGCTATTGTTGGTGCTTATTAAAATTGACCAATGCAGCTGTTGGTCTTTATGGCTTTGTCTTAAGAAAGTTACTAAACTGGTGTCATTAAAATATGTTTTAATATATTCTTGTAGAGTTGAAGGAAATGAAAACAGTAATTTATATGTAGCTTAAAATACAAGATATAAAACTTTTAGAAAGCATATACAAAGGCTCTGACTTCAAATACTTTCTCCTTGAGAAAAATGGATTTGATTTTCCTTTACGCAAGATAATGTACTTTTCTTTGTCATGGCATTTTGTATATGCGTAATTCTTCTGTCTTTCCAAATATATTGTGACTGTATCTAGAAATACTGTGTATTACAGCAGTCTTTTCTTGCTTGTAAAGCAAATGAACAGAAAACATGTAGTTTGCTTTCTCCTCTCACTGTGGAAGTGCAAGTGGAAGTCTAGTCAGGAAAGCACCTGTAAAGCAATCTTAAAGAAACAATTACTATCAGAGAATGCATGCATGTCTCTTCTCTTTCTAAAATTGAGAAAAGTTGATTTTAATAAATACAATGAAGTGAGCAAAGAGCACACTTCAGGAGATAGTCTCGATTCCTAAGCTACTAGTTCATCTTGTTTGCTTTCAGCTTCTTTTTTAGAATGGTGTAATTTATATACTGCACTTGTGGTCAAAAGGAAGTAGATTACCACTTTAAACTCTTAAGTTTTGTCTCTGTAGTCATATCTTCATCCTTCATCTCATCCTCAATCTGCATCTAATTTTAGGTGGCTTTATAAGTGCAATATATGAACCTCATATTCAAAATGAACAAATTGCTTGGGGGTTTTGTTAGGCAAAAAATAGCTCATATTGTGAGTGCTGACAGATGCCACGTAATTGTGTATATATATGTTCAAGCCTGAACTTTTGAAATCTCAAGAATAATTTTGCTACTTTCTAGCTACAACTGCTATGTACTAGCTGTGTTTTTTTTTTTTTTTTTTTTTCTAACATCTGTCCTAACCTAAATGGCAAGTCCTAAAACCTCCAAATAATGTAAAATGAGAGAGAATTATCAGTTGAATGTCTGATAATGTGCTTTACATGTGTACTACTTTGACCGAGAAATACATTGTCGTAGAGAACTGAAAAGAAGGTGATAATCTTAGCTGAATAACAGATGCAAAGGTATGAGTAGAAGTGGTAGAATATCCTGGAAGTCAGAAGATGTATAAAAACAAACACCAGAATATATCCAGGGTCTTGATTAGTAATATCTAATCTATTAAATGCAAGCATCTACACAGCATAATTTTTTTTTTTTTTTTTCCAACCTGACTAGTAGCAATCTCCTTGCTTGGGAAGGCTAAACTAGGTCTAGCGAATAAGATACTGAAGAGGAGATAGTAGAGTTACAGGTCTTGTTTTATTCTTGTGAACTTTAGGTTGCAACATTCCTTTCTGCAGAGCATTTGAAAGGGTTTTTTCATGCTAAATACAATTGTTCAAAGAAGTATTTATGTTTTAATGTTTAGAAATACATTATTAGTAGTTGTACCTGTTAACCAGTAACTGTAAACTGAACACATTTGGGAGATGGAATTGCCAGACTAGTAGTTACCAACAAGAATCTGACTTACTGAATGTAATAATGGAGTAAATTATAGCAGATATTTACCTTTTGTAAATACAAAATTTATTTCTTAATTTCCCTTTATTGATTCAATTTCTTCTTTAAAAAAAAAAAAAATCCTGTGGAGATATTTTTAAAATTTTCTTGATTTGGTGCTTTTGGGAATTTGTGAATGGGATATATCCTGAAAGCAAGCACAGGAGTATATGGCACTCAACAGGGAGTAGATTGCCTCAATGGTAGAGTTATTACAAGCATAAAATGCTGGAGAGGAGCTCTGCAGAGAGGGACTTGGGCATCCTGGTGGACAACAGGTTGGCCATGAGCCAGCAGTGTGCCCTCACGGCCAAAAAGGCCAATGGCATTCTGGGGTGCATTAAAAAGAGTGTGTCCAGCAGGTCGAGGGAGGTGATCCTTCCCCTCTACTCTGTCCTGGTGAGGCCTCATCTGGAGTACTGGGTCCAGTTCTGGGCTCCCCAGTGCAAAAAAAGACAGGCATCTCTTGGAAAGAGTCCAGCGAAGGGCCACAAAGATGGTGAATCTCCCCTGTGAAGAAAGGCTAAGTGGACTGGGTCTATTTAGCCTTGAGAAAAGGCAACTGAGAGGGGATCTAATCCAGGTTTATAAATATCTGAGGTGTGGGGGCCATAGTGGTGAGGCCGGTCTCTTTTCAGTGGTCTGTGGAGACAGGACAAGGGGAAATAGACATAAGCTGCAGCACAGGAAGTTCCGCACAAACATGCGCAAGAACTTCTTTACAGTGGGGGTGACGGAGCACTGGAACAGGCTGCCCGGGGGGTTGAGGAGTCTCCTTCTCTGGAGATGTTCAAGTCTCAACTGGGTGCCTACCTGTGCGACCTGCTGTAGGGAAACTGCTTTGGTGGGGGGATTAGTCTCGATGATCTCTGGAGGTCCCTTCCAACCCCTACAATTCTGTGATTCTGTAATTCTATGAAAATGTCTATTAAGATCAAGTATACTTGTCTTGCCAAAGACACTTTGTACAAATTATTAATAGGGAAAGTATAAAGAAGACAAGGAGGGCTGGAAGGAAGGAGGCACTCTAAAATAGCCTACTAAAAGCACTTATTGAGTGAAAAGGCCAGAAATATGTTACAAAATAAGCGAAGAAAATAAAGCAAAATTATTCAAAGAAAATTGCTCTGAAAGAATTCGCTGCCTTGTGGCTACAGATGACATTGAAAGTAGCATGGATGCAAGTTGATTGAGCTGCTGTCAACATATTTGGCCTCAGGAATCAGTTAGTATTGATTTACGGTTTACAGTAAAGGAAAAAAGGAAGAATCTTATGAAAAGAGCTGTATTCAGTATATTTAATTAGCATATTCACTGCAAAGGATGGAAAAATAAAAACCAAGGTGGAATTAATCTAAGGAAAATTCACATCAAAAGCTTTGTTAGAACCAGAAGTGTTCTTTCTCTTGCAAGCCCATGAGAAAAAAGTGAAAGCGTAAATGATAAAATATTTTTTTTATTTTCTACTTTCTGTATCCTTAAGATACTAGAATATTTTTCTATGTAGGCTTTTAAAGGAGAGCATTTAGTATATAAAATTACTGAGTTTCTAAAAACAAAACATATGTGTTTCATTCTCAAGACCTTCATGTTATGTTTACTTAAATGTTATAAAACACAGACACTCTCTGGATAAGTAACTGGCTTCTCAATTGTTCAGATCAAAATACAAATAGAAGTCAATTAGACTTTTTGAACATGTTGTGCCTTTTGCATGAAGAGCTTTATTTTCCAGTAATACTGTTGGAGGATATTCACGAAGCAATTCTTACAATTCTTACAAAAACGTATAGATTGTATAACAGTGGAAGTAGAAACACTGGAGCTGTAAGCAACTGTAGCTTGAATAAATGGGGTATTATCTGAAACAAATAAAAACAAAGTTGGGATAAAATAGTCAGAAATGTGAAGAGTTGAAAACTGGTCCCTTAGTAAAATTTAATTGAGTGCATCTTATGCACAAGCCTGAAACAGTGTTACAAAGCTATTTCCTCCTTTTCTACAATTTATTATACGAATAAGTACATTTTTGTAGTTTAACTGTGTATAAAGGAATAGACTACCAACTTAAGCAAGCTGTTGTACAGCTGCAGCTCTGCTAGTCAATGATATTTGTCCATTTCATCCTTTTAACAGTGGCAGAGGTATGGATAGCACTGCATTTTCTTTTCTCTTGCAATTTTTTTTTTTTCTTTTTGGACAATTAGCCTGCAAATTCTACATGTTAAAAAAACTGCTTGTGACCAGGATTATTTTCTTACTACTTTGTTTAAGAAAAGATAATATGTATATTTTAGGAAAGTGTTGTAATGTTGAATACATGTTGTTTCTTCATTGTTTAGTAAGATTATGACATGATATAAGATTTTGTGTGGAGTTGACTGACTAACCCTATACAACTCCCTGGATCATCATATGCAATGCTATTTCATGTAACTGGCTGTCTGGAGTTGCATATTGCATTAACAGATTTATTAATTAACATTTACGACTTCTGGAGACTACCAGTTTATTCCTGCAGTCTTGGTTCTGCATATTCACTGGGAAGTTTCTACTTTAGTTAGCATCCAGAGGAAGGATTTTTTTTCTGTCCTTCTAACTCAGTAGATATTTTCTGTTGAGCTTTGTAAATCATCAGAAGCTTAAAAGACCTTTCACTGCAAATTTTCTCTCTTTATTTTTTTTTTTGTGCAGTTATTTTGGTGAATATTTTTGGAGTAAATAGACTTCACTCATTAATTCTTTTCAATAAACTGAATGAAATACAAGGATATGAGACCTAAGGTTTTTATTTTTTTATTTTTTATTTTATTTTTTAATTTGAAATATTCACACCTCTCTAAAATGGAACCATCAAAAAGTACTTCAAAGTTAAAGCAATGTTCTCAGTGATGTCCTTTTGGATTGTAACATTTCACGTTGCATCACCTTATAAGAAAACATGCTTTTTAATACAGATGTGTTACCTCTGAAGTAACATGTTGAATATGACCACAAGTACAAATATAAAAGGCATTTAGATAGCTGGAGGTAAAAACAAAATAACTTACCAACTGATAAAAACCTCATGTTTTGTTCTCATGGAGTGTTAGAACAGACAACAAATAATTTTGTGTAAGCAAGTAATTTTATATTTCAAATGACAAAAGAGAACAGAAGATTACTGAAAATAAGCAATGATTTTGTGGGCAGAGTAAATTTATTTGTTTAGATTACGTGTTTAATATATGCCAGAGATCATCTTTGCTGGGCTCTGAGGAACAGACTTATTCCTAAATAAGTCATTTTTTAGTATTATGAGGAAGAAGTGAGTTGACTGAGAAATCTGCTTCAGAAAAGTGTAGCCAACTGCAATATAAGACAGATCTTTATCATAAGGTGTGCAAAGTCCAAGATTTGTGAAAATGTTGAGATTTTCATATATCATTGTACTGCCTGTATCTCTTTATTGTTTTAATAGAAAGAAGAAGAAATGAGGTTGAAATTGGAAGATTATTTCTGGTATAATATAAATGCATATTAATATAAACTCGTTATGGGACAGAAGTTTGTTTTAGTTTTAGTAAACTAAACGTTTTAGTAAATAAAGCAAAAATTGTCTTTTTTTTTTTTTTTTTTTTAATGAGTGATGATTAGAGATAAATGTAATGCTACATCTTAGGACAGAAAATTCAACTTGGCATCATTTAAATGACATAAAGAATCTAAGCTGTGTTTTCTTAACCGCACTGCACATTGTTCAGGAAAGCAGCATGCCAAAATAGCATTGCTGGGAAAAGATCTATAAGTGAATACCACAGAAGTTAAATACAAAATTTAATAATTTAATCAAATTGGATCTTGACTGAGAGCTAAAAGAATATGGAAAGCATCAAAATGCCACCTGGCTACGTATTATGTCATTTTACTTTCATCTAGTTATTCCTGCAAAAATGCACATCCCATCTGTACATTTTCAAGATATCTACATTTCCACTATTTCCTTCTGATTAAATAATTCAATCTGTACCTGCAAACAATGGACTGCTTTAAATTTGAAACAAACGAACAAACAAACAAACAAAAAAAAGGAATTAAACGGAGCTTTTAAGTTCCGTTGGCAATCCATGCCGATTTAAATCTGGACTCTATATCCTTGAGTCATATAATTTTATTCCTCACTTGTCTATCTCCTTCCTCCAGGGAGCTAGGCTAGGGAGCTGAAAAATAACCCAGCACCAAAAAATAGTGTGATACTCTTAATACAAGTAGTTCCTGAGCCAGGTTGCCACACACTCACATGAATGTTGTTGCTAGTAGAATGTGAAGGGCCATAATAATGGGAAAGAGAAGGAACATTGGAACATAGCTTGTCTTTTATTTCACTGTCTCTACAGTTGAAAGGCAGCATTTATCTTGCCTCCTTAATTTCTGCCCATCAGAAGCAAATTATTGCATTGCTAACCTATTAGATTTCATAAAATTAGATTAATGTATTGCTGACAATGAAGGAAGCAACAAAAACCAGGCTAGATATAACAGCTTTACTTGCAACAGGTGAGCCATATAGGGATTACCTTCCAAACTCTCAGTAATGTAGAAAAAAAAATATTCAAGTTTAATTCTTAAAATCCTGCTTCTTTATTACATGAACTTCAGGAAATCTCTTCAAGAAGCTTTCTTTATTTGGAAGTTCTTAATTTATAAGTTACCGTTTATCCTAGCAAGTCAATTTCTTAATGTAATATTTGCCGCATGCATTGTTTCAGTCAAGAAAAAAAGGTCACTGTATACTAACCATGACCCCAATTTTGTTGTCTAGACCCATCAGCTTCATATGCACTTCCATACCAGACTGCCCTCTGCTGCCATCTGTTGTGTGGCAACAAAATGTTATGGGATATTGGTGGGATGGTTCAGTCTGCCTCTGTCTCTGTCGTCATTTGGGTGTTGGAGCTTGATGATCCTTGAGGTCCTTTCCAGCCCAAGCCATTCTATGGGCCAATGTACTAAAATAGGGGATATTAGTCTTGGAGCAGACCTTATAATTTTCAATCTGATGTAGAAGTGAAGCAATTTTAAACTTACGGATCCTCCAAAAATTATCCTTTTGATGTGGCAAATAGAGCTTATTCTTTCCTCAGTTATTTTTCCTCATAGTGTGCATTAAATATTAGCCTGATACATCCATATCACTACTGTAAATGATTCAGCTTACTCTAGGAATTCAAACAACTTATTTTTTCCAGCTGAATAAAGTTTTAATTCTAAAGACTACTGTAAAGGAGCACAGTCTTTTTGCATTTCAAAACAACAGTGGTGACAGCAATGAAAAATATTTCACCATTTACTTTTTTTTTTTTTTTTTTGTAAATTCAATGATGGCTTTAATCTTGATGGCAGTGTCACCTGCTATTGTCAATAAACTTTAACATCTTGAGATATTTTCCTACAGCCTCAAAAAAATACTTATTCTATTCTATATATCTGTATCTATATACCTGTAGAAATCATTCTCAGCTTCACGGGTGCATGATATTTTTTGAAAAACTGAAGGCACTTTTTTTAGCCATTTAGAGAAAAGTATTTTATTCAAACATCCTTACTGTTTAATAGCTTTCTGAACTTCAGACTAATTTCAACAGATACTAAATGGAATTACAGGAAAAACCAGAAGAAAACTATCACTTGTGTGCAGATACACAACTCAGGCATCCCTTGTGAGGGTACAAATTTGCGTACTTCTTTTAGTATCAGCTCTCTGTTCAAAAGTAGACATTCTCATCATCTGATTAGTTTTTACCTGGCTATTACTGAAGAGCTGGCTAGGTGACTAAATATGTGAAGTCATAGTTCTTGTCTCCATCGTTCAAAAACAGCATGGTTTTCTTTTCTGCATTAATGCTGAATACGTAAAGTTCCTGAAATATTCGCTTTAGTCCTATGAAAACAACATTGCTTTTGGGAGAATGCATTAATTTGGTATAATGTAGAAGGTTCAACTTTTAGAAGCCTTACTACCTAACAGGTAGAGGTTGTGTGAATGTTAGTTGTCTTGATGCTCTGCATAAATTGTAGCTAATTTTTACTTTAAATATCACAGCACAGTGTTTACAGTATGTTTGTTTTTGATTTCCCTCATATCACATGTATATGAATCAGCACACTTACCTTTGAAACTGCTGGGAGTTCGTACATGGTCACATTTTTTAAGCATTTTTTTCTTACGGAAAGTACTTTTATTTTAAAACTTATAAACACTATCTAGATATATCATAATATTAAAACATTAGATAATTTCTTTAAGGTAAATGTGTGTATTTGCTGCTTTCAGTTCTTGCCTAGAGCAACTAACCATATAAGGAACCAACTGAAATTTTTTCAGCGATGAGAAGATACTGGTTAGGACTATTAATTGATCTTCTAATAACTCAAGGGCTGAAAAGTTATTACTCCTCTTGTAAGAAACAGTTTTCAAAAAAAGTGGAGCATGTAACTTCTCTTCGACCCCTACAGAATAGTGCAAGGTGAATTGTTGTAATTATGTTGAAATTCTGTTTATTACGAAAAAAAAAAAAAAGTGCATCATACATGTACATCGTAGTAAGAGTCAATGAGTCCTGGAACAGATATACAGCTCAAAGGAACTAATTATTTAAAGAAGGTTGAATAGAACAGCATGGAACAAAAAAATTTTAAAGTACTTCTTTTCCTCCCTGTTTCTGCATGGTAGTGACTAATGTTTATTAAATCCCCACAGTGAGATCTTGAGAGATTTTTCTCAGGATTTCATGCTGTTTTAAAAGGAAACACTGGCTTGTGTTAAAGTCAACTCATGCTGAGATGCATTAACTGCACCATGTTATCAGCTGATAATGGTACTATTAACACATAACCCACTGTGTTTATTTGTGAATTAGGATGTTTCCTTGTTAATGGAATTGAACCATTTTCATTGAAATGGTAAGACTTGGGCTTTTGGAAAAGGCATGGGGAATACAACTTTGTTTGTTTGTTTGTTTGTTTTCCCTGTGGATATTCCCTCTTTAACTCCAGGAAGTACATTCACTTTTATTCTGTTGTTTTGCTTTGAGAACTCATTGAGACTGCTTAAAAGGTATAAATCTTACTATGAAAAAAACATACAGAAATATTCCATGTTGGAGAATAATTACCACACTACAAATTCTGAACGTTCCAAAAAGGCAATTAACGAATACTAAAGTAAAAGGTGGCACCTAGACTGCTTTTTTTTTTTTCCTAGAGAGGTGATGCTGGCCATACTTAAGCATAGCAGAAAGTCTTGTTACCAAAAGTTGTAGCTTACGTATTAAGATATTATCAGTTATCGGTGCTGGATTATGTTTCTAGTTCTATTATGAATAGTCTTCAAGATCTCAGGCTTCTTCCTTAATCTCTTTTTACTCAGCAACTCATTTGTGTTGTGGGTGTGATCAGTCTGTCATAATTGCCAGGCTCACCTGTAATTTTTTTTTTAACAGTTTTTTAATTCAGGCTCCCCCTTTCTTGTATGTTTGGATAATAAAAATTACATTTCTGTACAAGATTCTAAAAGCATCTACAATGAAAATAAAGTAAAAAGGAGTCTCATTTTCATTACAGTCAGTGATGCTTGAATATATATTGTTTTACAGACTCTATGTATTGCCTACTTAATTTCTCTGTTAAGGACATGCTTTCTAAACATCTTGTAATTAATCTTTTTATATAAATAGTCCATTGTATATGTGGATGCAGATACATAACATACACATGTACAGTATACATAAAATGCATATTAAAAATAGACCAACACTGCACCACTTATCTTACATTAGATATATTCTTCCTGGTAATTTTACTGCTATGGCTGTTGTAGGATGCCACTGGGGAAACACCTTGAGTTTCTCAGAGAGCCCTTGTTCAATACTGATATCTGGTGGAGGGAGAACAGTTGCACTTCTACATAGAGATTCTTCTTTTTTTTTTTCTTCCTTTCAAACCAATTTGTGTAAGATAAATTAGGTTAGTATAAGTGTAATTGTACCAAGGTATTGTAAAACACCTATGTGCACATCTGTAAGGTTTTGTAGCAGCAAAGTAATATTGCATCAACTATTTCAAAATGGGCTACTGATATCTATTCTAAGCACTTGGAATAGATGTTACTTTTTGTTGAGGCTTTTTAACACCTCCCCAAATGGATTTTAAATAGCATCTGTAGATAACTGCATTTGGGAAAAAATCTGAAGTTAGAACTGCTGTTACAACTATTCTTAGAACTCAAGGTCCCTGAAAGCTGTGCAACGTTATCTTTTAGGTAAAGTTAAAAGTAGATAACTCAGAGCTCAAAGTGTAATTAGGAAAATGGCCCAAAATGAGAGATATCATGGGTGACAGTAATAAAAAAAAATCTGGTGAAGGATCAAATATGCTTAAACTCAAGCACTAGTAATTTCACTAAGATTACACTACTTCATCTATCTTTTATACTATTTCATATATCTTTTATTTTTTGTACATTCTGATGCTCTGGAAAAAAAACAAACAAACATATTTCTTCATGGTAACTAACATTTGAAATCTAGAGCATCGTAACTCCAGTACTGGGGTATAATTTCTTCATAGGATGCTTCAAATGAAAATTCATTATCAATTTGGGAAAAGTGAAACAGGAATTATTGATTTTTTAAAAATTCCTATCTCTGTCTCATTATTATTATTTTTATTGTATGTGGTTTATTAAATTTAACTGTACCTATGTATGAAATGTTGTTGTTGTTGTTTGATTTGTTTGCAATAAATGTATTAGTTCTGTGTGTTCCCCAATAATTCTATTTAGGATAATTACATTTTAAGAACAATGTCTTCTGAGCAGAAAACAAAAAAGTTTTTTTCTCTTTGCCTTGCCAGTAGTGAAGATATGATGAGTGAAATGATGAAAAGCAGTGACAAGTTTTAAACTGTAAACATAACATAGGTATGTTTTTTGCAATTTTCTCTTTTAGGTTCTTTTAAAAAGAAAAATAAGCATTGTTTTTTATGACCATCATGCATAACAGTGGATTTATAGGAAAAATGGCAGCCATTTGACTAAGTAGTTTTTTTTTTTTTTTTTTTTTTTTTTTTCCTAAAACTTTGTTAAGTGTGTAATCAATGTAAGAACAGTTCCAGTGATAAATGAACTCAGTTCAAATTTTCTGATTTGTACAAAAGAATATTCATTAATAGTTCTGCACTTAGAAGTTGTTGTCAGGTCCAAAGACAGTAACCAGGTCATATACCTGTGATCTCAGGACAAAACTTTGGTTCAAAGGAAAGACTAAAATCAAGCCAGTAGCCTAGATCATGTTTTGGGATTCAGATCTAGATAAATGGGATAAGCACCCCAGCCAGGCAGGTCTGTGATGTAGCTGCAATGTAACTGAGATGGGGTGAGCCTCAGTTGATCTTTTCTGGTTTTGTTATTTTCTTTTAATAAACATCAAACATAGGGGATCCATGAACCCCTAAAAGTATTTGACTGTACCTGTGATTCTCTATGGGGTCTATTTCTTCGCTCAGCTGAAACAGGGATGGCAAATCTTTTAAAGCTAATGATTGGCCAAAAATGTAGGGGGATACTCATTTCTCTAGACAGCACTGTAAAATGCATTCCATGCGATATCTAAGATTGGGATATTTGCTTTTGTCATTCACATGTGTATGAAAACAAGTAAAAGGTAGTAGCTCTTTAACATATTGAAGAACTTGTTATGGTTTATGGATGCAAAAATTTTTAATCTTCAGAGAGGAAAGGACAAATTGATATCAGAAAATTTACTGACAGTTATTAAATGTGCATAGAGCATTTATGGCTCAGAAGACCATAAGCAACAAATTCAGTGAGAATAAGAAAGTATACAGGTAAGGCACTACTGTGTGTTTTATATTCTTGAAGTTTCTTCTCTTTGTCTACTTAAACACATTATAAAAACCTTCAAGTTCCTTATCAAATAAAAATGTATACAGTAAGTTAATAAATGTATATATTTTGTATAATATGTAAGGTACAATATCATTTATACATTATACATATGATATGAAGTACTACTTAGCTATTATTCAAGCATATTTTCAGGTACAGTGCAAGTTTCTAGTAAGCATTAAAAAACTAACATCGGTCAGTGTAGCTTCATATCTCCATGTTCACATAAACATAATTCATTGGAACTTCACTTCTGAGTTTGAAGAGCTGATCCTATGATAATTTTTTAGCTCTTCTAAATTAGTTTTGTTTTTCAAATTTCTAGTACAGTTTATACGTAAAACCCTCCTCTGAACGTCCTCATTCTTAACGTGGTCCAAAATATATATTTATTTACGTGCGTGTTCTGCTCACAATCATTCCCAACTGTACATGGCCTGCCAGGGTTTTGTTTTCTAGAAAAAGATTATTTCTGAGCTGTGATGTTGCAGATTACTTCTGATTTATGGCCTTGACCATCTGTATGTAATTTTAATCAGCCACTATTTGCTGAGTTACTTGGAGCTTAAAAAAATACAACAAAGTACAAGTAATAAAGGCACGTGGCATGTTTAGGCATATTTGAAACTTTCCTTTTGATATCATCAGTGATTTAATATTTTGTTTTTACTTATTCATAGATAAAAAGACAATGCTACATGCATAGGGATGACAGGGAGAACCTGAAATAAAAAACAAAAACTGCCATTCCTTTCTTCCAAGGAAAACATGATCCTGCTATTGGAGCTCCATTCTAAATAAAACCTTTCTAAATAGAACCTTTGAAGCACAAACTTAACTGAGAGTACAACATTTATTTTCTTTTTCTCACATAATACTGTCTTTATAGACCATCTGAAATTGTCAGTAGATTTTCTGAGGAGCTGTTCACCTTTGGGGAATCTACAGACCCTCAGCATGTCTGCTTAACATACAAAGCTGGGAGAAGTGACTCTCCAGAAGGCTGTGCTGTCCTTCTGAGAGACTCAGACAGAATTGAGAGTTGGGCAGGGAAGAACTTTATGAAGTTCAACAAGCCTGAATATAGGCTCCTACACCCTGGGAGGAATAATCATACGCATTAGTACAAGTTAGGTGATGATCTCCTCAAAAAGACTGCAGAGAAGGACCTGGATGTCCTGCTAGACAGCAGATTGACCATGAGCCAGCAGTGTGCCCTTGTGGCCAGGAAAGCCAGTGGTTTCCTGGAGTTAAAAAGAGCGTGGCCAGCTGGTTGAGGGAAGTACTCCTTCCCCTCTACTCTGCCCTGGCGAGGCCACATCTGAAATACGGTATCCAGTTCTGGGTTCAAGAAAGACAGGGAAGTACTGGAGTGAGTCCAGCAGGGGGCTACGAAGATAATTAGGAGCCTGGAGTGTCTGTCTTATGAAGAAAGGCTGAGAGACCTGGGACTGTTCAGCCTGGAGAAGAAACAACTGTGAGGGGACCTTACTGATGCTTGTAAATATCTAAAGGGTAGGAGTCAAGTGGATAGGGTCAGGCTCTTTTCAGCTGTGCTCAGCAACACATAAAGGGGTGATGGGTACAAACTGAGGCACATAAAGTTCATAAGGAAGAACTTCTTTACTTTGGGGTGATGGAGCACTCGAACAAGCTGCCCATAAAGAAAGTGAAGTCTTCTCTGGAGATATTCAAAACCTGCCCGGATGCTTTCCTGTTCTATGGAACTTGCTTTAATAGAGGTGTTGGATTATGTGATCGCCAGAAATCCTTCCAACCACTGCAATTCTGTGATTCAGACCACGGGGAACACAACTGAAATGTAGAATTGAAAAACAAGGAGAAGGGGAATTAGCAGAATAGAAAGAATGAGACAGGGTGGATTACTGCATGGATTACTGGCTGGAAGGATGGTAATATGATGGTAGTGGTCCTATAAAAATGTGCTACTGAATCTTATCATTTAACCCAAAAATGATTACTAAAATTCTGTGAAAGAGTTGATTGTGGTTTCACATTAGATATCACAAGATACAGAACATAGCAGTTTTAAGAACTTCAAATGCTTTTTTAGCATACCTGTTGAATGTTGTAAAAACTGGATTTTTTTGTGAGGAAACAATGTGATGAAATTGAGGAAAATATGAATATTGTAATAGTTGTATAGATTTTTTTTGACAAAGTGGTTCCTCTTGAAATGCATAGTTGCTCTGATGTGGCTCATTGTGTTTCACATTAAGGAAGTGACGGCCGGAATATATTTTGTAAATAGATAGGTAGCAACAGTCAATCAATTTATTGTACTTCTTGGCTGCGTATGTGCATATGTGACATCATTCATATTGTTCTACCAGCAAACTACAGAAGTAGGCTTTTGTTTTATTTTGTTTGGGTTTGTTATTTTTTTGTTTTGTTTTGTTGTTTTTGTGTTTTGTTTTTTTTTTCTTTGCAAAATAGCAGAAATACAACAAAGTAAATATGAGAATTATCAGCTAATTTTCAGAACCAGATCAGTAACTTTTTATCATTCTTTGGCAGCGTTCACCTACCTCACAGCGTGATATTTTTGTATTAGACATGTGCCTTGTATGTAACTTCCTTAATCACACTGTTCTATTTTACTGCACATACACTTCTGTAGAACACTCTGAAAATTTCCTGATGATTCAGGAATATTCGTTCTCTACTTGCTGAAAATTATTTAAACAAGTAACACCAACTGAGTTTGTTTTGAAGACATTCTGAATAGGGGTGTACTGCTTTGTTCTTACTAACAGGGAAAGACAGGGATGTGAAGGCTTAGGGCAGCTTAGGATGCAGAGATCATGAGATGGTGGAATTCAAGATCTTGTATCAAAGAAGAAAAGCAGTAAGTAGAACCACTCTTGGACTTCAGGACAGGCAACTTTGACCTCTTCAAAGACCTACTTGGAGATATCCCATGGGCTAGAACATTAGAAAGTAAGGGAGGCCATGAGATCTGGCTGACACTTAAAAAACCCTTCTTCTACACTCAAGATTGGTGCATCCCTATAAGTAAGAAATCGGGTAAAGGTGGCAGGAGGCTTGTGTGGACGAGCAAGGAACTCATGGATGAACTAAAGGGAAAGAAGAAAGTCTATGAAATGTAGAAAAAGGGTCAATCCACTTGGGAAGAATAGAGGAATGTTATCAGGGCCTGTAGGGATGCAACAAGGAAGGCTTAGGTCCTCTTAGACTTGAACCTTGCAAAGGAGATAAAGGATAACAAAGGTTTTTTTTAAAGTACATCAACAGTAAAAGGAAGATGAGGGAAGATGTGGGTCTCCTACTAAATGAGGTGGGTGCCCTGGTAACAGGACACTGAGAAGGTGGAAATTCTGAATTCCTTCTTTTCTTCAATGCTAACACTAGCTCTCAGAAATCTCAGACCCC